>NC_135236.1:313422198-313725228 GCF_051348905.1 Ranitomeya variabilis
AGTCGACCACTGCCTACTGCTACAGGTTCTTTCTTCCCTTGGCATCAAAGGCCTTGCCCTGTCCTGGATTGCCAGTGCAGCTCCCCAGAGTCCTGGTCATTGCAGTAATGTCGCTCTTCCACCAGGAGGAGGATTGTTACGTCTGATTGTACTAAAGGAGTTCACCTGACCAGGTATCACAGTCACACACTACACCTCACACTCTAGTCCACCAGGGGGAGCAAAGGTTCTATGTACTAGGCCACTCCTCACAGATGGGTAAAACAGGTGGGTTGGATAGGAAGTTAGACAGAAAGCTACCTGGGTTTGACCCAGAGAAGACCTGTCAGGCAGACAGGGGGAGAAGGAGGAACATCTGAGCTGCAGACAGAGGGTCTCTGTCAGGGGTGGGATCCTGACAGAGGCCAAGCACGAGATAGAAGGTTACGGAGCTGCGCCTGCACTTTATTGCGGCAGCATCCTAAGAAAGGACACGAAGCGAAGTATATTGTGGAGAGTGAGAAACGAGATCACAGCACAAGGCGATAACACCGGGAGGAGTCCTGCCTTAAGACCAGCAACATCCTTCTGAGGCGCGTAGCCGGTGGCCGGAACACCGAGGGAGTAATAGGCTCTACGCATTACTTCAGGGACCGGCAGGACAGTTAATTCCAAGTTGGCTGCCCGACCTAAATACCTATGAAGACAACGGAGGCAAATTGTGGGAGAGGGGCATCTCTAGGGTCCCTATAAAATAGCTCCAGGCCTACCCCGTCATACGGGTTGTCCTATCCATATCATCTGGGGGACAAAGAGAGAGAGAACATCAGAAACATCCACGAAAGTTGTGAGGACTATCCCGTGGTGCTTAGCAGCAAGGTACTACAACACACAGGCGCTAGTAGGAAGGCTACTGATTTCCACCTGCAAAGGGAACTCTGGATGTGCCTTCGGACCGGCCGGATTCAGCCAGCCCTGTGAACGGTACTCTGGACTGTGGACGCTGAAGTCTTCAGTAAAAGGTAAAGAGACTGCAACCTTTGTGTCCTCGTTATTCATTGCAACGTCCACCATCACCACCTACACATCTGGGAAGCCCTGGGGATATACTTCACCTGTGGGAAGGTACATCATCTAGCTGCCATTCCATCACCCCAGCGGACCCCTAGCAGTGCCGGACACCCTGACCGAATACCACAGGTGGCGTCACGAACACTGTACAAACTACACTTTTAATTGGGCGCCCCTTAGAAGGGCCACGGACCGGGTTGGGCTACTGTGACATCCCCAGAACTGAGAGAGACAGACCCGGTACCGAGTACTCCACTGCCCTTCGCCTGAGGGCGATCCAACTTAGCGTCATGAACAGGATCTACTTAAGCCTGAAAATCAGGTCATGTGTGCCTAAGAACTGTGTCAGAACTGAATTGGAACTGTGATTTGCTTAAAGACTGTGTATAGCCATTTGCCGCCAAAATTCCCGCCAAAACCGTCGCCATTACCACGCCACGAGGAGCGAAGAAGGGCGTGGAGTTGTGGGCGTGAATGAACTGAGAAGCGTGAAAAATAATGGCCGCCCAGTCTAAATATTTCTGTATCCTGAGGACGTGTCCGTCAGCAACCGAGGTCCGCCTCTTAATTCTCTATGGCGGGCGGAGACCGAAGAAACGAAACCATGACTCAGAAGGAATGGAGCTGGAGACCAGAGGGGACCTCCGAAAAAGAATGGCCCCGCACAGACCCCCATCACCGGAGGACTACTCCAACATGCCACCGCTGGAGAGCCTGGACCCTTGGGAGCTGCCTATGCGGAGTCCACTGCCTGCGCCGTCACCAGCCCTGGCACCTTCCTCAGAGGAGTGGAGTGACGCTGGAGGAGTCGTTTCAAGCGCAGGCACCTGGCACCACGGTTACCAGGAGGATCGCATTCCCTCTGCACCTGATCCGTTCATCGCCGCAAATGCTGGAGCCCCGGCGTTCCCGTCGCCTGACCCCAGACCACCGGGGGGGCATGATCTTGGACCCTTCCCATGGGGGGAGTACCGGAGGCATCTAATTGCTGAGTACACAAGAGAAGTGGAGCGGGAGGCTCGTGGCGAGTTGTTGGATGGCTCTTTGCCAAAGTGGGGTGTCGTGATCGTGTATCAACCGCAGAGAGGGAAGGGCTTTGTCCAGGAGATCGGGTCGTCGGTGAGGGTCCACGTCACCCGGGAGGAAGTGGAGTCCTGCTTGTGTGGAACTGGTAAAGACCCCGTTCTGAAACCGGGAGATGCGGTAACCTACCGCCGGTACCAAAAGGGGAACGGTTGGTGGGCCCGGGATATCCAGAGATGCACAGCTCTCTTGGCGGTCTCCAGAACCCTGGAAGAAGAGCTTGCCACTGAAGCTGCCACAGCTAATCCTACCATCCCCGGCATCATCCACCGGACCACACAGACCTTTATTGCCACGCACGACCTGGTCGTGCAGGAAGGACAGACTCATGGAGTGCACCTAGCGCTGGGAGCAGACTTGGATGCGAGTCTTCGTAAGTGGCAGAGGGCTACTTGTCCGGTAAGGCCCTGGTGGAGGCCGCCTCCTGAACTACAAGAATAAACCTCGAGACCCCGAGAACTGTAAATAGTTAACTGTTTGTTTTTCTGTTTTGCTGCTTTAATCCCGTTTAGGGTTATTTCTCTTAAAGGGATCCCATTGTTGACCCAGGATCCCTATTGTTTCTAAGTTTTGCACAAGTTTTCTACGTTTATCAAAGGACTGCTGAATCATGGACGGTGAATGGTTCACAAACTGTCGCTGTATATAGTTTGCACCTTCTTAAAGGTGCTCCCTACTGGTTTTACAAAGAAGAGCTTTTAGAAGAGAATGTTCCGGATTGCAGCGTGAAAGTTCTTGCTTGAAAGTTAATGACTGACTTGTTGATTGCTTGCACTACCTCAGAAGAGACTTGATTTCCTCTTAAAGGGAATGTTTAGTTGTTGCACTTCGCCTAAAAGTGATAATGTTGCCTTAACTAGTTAGATAGTAATAATGTTCTTACATAGTAATAGTATGTAGTTAGAAGTAGAAATGTTAATAATGTTCTTTGAATAAAAATTGAAGTTAAAGTAAATATTAGAATTTTATGAGAGGAAGCTAAGGAAAGATGCAGTAGGCCCGTAGGGGTAGACAGACAGTCCTGCATACGTAAAGTGGAAGATAAATAAAGAGAATGTTGATTTGCACTTTTGAATTTTATGGTATACCTTTAGTGGGTACACGCCCTTAACCCCTTCCCGACCTTTGACGCCACCTAGGCATCATGAAAGTCGGTGCCAATCCGACCCATGACGCCTATGTGGCGTCATGGAATGATCGCGTCCCTGCAGATCGGGTGAAAGGGTTAACTCCAATTTCACCTGATCTGCAGGGACAGGGGGAGTGGTACTTCAGCCCAGGGGGGGTGGCTTCACCCCCCCGTGGCTACGATCGCTCTGATTGGCTGTTGAAAGTGAAACAGCCAATCAGAGCGATTTGTAATATTTCACCTAAAAAACTGGTGAAATATTACAATCCAGCCATGGCCAATGCTGCAATATCATCGGCCATGGCTGGAAACACTTATGTGACCCCCCCACCCCACCGATCGCCCCCCCAAGCCACCGATCTGTGCTCCGCTCCCCTCCGTCTTGTGCTCCGCGCCCCCGTCCTCCTGTCCGCTCCCCCTGCTCCTATGCCACCCCCCCGTGCTCCGACGCCCCCTCCGTGCCCCGATCTCCCCCCCTTATACTTACCGAGGCTCCCGGTGTCGGTCCGTCTTCTCCATGGGCGCCGCCATCTTCCAAAATGCCGGCCGCCAGATTCGTTACAAGTACATTTTGATCGCTGTGGTAGGTTCTATCACAGCGATCAAAATAAAAAAAATTATAAATAAACCCCCCCCTTTATCACCCCCATAGGTAGGGACAATAATAAAATAAAGAAAATATTTTTTTTTCTTTTTCCACTAGGGTTAGGGTTTCAACTAGGGTTAGAACTAGGGGTAGGGTTAGGGTTAGGGTTACAGGTAGGGTTAGGGGTAGGGTTAGGGTTATGGCATGTGCACACAGTGCGGATTTGGCTGCGGATCCGCAGCGGATTGGCCGCGGACCTGCATCGGATTGGCCGCGGATCCGCATCGGATTGGCCGCGAATCAGCAGCGGATTGGCCGCGGATCTGCAGCGGATTGGCCGCTGCGAATTCGTAGCAGTTTTCCATCAGGTTTACAGTACCATGTACACCTATGGAAAACCAAATCCGCTGTGCCCATGGTGCGGAAAATTCAGTGCAGAAACGCTGCATTGTATTTTCCGCAGCATGTCAATTCTTTGTGCGGATTCCGCAGCGTTTTACACCTGTTCCTCAATAGGAATCCACAGGTGAAATCCGCACAAAAAAACACTGGAAATCTGTTGTAAATCCGCAGGTAAAACGCAGTGCCTTTTACCTGCAGATTTTTCAAAAATCGTGCGGAAAAATCTCACACGAATCCGCAACGTGGGCACATAACCTTAGGGTTAGGGTTGGAATTAGAGTTAGGGTTGGAATTAGGGCTAGGGTTGGAAATAGGGTTAAGATTAGGCTTGTGGTTAGGGTTACGGATAGGGTTAGGGGTGTGTTGGGGTTACAGTTGTGGTTAGGGTTGGGATTAGGGTTAGGGTTGGGATTAGGGTTAGGGTTGGAATTAGGGTTACGGGTGTGTTGTGGTTAGGGGTGTGTTGGGGTTAGTGTTGTGATTAGGGTTATGGCTACAGTTGGGATTAGGATTAGGGGTGTGTTGGGGTTAGTGTTGAAGTTAGAATTGAGGGGTTTCCACTGTTTAGGCACATCAGGGGTCTCCAAACGCAACATGGCGCCACCATTGATTCCAGCCAATCTTGCGTTCAAAAAGTCAAATGGTGCTCCCTCCCTTCCAAGCCCCGACGTGCGCCCAAACAGTGGTTTACCACCACATTTGGGGTACCAGCATACTCAGGACAAACTGGGCAACAACTGTTGAGGTCCAATTTCTCCTGTTACCCTTGCAAAAATAAAAAATTACTTGCTAAAACTTAATTTTTGAGGAAAGAACAATTATTTTTTATTTTCACGGCTCTGCGTTATAAACTTCTGTGAAGCACTTGGGGGTTGAAAGTGCTCACCACACATCTAGATAAGTTCCTTCGGGGGTCTAGTTTCCAAAATGGGGTCACTTGTGGGGTGTTTCTACTGTTTAGGCACATCAGGGGCTCTGCAAATGCAACGTGATGCCCGCAGACCATTCCATCAAAGTCTGCATTTCAAATGTCACTACTTCCCTTCCGAGCCCTGACGTGCACCCAAACCGTGGTTTACCCCCACATATAAGGTACCAGCACACTCACAACAAACTGGGCAACAAATATTGGGGCCCAATTTCTCCTGTTACCCTTGTGAAAATAAAAAATTGCTTGCTAAAACATCTTTTTTGAGGAAAGAAAAATGATTTTTTATTTTCACGGCTCTGCGTTGTAAACTTCTGTGAAGCACTTTGGGGTTGAACGTGCTCACCACACATCTAGATAAGTTCCTTGGGGGGTCTAGTTTCCAAAATGGGGTCACTTGTGGGGGGTTTCTACTGTTTAGGCATATCAGGGGCTCTGCAAATGTAACATGATGCCCGCAGACCATTCCATCAAAGTCTGCATTCCAAAACGTCACTACTTCCCTTCCGAGCCCCGACATGTGCCCAAACAGTGGTTTACCCCCACATATGGGGTATCAGCGTACTCAGGAGAAACTGGAAAACAACTTTTGCGGTCAAATTTCTCCTGTTACCCTTGCAAAAATAAAAAATTCTGGGCTAAAAAAATATTTTTGAGGAAAGGAAACACATTTATTATTTTCACAGCTCTGCGTTATAAACTTCTGTGAAGCACTTGGGGGTTCAAAATGCTCACCACACATCTAGATAAGTTCCCTTGGGGGTCTAGTTTCCAAAATGGAGTCACTTGTGGGGAGTTCCTACTGTTTAGGCACATCAGGGGCTCTGCAAACGCAACCTGACGCCCGCAGACCATTCCATCAAAGTCTGCATTTCAAAACGTCACTACTTCCCTTCCGAACCCCGACGTGTGCCAAAACAGTGGTTTACCCCCACATATGGGGTATCAGCGTACTCAGGAGAAACTGGACAACAACTTTTGGGGTACAATTTCTCCTGTTACCCTTGGGAAAATAAAAAATTGTGGGCTAAAAAATCATTTTTGAGAAAAGAAAAATTATTTTTTATTTTCATGGCTCTGCGTTATAAACTTCTGTGAAGCACTTGGGGGTTCAAAGTGCTCACCACACATCTAGATTAGTTCCTTGGGAGGTCTAGTTTCCAAAATGGGGTCACTTGTGCGGGAGCTCCAATGTTTAGGCACACAGGGGCTCTCCAAACACGACATGGTGTCCGCTAATGATTGGAGCTAATTTTCCATTCAAAAAGCCAAATGGCGTGCCTTCCCTTCCGAGCCCTGCCGTGCGCCCAAACAGTGGTTTACCCCCACATATGGGGTATCATCGTACTCAGGACAAACTGGACAACAACATTTGGGGTCCAATTTCTCCTATTACCCTTGGGAAAATAAAAAATTCTGGGCTAAAAATCATTTTTGAGGAAAGAAAAATTATTTTTTATTTTCACGGCTCTGCGTTATAAACTTCTGTGAAGCACCTTGGGGTTATAAGTGCTCACTATGCATCTAGATAAGTTCCTTGGGGGGTCTAGTTTCCAAAATGGGGTCACTTGTAGGGGAGCTCCAATGTTTAGGCACATAGGGGCTCTCCAAACGCGACATGGTGTCCGCTAACGATTGGAGCTAATTTTCCATTCAAAAAGTCAAATGGCACGCCTCCCCTTCCGAGCCTTGCCGTGCACCCTAACAGTGGTTTACCCCCACATATGAGGTATCGGCGTACTCAGGAGAAATTGCCCAACAAATTTTCGGATCCATTTTATCCTGTTGCCCATGTGAAAATGAAAAAATTGAGGCTAAAAGAAATTTTGTGTGAAAAAAAGTACTTTTTCATTTTTACGGATCAATTTGTGAAGCACCGGAGGGTTTAAAGTGCTCACTATACTTCTAGATAAGTTCCTTGGGGGGGTCTAGTTTCCAAAATGGGGTCACTTGTGGGGGAGCTCCAATGTTTAGGCACACGGGGGCTCTCCAAACGCGACATGGTGTCCGCTCAAGATTGGAGCCAATTTTTCATTGAAAAAGTCAAATGGCGCTCCTTCCTTTCCGAGCCCTGCCGTGCGCCCAAACAGTGGTTTACCCCCACGTATGAGGTATCAGCGTACTCAGGACAAATTGGACAACAACGTTCGTGGTCCAGTTTCTCCTTTTACCCTTGGGAAAATAAAAAAAATTTCGCTAAAAGATCATTTTTGTGACTAAAAAGTTAAATGTTCATTTTTTACTTCCATGTTGCTTCTGCTGCTGTGAAACACCTGAAGGGTTAATAAACTTCTTGAATGTGGTTTTGAGCACCTTGAGGGGTGCAGTTTTTAGAATGGTGTCACTTTTGGGTATTTTCAGCCATATAGAACCCTCAAACTGACTTCAAATGTGAGGTGGTCCCTAAAAAAAATTTTGTTGTAAAAATGAGAAATCACTGGTCAAATTTTAACCCTTATAACTTCCTAGCAAAAAAAAAATTTGTTTCCAAAATTGTGCTGATGTAAAGTAGACATGTGGGAAATGTTATTTATTAACTATTTTGTGTCACATAACTCTCTGGTTTAACAGAATAAAAATTCAAAATGTGAAAATTGCGAAATGTTCAAACTTTTTGCCAAATTTCCGTTTTTTTCACAAATAAACTCAGAAATTATCGACCTAAATTTACCACTAACATGAAGCCCAATATGTCACGAAAAAACAATCTCAGAATCGCTAGGATCCGTTGAAGCGTTCCTGAGTTATTACCTCATAAAGGGACACTGGTCAGAATTGCAAAAAACGGCAAGGTCATTAAGGCCAAAATAGGCTGGGTCATGAAGGGGTTAAAGGAAAAGTACTGTTTTCGTAGATAGTATACCCATATGGGTAATAATGATTATTCATAGTTAGTTAATAAGTGTTATTTAAATTTATACGCACCATGTAAATATGTTTTTATTTGCAACGTTCAAGTGTTCTCACCTCCCATAAAGGGAAGCATTGTTATACTTACTTGTTTACAGCATTCCAAAAATTTTGTATGTCTTTTGCTAACATGTATAGTTGTTCTTCTTTTCCCAGCCCGGGAGTGCTGGATTTAATGGGGGGGGGGGGCAGAGTCCTGGTCGTTGCAGTAATGTTGCTCTTCCACCAGGGGGAGTGATGTTACGTCTGATTGCACTAAAGGAGTTCACCTGACCAGGTATCACAGTCACACACTACACTTCACACTCTAGTCCACCAGGGGGAGCAAAGGTTCTATGTATTAGGCCACTCCTCACAGATGGGTAAAACTGGTGGGTTGGATAGGAAGTTAGACAGAAAGCTACCTGGGTTTGACCCAGAGAAGACCTGTCAGGCAGACAGGGGGAGAAGGAGGAACATCTGAGCTGCAGACAGAGGGTCTCTGTCAGGGGTGGGATCCTGACAGAGGCCAATCACGAGATAGAACGTTACGGAGCTGCGCCTGCACTTCACTGCTGCAGCATCCTAAGAAAGGACACGAAGCGAAGTATATTGTGGAGAGTGAGAAACGAGATCACAGCACAAGGAGATAACACCGGGAGGAGTCCTGCCTTAAGACCGGCAACATCCTTCCGAGGCGCGTAGCCGGTGGCCGGAACACCGAGGGAGTAATAGGCTCTACGCATTACTTCAGAGACCGTCAGGACAGTTAATTCCAAGTTGGCTGCCCGACCTGAATACCTATGAAGACAATGAAGGCAAATTGTGGGAGAGGGGCGTCTCTAGGGTCCCTATAAAATAGCTCCAGGCCTACCCCGTCATACGGGTTGTCCTATCCATATCATCTGGGGGACAGAGAGAGAGAGAATATCAGAAACATCCACGAAAGTTGTGAGGACTATCCCGTGGTGCTCAGCAGGGAGGTACTACAACACACAGGCGCTAGTAGGAAGGCTACTGATTTCCACCTTCAAAGGGAACTCTGGATGTGCCTTCGGACCGGCCGGATTCAGCCAGCCCTGTGAACCGTACTCTGGACTGTGGACGCTGAAGTCTTCAGTAAAAGGTAAAGAGACTGCAACCTTTGTGTCCTTGTTATTCATTGCGCCTTACGACGTCCACCATCACCACCTACACATCTGGGAAGCTCTGGGGATATACTTCACCTGTGGGAAGGTACACCATCTAGCTGCCATTCCATCACCCCAGCGGACCCCTAGCAGCGTCGGTCACCGTGACCGAATACCACAGGTGGCGTCACAAACACCGTATAAACAACTACACCTTTAATTGGGCGCTCCATAGAAGGGCCACGGACCGGGTCGGGCCACCGTGAGATCCCCAGAACTGAGAGAGACAGACCCAGTACCGAGTACCCCACTGCCCTTCGCCTGGGGGCGATCCACCTCATACCTTTCTGACTGCACATTTAGCGTTTCCCACTCCCACACTACCTCCTCATCCCGCCCTCTCTCTGTTGGAGTCCCTCAAGGCTCTGTCCTAGGGCCCCTACTTTTTTCCATCTATACCCTTGGCCTAGGACAACTCATAAAATCCCATGGCTTCAGTACCACCTTTATGCGGACGACACTCAGATCTACCTCTCAGATCCCACCTACCTGATATATCTATTATGGTAAATGGCATCACGCTCTCTCCTGCACCTGAAATCCGATGCCTCGGGGTAACTCTTGACTCTGCCCTGTCCTTCAAACCGCACGTCCAAACTCTTGCCATCTCCTGTTGCCTCCAGCTCAAAAATATTGCCAGAATCCGTTCCTTCCTCAGCCCACAATCTACTAAAACTCTTGTGCATGCCCTCATCATCTCCTGCCTTGATTACTGCAACACCCTCCTCTGTGGCCTCCCTGCTAACTCTCTTGCACCACTCCAGTCTGTCCTCAACTCTGCTGCCCAGCTAATCCACCTCTCTCCTCGCTGTTTCTCCCCTCTGGAAATCCCTCCACTGGCTAACAATCCCTCAACGAATCCAGTTCAAACTACTAACACTGATCTATAAAGCTATCCACAACCTGCCTCCTCCCTATACCTCTGAATTAATCTCCTAATATCATCCCTCATGTAATCTTGGATCCTCCCAAGACCTCCTACTCCCTGCACACTTATTCGTTCCTCACACAACCATCTCCAAGATTTCTCCTGAATATCCCCATTCTACTGGAATTCCACGCCTCAACAAGTCCGATTATCCACCACCCTTGGATCCTTCAGACTGAACCTGAAAACCCATATCTTCAGGAAAGCCTACAGCCCGCAATTAACCATTCTGCCGCATCACCACCACCCGAGCTGCCGCATCACCACCACCACCAGAGCTGTCGCGTCACCACCACCAGAGCTGCCGCCTCACCACCACCAGAGCTGCCGCCTCACCATCACCAGAGCTGCCGCCTCACCACCACCAGAGCTGCTGCACCCCCGACCTTCTGTCTCTTCCCAATTATCCCGTAGAATTTAAGTCCGCAAGGACAGGGTCCTCTCCCCTCTGTACCAGTCTGTCATTGTAAATTTGTTCACTGTAAACGATATCTATAACACTGTAGGTAACCCCTTTCTCATGTACAGTACCATGGAATTAATGGTGCTATATAAATAAATAATAATAATAGAAGGGAAGGCAGCGAACAGCTGCCATTGTGAGAGGATTTTCCCTGCATTTCTGGGAAGGCAAGTCACCTCAGACGGAATAAAACAGCTCAGCCACTGAGTTAATCAACCAAATAAACAACTATATATGTCTCCCTCATCAAAGCTGAAGCGAGTCTCCCTCGTCAAAGCTGAAGCGAAACGCGCGTTGGGCCGTGCGGGCTTATCTTCAGGGTATGTCTGACCATGGAAACATCTCACATGATTATGTTCTGATGCATTTTGTAACTATTTGACTTTATTTTTCTTGGTTTTCCTCCTTTATCTACTGTGCACGGCACTTTATTATATTTATTTTGGGGGTACATCATCTGTTTAATAATATAGTTTATCTTTGCACAGCGTTCACTTTAAATGGACACTTTCCTGATATACGCACTTTATATTAAATCTCCAATTTGTAGTGCAATACCATTTATTTAGTGCACTTTAGAGGTAATTTATTATCTGCATTTATTCATTTATTTAGATTTTTCGGGGTAAATTTGACTTTTTTATCACTATAATTACTTTTTGATTATTTATTTGTGATATCAACTCTGCTACATGCACAATATTCACTTCATCCCTTACGTTTCCATATGAAATATATTATGAAATGTGAACAGTGCAATATACCCAAAATTACCTCATTTTTTTTACTATTTATGGTGTGATTTCCATGCTCATTATATTATCTGATTCCTTTAGAAATCAATTATTTAAAATTTATTGACATGCCCTTGTATGATAACCTGCATTCTACTGCCACCTGGTGGTCCTTTCCTGAATTTTAAATTGTTATTCTGTTTATAATAAAATTTATATTTTAATCTTAAATCATTGGTTGTTGTTTCATACCTTTACGTGTTTTATAGCTCAGCCACTGAGGTGTAATTGAGTGAGGGTCTCCACAGAGAAAGGACCTGAAAGCAGTTAATATCACACTAAGAAATTGCCTGTCTGCAAATGTTCATCTGTAAGGAATAGGCTGACCCGTTTACTTCACAACTGTTTATAGTTATCTACCAGATTACCTCCAGTATAATCAGTTCTAAATAGAAGCTGCCTCTGTCATTAATGGGGAAATAACTACATATAGTTGGTCGGCTCATTGCATTTTTTTTTAGTTTGTCACCACCATTCAACTGAACTTAAGGTACCTTCACACGAAACGACTTTGTAACGATATCGCTAGCGATCCGTGACGTTGCAGCGTCCTCGCTAGCGATATCGTTTCGTTTGACACGCAGCAGCGATCAGGATCCTGCTGTGATGTCGCTGGTCGCTGAATAAAGTCCAGAACTTTATTTGGTCGTCCGATCGCCGTGTATCGTTGTGTTTGAAAGCAAAAGCAACGATACCAGCGATATTTTACACTGGTAACCAGGGTAAACATCGGGTTGCTAAGCGCAGGGCCGCGCTTAGTAACCCGATGTTTACCCTGGTTACCAGCGTAAAAGTAAAAAAAACAAACAGCACATACTTACCTGCGTGTCCCCCAGCGTCTGCTTCCTGACACTTACTGAGCACCGGCCCGAAAGTGAAAGCACAGCGGTGACGTCACCGCTGTGCTGTTAGGGCCGGAGCTCAGTCAGTGTCAGGAAGCAGACGCTGGGGGACGCGCAGGTGAGCATGTACTGTTTGTTTTTTTTACTTTTACGCTGGTAACCAGGGTAAACATCGGGTTACTAAGCGCGGCCCTGCGCTTAGCAACCCGATGTTTACCCTGGTTACCCGGGGACCTCGGCATCGTTGGTCGCTGGAGAGCTGTCTGTGTGACAGCTCTCCAGCGCTCAAACAGCGACGCTGCAGCGATCAGCATCGTTGTCGCTATCGCTGTAGCGTCGCTTCGTGTGAAGGTACCTTTACTCTGTTTGATCTGATTTAAAGGAGAAAAATGCCTTGACAGTGAATCAATCATCCGAACAGATTCTGCTATGTGTGGTTCTTTAACACCAAAAGGCCAAGTACATACAATCACTCATGATATTAAAGGGAACCTGTCACCCCCCCAGGCGTTTGAAACTAAAAGAGCCACCTTGTGCAGCAGTAATGCTGCATTCTGACAAGGTGGCTTTTAGTTATTGGTGCTGTAACTGCAGAAATAATCCGTTTTGTAATTTGTCCCAAATACCTTTCTTCAGTCAAGGAGGCAGCCCTCTCCCCCCCTGCTGCAGACGCCACACAGCCGTCACTCCAATCCTCTTGGCGCCAGGCGCCGCCTCCTCTTCGCTGTGCGTCCGCCCTGCCTGTGAATCCCAGCCCCGTAGTGAGAATAAATCAGAAGAGACTGCGGGGCGGGGATTCACAGGCATGGCGGCCGCACAGATGCAGTCAGCTAGACTGCATATGAGGACAGAGGACGGGCAGCGCTCACTGCACCTGCCCAAGGCAGGAGAGAAGAGCGCAGGCACCGGCTCATTTCAAAACAGCGGTGAGGAGGCGGCGCCCGGCGCCAAGAGGATTTGAGTGACGGCTGTGTGGCGACTGCAGCAGGGGGAAAAGGCCTGCCTCCAGGACTGAAGAAAAGGTATTTGGGACAAATTACAAAACAGATTATTTCTGCAGTTACAGCACCAATAACTAGAAGTTACTGGTGCACAAGGTGGCTCTTTTAGTTTCAAATGCCTGGGGGGGTGGGGGGGTGACAGGTTCCCTTTAAAAAGATGTACCAGATGTACTTTAAGTGTCCACTTGGTGATCAAGACAAAAGCTGCAATTGTTTCGAAGAAAACTATAAGTAATGCACTCCACCTCTGTGGCCTGTATGCATGCTCACCATGCCAGACTCCATTGCTACATAAAAAGAATGCTCAAGCACATTTACAGTTTGCACAACAACATTTAGAGAAGCCAGTGAAATACTGTGAGAATATAGTCTGGTCAGATAAAACTAAAATTGAACTCTTTGGATGCCATAATATACACAATGTTTGGAGGTCAAAAAGCACTGCATATCTCCCCCAAAACATCATACCAACAGTGAAATTTAGAGGTGGGAACATCATTGTGCGGTGCTGTCTTTCAGTCTACGGCACTGATAGACTTCATGTTTTGAACAAAGGATAAACGTTCTTGAAAAAAAATTGCTGCTATTTACCGGGATGGTGAAAATGAAACGAGGGTGGACATTTTCATGAAGACAATGATCACAAGCACACAACCAAAGAAACTCTCAATTGGTTTCAGAAAAATAAAATAAAGCTGCTAGAATGGCCCAGGCAATCACCTAATCTAAATCCAATTGAAAATGTATGGAAAGAATTAAAGGTCAGAGTTCATAAAATGAGCCCATTGAACCATCAGGATATGGAGAGTGTCTGTGTGGATGAATGGGCCCAAATCATATGTGAGCAATGCATGTAACTAGATTCTCCATACAGGAGGCAATTTGAACCTTTCTAAGCTCCTGTGATGTATTTTCTACAGCATCTCCTGTGATGTATGTGTCCCAACTCTAGTGTATCGTATGTGATGTATATGCTACAGCACCAGCATCTCTTATGTGATGGATATAAAGCAGTCTTGGTGTTTCTTATGTAATGTATATACTGCAAACCCAAACTGTTTGAGTTCTATTAATGTAATGTGAGCAGGGATGATTTTCCCACTGTGCTTAGATATGTATTGTAATCTACATCTGTGTTCACAACTTACTGCTGTGAGTTCTTTTCAAATTTTATCAAAAAGAGCTGACTGCGCTCAATACCACAAAGCCGTAGCAAGTAGCAACATCATCATTACCTAACATCCTATGTAGCACCAAAGAAAAGGAGTTCTAATGTCACGCTGTGATGGTCTTCGGTAAGGAAGAGGAGCCTCAAACTATTCCTGTCCCGTGGGTACTGTTGAAGGAAGAAAGGCCTGGGTCTCCAACCTTGCTATGCTTACCTTGCTGTTAAACCCTAATCTGTCCCCTCACCTGTTATGAACTGGTGGTTTAGGAGCAACATGGGACGTGCTCTGGAGGAGGTGGTACCTGTACTGACCGCAGTTCCTGAACTTAACACAACACTAGAAGTAGCCGTGGGATGTTCCTGTCACACCCTAGACATCTCGTCACAGCCGGAGGACTAAATACCCCAAAAGATAGAAACAGGAAAGCTATCTTGCCTCAGAGAAAATCCCCAAAGGATAGACAGCCCCCACAAATATTGACTGTGAGAGGAGAGGTGTTGTGAATTCCGTTCTCGAACTCCCTACTGTGGTCATGAATGGTACTTCGGCGAGTTCTGTCTGTGAACTCTGTCATGATCTCTGCAGGCAGAGATCATAGCAAGCCTATAGAGGGACAAGCTCTCGGAAGATGGAACTATACTGACCATGAACTAAGCCTGCCGCGCAACTAGAAATAGCCAGGTAGCATTTCCTATTTATCGCTAGATGCCCAGCTCTGGCCTAAGACCTAAATAGCTAGCAGAGGGAAATATAAGACCTGGCTCACCTCTAGAGAAATATTCCAAAGAAGACAGTAGCCCCCCACATATAATGACGGTGAGTTCAGATGAAACAACAAACGCAGCAGGAAAATAGTCTTAGCAAATTTGAGGTCCGCTTACTAGATAGCAGAAGACAGATAGTATACTTTCATGGTCAGCAGAAAAACACTAACAAAACACCATCCAGAGATTACCTTAAACTCTGGCATTAACTCATAACGCCAGAGTAGCAATCCCTGATCAACGAGAGCTTTCCAGACACAGTAACAAAACTTCAGCTGTGAACTGGAACAAATAGGCAAAACAAAACATGGACAAAAGTCCAACTTATCTAGTAGTTGTCTAGAAGCAGGAACAAGCACTGAGAGGCATCAGATAACATTGTTGACCGGCAAGAAACCACCAGAGAAATGAGCTTAAATAGCGACACCCACTACTGATGGAACCAGGTGAAACAGGAAAGAGGATGACAAGTCCAATTCCACAAGCGGCCACCGGGGGAGCCCAGAATCAAAATTCACAACAGTACCCCCCCCTCAAGGAGGGGGCACCGAACCCTCACCAGATCCACCAGGGCGACCAGGATGAGCCCTATGGAAGGCACGAACAAGATCAGAAGCATGAACATCAGATGCATTGACCCAAGAATTATCCTCCTGGCCGTAACCCTTCCAGTTGACCAGATACTGGAGTCTCCGTCTGGAAACACGAGAGTCCAAAATTTTCTCCACAACGTACTCCAACTCACCCTCAACCAACACCGGAGCAGGAGGCTCAACTGAAGGTACAACAGGTACCTCATACCTGCGCAATAACGACCGATGAAAAACGTTATGAATGGAAAAGGACGCAGGGAGGTCCAAACGGAAAGAAACAGGATTAAGAATCTCCAATATTCTATAAGGGCCGATGAACCGAGGTTTAAACTTAGGAGAAGAGACCCTCATAGGGACAAAACGAGAAGACAACCACACCAAATCTCCAACACAAAGCCGAGAACCAACACGACGATGACGGTTGGCAAAACGCTGAGTCTTCTCCTGGGACAACTTCAAATTGTCCATAACCTGCCCCCAGATGTGATGCAATCTCTCCACCACCGCATCCACTCCAGGACAATCCGAGGATTCCACCTGACCGGAGGAAAATCGAGGGTGAAACCCCGAATTACAGAAAAACGGGGACACCAAGGTGGAAGAGCTGGCCCGATTATTGAGGGCGAACTCTGCCAATGGCAAAAAAGCAACCCAATCATCCTGGTCAGCAGAGACAAAACACCTCAGATATGTCTCAAGGGTCTGATTAGTCCGCTCGGTCTGGCCATTAGTCTGAGGGTGAAAAGCAGATGAAAAAGACAAATCTATGCCCATCCTAGCACAGAATGCCCGCCAAAATCTAGACACAAATTGAGTACCTCTGTCAGAAACAATATTCTCAGGAATACCGTGCAATCGGACAACATTCTGAAAAAACAGAGGAACCAACTCAGAAGAAGAAGGCAACTTGGGCAGAGGAACCAAATGGACCATTTTAGAGAAACGGTCACAGACCACCCAGATGACAGACATCTTCTGGGAAACAGGCAGATCTGAAATAAAATCCATCGAGATGTGTGTCCAAGGCCTCTTAGGAATAGGCAAGGGCAACAGCAGTCCGCTAGCCCGAGAACTACAAGACTTGGCCCGAGCACAAACGTCACATGACTGCACAAAGACTCGCACATCTCGTGACAGGGAAGGCCACCAGAAGGATCTTGCCACCAAATCCCTGGTACCAAAAATTCCGGGATGACCTGCCAATGCAGAAGAATGTACCTCAGAGATGACTCTGCTGGTCCAATCATCCGGAACAAACAGTCTATCAGGCGGACAACGATCCGGTCTATCCGCCTGAAACTCTTGCAAGGACCGCCGCAGATCAGGAGAAACGGCCGACAAAATTACTCCCTCCCTAAGGATACCTGTGGGTTCAGAATTACCAGGAGAGTCCGGGTCAAAACTCCTAGAAAGGGCATCTGCCTTAACATTCTTAGAACCCGGTAGGTACGACACCACAAAATTAAAGCGAGAAAAAAATAAAGACCAGCGCGCCTGTCTAGGATTCAGGCGTCTGGCAGTCTCAAGATAAATCAAATTTTTGTGGTCAGTCAATACCACCACCTGATGCCTAGCCCCCTCGAGCCAATGGCGCCACTCCTCAAACGCCCACTTCATGGCCAAAAGCTCCCGATTCCCAACATCATAATTCCGCTCTGCGGGCGAAAATTTGCGAGAAAAGAAGGCACAAGGCCTAATGACGGAGCAGTCGGAACCTTTCTGCGACAACACTGCCCCAGCTCCGATCTCCGAAGCGTCAACCTCAACCTGAAAAGGCAGATTCACATCAGGCTGACGCAACACAGGGGCAGAGGCAAAACGGCGCTTAAGCTCCTGAAAGGCCTCTACAGCATGAGGGGACCAATTAGCAACATCAGCGCCTTGTCTGGTCAAATCAGTCAGTGGTTTAACGACATCCGAAAAACCAGCAATAAATCGGCGGTAAAAGTTGGCAAAGCCCAAAAATCTCTGAAGACCCTTAAGAGAGGAGGGCTGAGTCCAGTCACAAATAGCTTGCACCTTGACGGGATCCATCTCAATGGAAGAGGGAGAAAAAATATACCCCAAAAAGGAAATTTTCTGGACCCCAAAAACGCACTTAGACCCCTTCACACATAAAGAATTAGACCGCAGAACCTGAAAAACTCTCCTGACCTGCTGGACATGAGAGTCCCAGTCATCAGAAAAAATCAGAATATCATCCAGATATATTATCATAAATTTATCCAGAAAATCGCGGAAAATATCATGCATAAAAGACTGGAAAACTGAAGGGGCATTAGAAAGACCAAAAGGCATGACCAAATACTCAAAGTGGCCCTCGGGCGTATTAAATGCGGTCTTCCACTCATCCCCCTGCCTGATCCGCACCAAATTATACGCCCCACGAAGATCAATTTTAGAGAACCACTTAGCACCCTCTATACGAGCAAACAAATCAGTAAGCAATGGCAATGGGTATTGATACTTAACAGTGATCTTATTCAGAAGCCGATAATCAATACATGGTCTCAAAGAGCCGTCTTTTTTTGAGACAAAGAAAAACCCAGCTCCCAAGGGAGAAGAAGATGGACGAATATGTCCCTTTTCCAAAGACTCCTTTATATATTCCCGCATAGCAGCATGTTCCGGCACAGACAGATTAAACAAACGACCCTTTGGATATTTACAACCCGGTATCAAATCTATGGCACAATCGCACTCACGGTGCGGAGGTAACGACCCAAGCTTGGGTTCGTCAAAGACGTCTTGATAATCAGAGAGGAACTCAGGGACTTCAGAGGGAATGGACGACGAAATAGAAACCAAAGGTAAGTCCCCATGAATACCCTTACATCCCCAGCTCAACACAGACATTGCTCTCCAGTCCAAGACTGGGTTGTGAGACTGCAACCATGGCAATCCCAGTACCAAATCGTCATGTAAATTATACAGCACCAGGAAACGAATAATCTCCTGGTGATCCGGATTGATACGCATGGTTACTTGTGTCCAGTATTGTGGTTTATTATTAGCCAATGGGGTGGAGTCAATCCCCTTCAGAGGAATAAGAGTCTCCAAAGGCTCTAAATCAAAACCACAACGATTGGCAAAGGACCAATCCATAAGACTCAGAGCGGCGCCAGAGTCAACATAGGCGTCCGTGGCAATGGATGACAAAGAGCAAATCAGGGTTACAGACAAAATAAACTTAGACTGAATGGTGCCAATGGAAACAGACTTATCAAGCTTCTTTGTACGCCTAGAGCATGCTGATATAACATGAGTAGAATCCCCACAATAGAAACACAATCCATTCTTCCGTCTAAAATTCTGTCGCTCGCTCCTGGACAGAATTCTATCACACTGCATACTTTCTGGCGTCTTTTCCATAGACACCGCCGGATGGTGCACCGGTTTGCGCTCCCGCAGACGCCTATCAATCTGAATAGCCATTGTCATGGACTCATTCAGACCTGCAGGCACAGGGAACCCCACCATAACATCCTTAACGGCATCAGAGAGACCTTCTCTGAAAGTTGCCGCCAAGGCGCACTCATTCCACTGAGTAAGCACAGACCATTTACGGAATTTTTGGCAGAAAACTTCAGCTTCGTCTTGCCCCTGAGATAGTGCCATCAAAGTTTTTTCTGCCTGAAGTTCCAAATGAGGTTCCTCATAAAGCAAGCCCAAGGCCAGAAAAAACGCATCCACATCGCGTAACGCAGGATCCCCTGCTGGCAATGAGAAGGCCCAATCTTGAGGGTCACCCCTGAGCAAGGAAATCACAATCCTAACCTGCTGAGCAGGGTCTCCAGCTGAACGAGACTTCAGGGACAAATAAAGCTTACAATTATTTCGGAAATTCTGGAAGCTAGCTCTATTCCCTGTGAAGAACTCCGGCAAAGGAATTCTCGGCTCAGATACCGGAGCATGTACCACAAAATCTTGTAAATTTTGTACTTTCGTGATGAGATTATTCAAACCCGCAGTTACACTCTGGAGATCCATGATTGTCAGGTGCACACAGAGCCATACAGAGATTAGGAGGAGAGAGAGAAAAAAGACTGCAGCAAGGCAGACTGGAGGAAAAAAAAAAAAAAAAAAAAAAAAAAAAAAATTCCAGCAGACTTCTTATAACTCTCCTTTCTCAACCTGGGTCTTTAACACTTTATGGGCCGGTCAAACTGTCATGATCTCTGCAGGCAGAGATCATAGCAAGCCTATAGAGGGACAAGCTCTCGGAAGATGGAACTATACTGACCATGAACTAAGCCTGCCGCGCAACTAGAAATAGCCAGGTAGCATTTCCTATTTATCGCTAGATGCCCAGCTCTGGCCTAAGACCTAAATAGCTAGCAGAGGGAAATATAAGACCTGGCTCACCTCTAGAGAAATATTCCAAAGAAGACAGTAGCCCCCCACATATAATGACGGTGAGTTCAGATGAAACAACAAACGCAGCAGGAAAATAGTCTTAGCAAATTTGAGGTCCGCTTACTAGATAGCAGAAGACAGATAGTATACTTTCATGGTCAGCAGAAAAACACTAACAAAACACCATCCAGAGATTACCTTAAACTCTGGCATTAACTCATAACGCCAGAGTAGCAATCCCTGATCAACGAGAGCTTTCCAGACACAGTAACAAAACTTCAGCTGTGAACTGGAACAAATAGGCAAAACAAAACATGGACAAAAGTCCAACTTATCTAGTAGTTGTCTAGAAGCAGGAACAAGCACTGAGAGGCATCAGATAACATTGTTGACCGGCAAGAAACCACCAGAGAAATGAGCTTAAATAGCGACACCCACTACTGATGGAACCAGGTGAAACAGGAAAGAGGATGACAAGTCCAATTCCACAAGCGGCCACCGGGGGAGCCCAGAATCAAAATTCACAACAGAACTCCCTCTGGTGGCTGTGAGTGGAGCTACTGGTTCTTGAGGTTCCTTCCTCAGCTGCTCTCGTTTATTACTAGGCTGACTTCTCTATTTAACTCCACTCAGATCGTTACTTCATGCCAGCTGTCGATGTCTTAGTACTGGTTCTGATCTCTCTTGGATCTTTCTGATGACCTGTCTACTCCAGCAGAAGCTAAGTCCCTGCTAAACCATTTGTTGTTCATTGTGCACTTGCTAAGTTTCAGTCCAGCTTGCTATCATGATATTGCTTTGCTAGCTGGAAGCTCTGGGGGTGCAGAGTGGCACCTCCGCACCGTGAGTCGGTGCGGGGGTCTTTTTGCACACTCTGCGTGGTTTTTGTAGTTTTTTGTGTTGACCGCAAAGTTACCTTTCCTATCCTCTGTCTGTTTAGTTAGACTGGCCTCCTTTGCTAAAACCTGTTTCATTCCTGTGTTTGTGATTTCCTCTTAACTCACCGTCAATACTTGTGGGGGGCTGCCTTTACCTTTGGGGAAATTTCTCTGAGGCAAGGTGAGGCTTTATTTCCTATCTTTAGGGGTAGTTAGCTCTTAGGCTGTGAAGAGGCGTCTAGGCAGAGTTAGGCACGCTCCACGGCTATTTCTAGTGTGTGTGATAGGAGTAGGGTTTGCGGTCAGCAGAGTTCCCACTTCCCCAGAGCTTGTCCCGATTTCCAGATTAACCATCAGGTCGTTCCGGGTGCACCTAACCACCAGGTCTTTAACAGTACAGCTGGCCAGAAGAAGGTGTTAATGCATCTCAATAGAGGGATAAGAGAAGTTCTGAGACCATTTTTTTTCTCTGCAGTGTGTTTTGTCTCTCTTGTCCCCTTAACCCCTGGGTGGTTCAGGACTCAGGTGTAGATATGGACATACAAGGTCTCTCTTCTTGTGTGGATCAACTCACTGCAAGGGTACAAAGCATTCAAGATTATGTAGTTCAAAATCCGATGTTAGAGCCTAGAATTCCAATTCCTGATTTGTTTTCTGGGGATAGATCTAAGTTTCTGAATTTCAAAAATAATTGTAAACTGTTTCTTGCTTTGAAACCCCGCTCTTCTGGTGACCCCATTCAGCAAGTAAAAATCATTATTTCTTTGTTACGTGGCGACCCTCAAGACTGGGCATTCACCCTTGCGCCAGGAGATCCTGCTTTGCGTAACGTAGATGCGTTTTTTTCTAGCGCTTGGATTGCTTTATGAGGAACCTAATTCAGTGGATCAGGCAGAGATAATTTTGCTGGCTTTGTCTCAGGGTCAGGATGAAGCGGAGGTATATTGCCAGAAGTTAAGAAAGTGGTCTGTGCTTACTCAATGGAATGAGTGTGCCCTGGCAGCAATTTTTAGAAAGGGTCTTTCTGAAGCCCTTAAGGATGTTATGGTGGGGTTCCCTACGCCTGCTGGTCTGAATGAGTCAATGTCCTTGGCCATTCAGATCGATCGGCGTTTGTGGGAGCGCAAAGTTGTGCACCATTTGGCGATATCCTCTGAGCAGAGGCCTGAGCCTATGCAATGTGATAGGACTTTGACCAGAGCTGAACGGCAGGAACACAGACGTCAGAATGGGCTGTGTTTTTACTGTGGTGACTCCACTCATGCTATCTCTGATTGTCGTAAGCGCACTAAGCGGTTCGCTAGGTCTGTCACCATTGGTACTATGCAGCCTAAATTTCTTTTGTCCGTTACTCTGATTTGCTCTTTGTCGTCCTACTCTGTTATGGCATTTGTGGATTCTGGCGCCGCCCTGAATTTGATGGACTTGGAGTTTGCCAGGCGCTGTGGTTTTTTCTTGGAGCCCTTGCAGTATCCTATTCCATTAAGGGGAATTGATGCTACGCCTTTGGCCAAGAATAAGCCTCAGTACTGGACTCAGTTGGCCATGTGCATGGCTCCTGCACATCAGGAGGATATTCGCTTTTTGGTGTTGCATAATCTGCATGATGTGGTCGTGTTGGGGTTGCCATGGCTACAGGTCCATAATCCTGTATTGGATTGGAAATTAATGTCTGTGTCCAGTTGGGGTTGTCGAGGGGTACATGGTGATGTTCCATCGTTGTCAATTTATTCCTCCACTCCTTCTGAAGTCCCTGAGTTTTTGTCGGATTACCAGGATGTATTTGATGAGCCCAAATCCAGTGCCCTACCTCCTCATAGGGATTGTGATTGTGCTATAAATTTGATTCCTGGTAGTAAGTTCCCTAAGGGTCGACTTTTCAATTTATCTGTGCCAGAACATGCCGCTATGCGGAGTTATATAAAGGAGTCCTTGGAGAAAGGGCATATTCGCCCGTCGTCGTCACCGTTGGGAGCAGGGTTCTTTTTTGTGGCCAAGAAGGATGGTTCTCTGAGACCTTGTATAGATTACCCCCTTCTTAATAAAATCACGGTCAAATTTCAGTACCCTTTGCCTCTACTGTCTGATTTGTTTGCTCGGATTAAGGGGGTTAGTTGGTTCACCAAGATGGACCTTCGAGGGGCGTATAATCTTGTGCGGATTAAACAAGGCAATGAATGGAAAACAGCATTTAATACGCCCGAGGGCCATTTTGAGTATCTGGTGATGCCATTCGGGCTTTCTAATGCTCCATCTGTGTTCCAGTCCTTTATGCATGACATCTTCCGAGAGTATCTGGATAGATTCATGATTGTATATTTGGATGATATTTTGGTCTTTTCAGATGATTGGGAGTCCCATGTGAAGCAGGTCAGAATGGTGTTCCAGGTCCTTCGTGCTAATTCCTTGTTTGTGAAGGGGTCTAAATGTCTCTTCGGAGTACAGAAGGTTTCCTTTTTGGGCTTAATTTTTTCCCCTTCTACTATTGAGATGGATCCTGTAAAAGTTCAGGCCATTTATGATTGGACTCAGCCTACATCTGTGAAGAGCCTTCAGAAATTCCTGGGCTTTGCTAATTTTTACCGTAGCTTCATCGCTAATTTTTCTAGTGTTGTTAAACCGTTGACGGATTTGACCAAGAAGGGTGCTGATGTGGTGAATTGGTCCTCTGCGGCCGTTGAGGCTTTTCAGGAGTTGAAACGTCGCTTCTCTTCGGCCCCTGTGTTGTGTCAGCCAGATGTTTCGCTCCCTTTTCAGGTCGAGGTTGATGCTTCTGAGATTGGAGCAGGGGCTGTTTTGTCTCAAAGAAGTTCTGATGGCTCTGTGATGAAGCCATGTGCTTTCTTTTTTAGAAAGTTTTCGCCTGCTGAGCGTAATTATGATGTTGGCAATCGGGAGTTGTTGGCTATGAAGTGGGCATTCGAGGAGTGGCGACATTGGCTTGAAGGAGCCAAACATCGCGTGGTGGTCTTAACGGATCACAAGAATCGGACTTATCTCGAATCTGCCAAGTGGTTGAATCCTAGACAGGCTCGATGGTCGTTGTTTTTCTCTCGTTTCGATTTCGTGGTTTCCTACCTTCCGGGTTCTAAGAATGTGAAGGCTGATGCCCTTTCAAGGAGTTTTGTGCCTGATTCTCCTGGAGTTCCTGAGCCGGCTGGTATTCTTAAAGAGGGGGTAATTCTGTCTGCCATCTCCCCTGATTTGCGGCGGGTGCTGCAGGAGTTTCAGGCTGATAGACCTGACCGTTGTCCAGCGGAGAAACTGTTTGTCCCTGATAGATGGACTAGTAGAGTTATCTCTGAGGTTCATTGTTCGGTGTTGGCCGGTCATCCTGGGATTTTTGGTACCAGAGATTTGGTAGCTAGGTCTTTTTAGTGGCCTTCCTTGTCACGGGATGTACGTTCTTTTGTGCAGTCCTGTGGGACTTGTGCTCGGGCCAAGCCCTGCTGTTCTCGTGCCAGTGGGTTACTTTTGCCCTTGCCGGTCCCGAAGAGGCCTTGGACGCATGTTTCCATGGATTTTATTTCAGATCTCCCTGTCTCTCAAAGGATGTCGGTCATCTGGGTGGTTTGTGATCGCTTCTCTAAGATGGTCCATTTGGTACCCTTGCCTAAATTGCCTTCCTCCTCTGATTTGGTTCCATTGTTTTTCCAGCATGTGGTTCGTTTGCATGGCATTCCGGAGAACATCGTGTCGGACAGAGGTTCCCAGTTTGTTTCAAGGTTTTGGCAGTCCTTTTGTGCTAAGATGGGCATTGATTTGTCTTTTTCTTCGGCTTTCCATCCTCAGACAAATGGCCAAACCGAACGAACCAATCAGACTTTGGAGACATATTTGAGATGCTTTGTTTCTGCGGATCAGGATGATTGGGTGACCTTCTTGCCAGTGGCTGAGTTCGCCCTTAATAATCGGGCCAGTTCGGCTACTTTGGTTTCGCCTTTTTTTTGTAATTCTGGTTTTCATCCTCATTTTTCTTCAGGGCAGGTTGAGCCTTTGGACTGTCCTGGTGTGGATTCTGTGGTGGACAGGTTGCAGCAAATTTGGACTCACGTAGTCGACAATTTGACATTGTCCCAGGAGAAGGCTCAACGTTTCGCCAACCGCCGTCGTCGTGTTGGTCCCCGACTTCGTGTTGGGGATTTGGTTTGGTTGTCGTCTCGTTATGTTCCTATGAAGGTTTCTTCTCCTAAGTTTAAGCCTCGTTTCATTGGTCCTTATAAGATTTCTGAAATTCTCAATCCTGTCATTTTGTTTGGCCCTTCCAGCTTCTTTTGCCATCCATAATGTGTTCCATAGGTCCTTGTTGCGGAGATATGTGGCGCCTATGGTTCCCTCCGTTGACCCTCCTGCTCCGGTGTTGGTCGAGGGGGAGTTGGAGTATGTGGTGGAGATGATTTTAGATTCTCGTATTTCAAGACGGAAACTTCAGTACCTGGTGAAGTGGAAGGGCTATGGTCAGGAGGATAACTCCTGGGTTGTTGCCTCTGATGTCCATGCTGCCGATTTAGTTCGTGCCTTTCATTTGGCTCGTCCTGATCGGCCTGGGGGCTCTGGTGAGGGTTCGGTGACCCCTCCTCAAGGGGGGGGTACTGTTGTGAATTCCGTTCTCGAACTCCCTCCTGTGGTCATGAATGGTACTTCGGCGAGTTCTGTCTGTGAACTCCCTCTGGTGGCTGTGAGTGGAGCTACTGGTTCTTGAGGTTCCTTCCTCAGCTGCTCTCGTTTATTACTAGGCTGACTTCTCTATTTAACTCCACTCAGATCGTTACTTCATGCCAGCTGTCGATGTCTTAGTACTGGTTCTGATCTCTCTTGGATCTTTCTGATGACCTGTCTACTCCAGCAGAAGCTAAGTCCCTGCTAAACCATTTGTTGTTCATTGTGCACTTGCTAAGTTTCAGTCCAGCTTGCTATCATGATATTGCTTTGCTAGCTGGAAGCTCTGGGGGTGCAGAGTGGCACCTCCGCAACGTGAGTCGGTGTGGGGGTCTTTTTGCACACTCTGCGTGGTTTTTGTAGTTTTTTGTGTTGACCGCAAAGTTACCTTTCCTATCCTCTGTCTGTTTAGTTAGACTGGCATCCTTTGCTAAAACCTGTTTCATTCCTGTGTTTGTGATTTCCTCTTAACTCACCGTCAATACTTGTGGGGGGCTGCCTTTACCTTTGGGGAAATTTCTCTGAGGCAAGGTGAGGCTTTATTTCCTATCTTTAGGGGTAGTTAGCTCTTAGGCTGTGAAGAGGCGTCTAGGCAGAGTTAGGCACGCTCCACGGCTATTTCTAGTGTGTGTGATAGGAGTAGGGTTTGCGGTCAGCAGAGTTCCCACTTCCCCAGAGCTTGTCCCGATTTCCAGATTAACCATCAGGTCGTTCCGGGTGCACCTAACCACCAGGTCTTTAACAGAGAGGGAAATTACATACGCAGAATGAAACTAGGATGTAGCAAAGGAGGCCACTCTAGCTAGATAGATAGAACAGGACAGAATACTGTGCGGTCAGTATTAAAATACTAGAAAAATCCATCACAGAGTTTACAAAAATCTCCACCACCTAACTAAAGGTGTGGAGGATAAATCTACTTCTCCAGAGCTTCCAGCTTAAATGAATAAATCCATACTGACAAGCTGGACTAGAAAAAACATAGAATGCACTGAACTATTAAGTCCACAACATGTGGACTGCAAAGAACCAAGCAAGGACTTATCTTTGCTGATCTGGTCAGAATAGCAGGGAAATCCAAGCAAAGATGTGAATCCAACCAGGAACCATTGACAACTGGCACTGGCTGAAGGATAGAGCCAGGCTAAATAGCTGAGCCAGAATAGACAATCAGTGGAAGCAGCTGCTGACTGCTAAATCCAAGAAGCAGCCGTACCACTTAAAACCACCGGAGGGAGCCCAAGAGCAGAACTCACAAAAGTGCCACTTACAACCACCTGTTGTGAATTCTGTTTGTGGGCTCCCTCTGGTGGCTACTGGTGGTACTGGTTGACTTCTGTCTTCTATCTCCAGTGCACCTGTTCCCATCAGGAAATGGGAGTTTCCTATATAGTCTGGCTTCTCACTCATTTACTTGCCGGCTATCAATGTTACCAGAGCTCCTCTGTTACTTGCTACCTGCTCCAAGTCTGCTGAGTCAGATAAGTTTGATCATTTGTACCTTTTGTCCAGCGTGCATTGATATTAATCTTGATGCTGGAAGCTCTAGTGAACTGAAATGACCACTCCGGTGTCATGAGTTGATACCGGAGTTTAAAGTCATTTCAGGATGGTATTTTGTAGGGTTTTGAGTTGACCGCGAAGTCCACTTTTGTATTTTCTGCTATCTAGTTAGTGGGCCTCTCTTTGCTGAACCTGTATTCATACTGCGTATGTGTTTTCTTCTTACCTAACCGTCATTATATGTTGGGGGCTACTATTACTTTGGGGTTTTCTCTGGAGGCAAGCCAGGTCTGTGTTTCCTCTAGTAGGGGTAGCTAGATCTCCGGCTGGTGCGAGACGTCTAGGGATAAAACGCAGGTACGTTCCCCGGCCACTGGTAGTTGTGCGTTAGGTTCAGCATCGCGGTCAGCTTAGATTCCATTTTCCTAGAGCTAGTCCTGTTTTTGCCTATGTCCCTGCCATTGGGAATCATGACAGTATAGCCGGCCTGTAATGTGTTAAGTATTGGCTGAAGTAGGAGAGAAAAGAAGTCTCTGACACCTTTTTTTTTTTTTTTTTTTTACTCTGAAGTCTGTTTAGCCATAATTGCAGTCTGCTTCTTTCCCTCCTCTTAATCCCTGAATGGCTCAGATCTCAGCTGCTGAAAAATGGATATCCAGAGTTTAGCTTCAAATCTGAATAATCTTGCTTCTAAGGGTTCAAAATATACAAGATTTCGTCATACATGCTCCTATGTCTGAACCTAAAATTCCTATACCAGAGTTTTTTTTCTGGAGATAGATCTCGTTTTTTGAATTTCAAGCATAATTGTAAATTGTATCTTTCTCTGAGACCTCACTCCGCTGGAAACCCTGCTCAGCAGGTTAAGATTGTTATTTCCTTGCTGCGGGGTGACCCCCAGAATTGGGCATTTGCATTGGCGCCAGGGGATCCTGCGCTGCTCAATGTGGATGCGTTTTTTCTGGCGCTGGGGTTGCTCTATGAGGAACCGAATTTGGAGATTCAAGCTGAAAAGGCCTTGATAGCCCTCTCTCAAGGGCATGATGAAGCTGAAATATATTGTCAAAAGTTTCGTAAATGGTCTTTGCTTACTCAGTGGAATGAGTGTGCCCTGGCGGCGAATTTCAGAGAGGGTCTCTCTGACGCCGTTAAAGATGTCATGGTAGGGTTTCCTACGCCCACAGGTCTGAATGAGTCCATGACAATGGCTATTCAGATTGATCGGCGTTTGCGGGAGCGCAAACCTGTGCACCATTTGGCGGTGTCTTCTGAGCAGGCACCGGAGAATATGCAATGTGATAGAATTCTGTCCAGAAGTGAACGGCAGAATTATAGGCGTAAAAATGGGTTGTGTTTCTATTGTGGCGATTCTGCTCATGTTATATCAGCATGCTCTAAACGCACTAAAAGGGCTGATAAGTCTTTTGCAGTTGGCAACTTGCAGTCTAAGTTTCTTTTGTCTGTAACTTTGATTTGTTCATTATCATCTATTAATGTGAATGCCTATGTGGACTCTGGCGCCGCCTTGAATCTTATGGATTGGTCCTTTGCCAGGCGCTGTGGGTTTAGTCTAGAGTCTCTGGAAGTCCCTATTCCTTTGAAGGGTATCGACTCCACACCATTGGCTTGGAATAAACCTCAATACTGGACACAAGTGACTATGTGTATGACTCCAGACCATCAGGAGGTGATTCGATTCCTTGTGTTGCATAATTTGCATGATGTTTTAGTGCTTGGATTGCCATGGTTACAAACTCACAACCCAGTTCTTGACTGGAAGACAATGTCCGTATTAAGCTGGGGATGTCAGGGGGTTCATGGGGAAGTACCCTTGGTTTCCATTGCTTCATCTACTTCCTCTGAGGTTCCGGCATTTTTGTCTGACTATTGTGATGTTTTTGAGGAGCCTAAACTTAGTTTGCTCCCTCCTCACAGGGATTGCGATTGTGCTATAGATTTGATTCCTGGCAGCAAATTTCCTAAAGGTCGTTTGTTCAATCTGTCTGTGCCAGAACATGCTGCTATGCGAGAGTATATTAAGGAGTCCTTGGAAAAGGGACATATTCGTCCATCCTCACCCCCTTTAGGAGCAGGTTTTTTTTTCGTGGGTAAAAAAGATGGTTCCCTGAGGCCTTGTATTGATTATCGGCTGTTGAATAAGATTACAGTCAAATATCAGTATCCTTTGCCACTGTTGACTGATTTGTTTGCTCGTATTAAGGGGGCAAGGTGGTTCTCTAAGATTGACCTTCGGGGTGCGTATAATTTGGTGCGGATTAAGCAGGGAGATGAGTGGAAAACTGCATTTAATACGCCCGAGGGCCATTTTGAGTATCTGGTGATGCCTTTTGGTCTTTCTAATGCCCCTTCAGTCTTTCAGTCCTTTATGCACAATATTTTCCGTGAATATCTGGATAAATTTATGATTGTGTATCTGGATGATATTTTGATTTTTTCCGATGACTGGGAGTCGCATGTTCAACAGGTCAGGAAGGTTTTTCAGGTTTTGCGGGCTAATTCTTTGTTTGTAAAGCGTTCAAAGTGTATTTTTGGGGTTCAGAAGATCTCTTTTTTGGGGTATATTTTTTCCCCTTCTTCTATTGAGATGGATCCTGTCAAGGTTCGGGCTATTTGTGATTGGACGCAACCGACTTCCCTTAAGAGCCTTCAGAAATTCTTGGGCTTTGCTAATTTCTATCGTCGATTTATAACTGGTTTTTCAAGTGTCTTTAAGCCTCTAACGGATTTGACTAAGAAGGGTGCTGATGTTTCCAATTGGTCCTCGGCGGCTGTGGAGGCCTTTCGGGAGCTTAAGCACCGCTTTTCTTCTGCTCCTGTGTTGCGCCAACCTGATGTTTCACTTCCTTTTCAGGTTGAAGTTGATGCTTCAGAGATCGGAGCGGGGGCGGTTTTGTCGCAGAGAGGTTCTGATTGCTCGGTGATGAGACCATGTGCGTTCTTTTCTCGAAAATTTTCACCCGCCGAGCGAAATTATGATGTTGGTAATCGGGAACTTTTGGCTATGAAGTGGGCCTTTGAGGAGTGGCGTCATTGGCTTGAGGGTGCTAGGCATCAGGTGGTGGTCTTGACTGATAACAAGAATCTGATTTACCTTGAGTCAGCCAGGCGTCTGAATCCTAGACAGGCGCGCTGGTCGTTGTTTTTCTCCCGGTTTAATTTTGTGGTCTCATATCTACCAGGTTCAAAAAATGTGAAGGCAGATGCCCTTTCTAGGAGTTTTGAGCCTGACTCCCCTGGTGATTCTGAGCCTACGGGTATCCTTAAGGATGGGGTGATATTGTCTGCTGTCTCTCCAGACTTGCGACGTGCTTTGCAGGAGTTTCAAGTGGATAGACCTGATCGTTGTCCGCCTGGGAGACTGTTTGTTCCAGATGAGTGGACCAGTAGAGTCATCTTGGAAGTTCATTCTTCTGTGTTGGCAGGCCACCCTGGAATCTTTGGTACCAGAGATTTGGTGGCCAGGTCCTTCTGGTGGCCTTCCCTGTCTCGGGATGTGCGTACTTTTGTACAGTCTTGTGATGTTTGTGCTCGGGCCAAGCCTTGTTGTTCTCGGGCTAGTGAATTGTTGTTGCCCTTGCCTATTCCGAAGAGGCCTTGGACACACATCTCTATGGACTTTATTTCGGATCTCCCGGTTTCTCAGAAAATGACCGTCATCTGGGTGGTGTGTGACCGTTTTTCTAAAATGGTTCATTTGGTACCCTTGCCCAAGTTGCCTTCTTCATCGGAGTTGGTTCCTCTATTTTTTCAGAATGTGGTTCGTCTGCATGGTATCCCGGAAAACATCGTTTCTGACAGGGATCCCAATTTGTGTCTAGATTTTGGCGGGCATTCTGTGCCAGGATGGGCATTGATTTGTCTTTTTCGTCTGCTTTCCATCCTCAGACGAATGGCCAGACGGAGCGTACTAATCAGACCTTGGAGACTTATTTGAGGTGTTTTGTGTCTGCTGATCAGGATGACTGGGTCGCCTTTTTGCCGTTGGCGGAGTTTGCCCTTAATAATCGGGCTAGTTCTGCCACTCTGGTTTCTCCTTTCTTCTGCAATTCAGGGTTTCACCCTCGTTTTTCATCTGGTCAGGTGGAATCTTCGGATTGTCCTGGAGTGGACACTGTGGTGGATAGATTGCACCAGATTTGGAGTCATGTGGTGGACAACTTGAAGTTGTCCCAGGAGAAGACTCAGCAGTTTGCTAATCGTCATCGTCGTGCTGGTAATCGTCTTCGCGTTGGGGACTTGGTGTGGTTATCTTCTCGTTTTGTCCCTATGAGGGTCTCTTCTCCTAAGTTTAAACCTCGGTTCATAGGTCCTTATAAGATTTTGGAGATTCTTAATCCTGTATCGTTTCGTTTGGACCTACCGGCATCTTTCACTATTCATAATGTCTTCCATCGGTCTTTGTTGCGGAGGTACGAGATACCGGTTGTTCCTTCTGTTGAGCCTCCTGCTCCTGTGCTGGTGCAGGGTGAATTGGAGTATGTTGTGGAGAAGATTTTGGACTCTCGCATTTCCAGACGGAGACTTCAATATTTGGTTAAATGGAAGGGATACGGTCAGGAGGATAATTCTTGGGTGACTGCCTCTGATGTTCATGCCTCTGATTTGGTTCGCGCCTTTCATAGGGCTCGTCCAGATCGCTCTGGTGGTTCTCATGAGGGTTCGGTGCCCCCTCCTCAAGGGGGGGGTACTGTTGTGAATTCTGTTTGTGGGCTCCCTCTGGTGGCTACTGGTGGTACTGGTTGACTTCTGTCTTCTATCTCCAGTGCACCTGTTCCCATCAGGAAATGGGAGTTTCCTATATAGTCTGGCTTCTCACTCATTTACTTGCCGGCTATCAATGTTACCAGAGCTCCTCTGTTACTTGCTACCTGCTCCAAGTCTGCTGAGTCAGATAAGTTTGATCATTTGCACCTTTTGTCCAGCGTGCATTTATATTAATCTTGATGCTGGAAGCTCTAGTGAACTGAAATGACCACTCCGGTGTCATGAGTTGATACCGGAGTTTAAAGTCATTTCAGGATGGTATTTTGTAGGGTTTTGAGTTGACCGCGAAGTCCACTTTTGTATTTTCTGCTATTTAGTTAGTGGGCCTCTCTTTGCTGAACCTGTATTCATACTGCGTATGTGTTTTCTTCTTAACTAACCGTCATTATATGTTGGGGGCTACTATTACTTTGGGGTTTTCTCTGGAGGCAAGCCAGGTCTGTGTTTCCTCTAGTAGGGGTAGCTAGATCTCCGGCTGGTGCGAGACGTCTAGGGATAAAACGCAGGTACGTTCCCCGGCCACTGGTAGTTGTGCGTTAGGTTCAGCATCGCGGTCAGCTTAGATTCCATTTTCCTAGAGCTAGTCCTGTTTTTGCCTATGTCCCTGCCATTGGGAATCATGACAACCACCGGAGGGAGCCCAAGAGTGGAATTCACAACAGTACCCCCCCCCCTGAGGAGGGGTCACCGAACCCTCACCAGAGCCCCCAGGCCAATCAGGACGAGCCAAGTGAAAAGCACGAACCAAATCGGCGGCATGGACATCGGAGGCAACAACCCAAGAATTATCCTCCTGGCCATAACCCTTCCACTTGACAAGATACTGAAGCCTCTGCCTCGAAAAACGAGAATCCAAAATTTTCTCAACCACATATTCCAACTCCCCCTCAACCAACACCGGGGCAGGAGGATCAACAGAGGGAACAACGGGCACCACATATCTCCGCAACAAAGATCTATGGAAAACATTATGGATGGCAAAACAGGCTGGAAGGGCCAAACGAAAAGATACCGGATTGATAATCTCAGAAATCTTATAAGGACCAATAAACCGAGGCTTGAACTTAGGGGAAGAAACCTTCATACGAACATGACGAGAAGATAACAAGACTAAATCCCCAACCCGAAGCCGGGGACCAACACACCGACGGCGGTTAGCAAAACGTTGAGCCTTTTCCTGAGACAACGTCAAATTGTCTACCACATGAGTCCAAATCTGCTGTAACCTGTCCATCACAGAATCCACACCAGGACAATCAGAAGGCTCAACCTGCCCCGAAGAAAAACGAGGATGAAAACCAAAATTACAAAAGAAAGGTGAAACCAAAGTAGCCGAACTAGCCCGATTATTAAGGGCAAACTCGGCCAACGGCAAGAAAGCCACCCAATCATCCTGATCAGCAGACACAAAGCATCTCAAATAGGTTTCCAAGGTCTGATTAGTTCGCTCAGTTTGGCCATTTGTCTGAGGATGAAACGCAGAAGAAAAAGACAAATCAATGCCCATCCTAGCACAAAAGGCCCGCCAAAACCTAGAAACAAACTGGGAACCTCTGTCAGACACAATATTCTCCGGAATGCCATGCAAACGAACCACATGCTGAAAAAACAATGGAACCAAATCAGAGGAGGAAGGCAATTTAGGCAAAGGTACCAAATGGACCATTTTAGAGAACCGGTCACAAACCACCCAGATAACAGACATCTTCTGGGAAACAGGAAGATCTGAAATAAAATCCATGGAAATATGCGTCCAGGGCCTCTCAGGGACCGGCAAAGGCAAAAGCAACCCACTAGCGCGGGAACAGCAAGGCTTGGCCCGTGCAAAAGTCCCACAAGACTGCACAAAAGTATGCACATCCCGCGACAAGGAAGGCCACCAAAAGGGCCTAGCAACCAAATCTCTGGTACCAAAAATCCCAGGATGACCAGCCAACACCGAACAATGAACCTCAGAAATTACCTTACTTGTCCATCTATCAGGAACAAACAGCTTCCCCACTGGACAGCGGTCAGGTTTATCAGCTTGAAATTCCTGAAGCACCCGCCGTAAATCAGGGGAGATGGCAGAAAGAATCACCCCTTCCTTAAGAATGCCAACCGGCTCAAGGACTCCAGGAGAATCAGGCAAAAAACTCCTAGAGATGGCATCAGCCTTAACATTCTTAGATCCCGGAAAATACGAGACCACAAAATCAAAACGGGAGAAAAACAGGGACCATCAAGCCTGTCTAGGGTTCAGCCGCTTGGCAGACTCGAGGTAAATCAGATTCTTATGATCGGTCAAGACCACAACGCGGTGCTTGGCTCCCTCAAGCCAATGTCGCCACTCCTCAAATGCCCACTTCATAGCCAACAACTCCCGATTGCCGACATCATAATTGTGCTCCGCAGGTGAAAACTTTCTGGAAAAAAAAGGCACACGGTTTGATCAAAGAACCATCAGAATTCCTCTGAGACAAAACGGCCCCTGCCCCAATCTCAGAAGCGTCAACCTCAACCTGAAAAGGAAGAGAAACATACGGCTGACGCAACACAGGGGCAGAAGTAAATCGTCGTTTAAGCTCCTGAAAGGCCTGAACAGCCGCAGAGGACCAATTCGTCACATCAGCGCCTTTTTTCGTCAAATCGGTCAGGGGCTTAACCACACTGGAAAAGTTGGCAATGAAACGGCGATAAAAATTAGCAAAGCCCAAAAATTTCTGAAGGCTCTTCACAGATGCGGGTTGAATCCAGTCATGAATGGCTTGGACCTTAACAGGATCCATTTCTATAGACGAGGGAGAAAAAATAAAACCCAAAAAATAGACCTTCTGAACTCCAAATAGGCACTTAGACCCCTTCACAAATAAAGCATTATCATGAAGGATCTGAAATACCATCCTGACCTGCTTCACATGATACTCCCAATCATCGGAAAAAATCAAAATATCATCCAAATACACAATCATGAATTTATCAAGATAATTGGGGAAAATATCATGCATGAAGGACTGAAATACAGAAGGAGCATTAGAAAGCCCGAAAGGCATCACAAGGTATTCAAAATGGCCTTCGGGCGTATTAAATGCAGTTTTCCATTCGTCACCCTGTTTAATACGAACAAGATTATATGCCCCTCGAAGGTCAATCTTAGGAAACCAACTAGCCCCCTTAATCCTAGCAAACAAATCAGAACGCAAAGGTAAAGGGTATTGGAATTTGACCGTGATCTTATTAAGAAGGCGATAATCAATACAGGGTCTCAAGGAGCCATCCTTCTTGGCAACAAAAAAGAATCCAGCTCCCAATGGTGACGAAGACGGCCGAATATGCCCCTTCTCCAAAGACTCCTTAACATAACTCCGCATGGCGGCATGCTCTGGCACAGACAGATTGAAAAGTCGGCCCTTAGGGACAGCTGAGTCCAATACTGAGGTTTATCTTTGGCCAACGGTGTAGCATCAATGCCCCTCAAAGGAATAGGGCTCTGCAAAGGCTGTAAGGAAAAACCACAGCGCTTGGCGAATTCTAAGTCCATTAAGTTCAGGGCAGCCCCTGAATCCACAAATGCCATGACAGAAAATGATGATAATGAGCAAATCAGGGTCACAGATAAGAGAAATTTAGGCTGTACAGTACTGATGGTAACAGACCTAGCGACCCTCTTAGTACGCTTAGGGCAATCAGAAATAACATGAGCAGAATCACCACAGTAAAAACACAGCCTATTCTGTCGTCTGAATCCCTGCCGTTCTGCTCTAGTCAAAATCCTATCACATTGCATAGGCTCAGGACTCTGCTCAGAGGACAATGCCATATGGTGCACAACTTTGCGCTCGCGCAGGCGCCGATCAATCTGAATGGCTAGAGACATAGAATCGCTCAAACCAGCAGGCGTGGGGAACCCCACCATAACATCTTTAAGGGCTTCAGAAAGACCCTTTCTGAAAATTGCTGCCAGAGCATCCTCATTCCATTTAGTGAGCACAGACCATTTTCTAAATTTCTGGCAGTATAATTCTGCCGCTTCCTGACCCTGACACAAGGCCAACAAGGTTTTTTCTGCATGATCCACTGAATTAGGTTCGTCATACAATAATCCGAGCGCTTGAAAAAATGCGTCTACATTAAGCAATGCCGGATTCCCTGATTCAAGGGAGAATGCCCAGTCCTGAGGGTCACCACGCAGCAGAGAGATGACAATTTTAACCTGCTGAATGGGATCACCAGAGGAACGGGGTTTCAAAGCAAAAAACAATTTGCAGTTATTTTTAAAGTTCAAAAACTTGGATCTGTCCCCAAAAAACAAATCAGGAGTTGGAATTCTAGGCTCTAAAGCCGGAGTCTGGACAACATAATCTTGGATACTCTGTACTCTTGCAGCGCCAAAATCCTGAACCACCCAGAGATTAAGAGGAAAAAAAAAGACAAAACAGACTGCAGAAAAAAAAATGGCTCAGAACTTTTTTTTCCTTCTTTTGAGATGCATTTAACTCATTCTCGGCCAGTTGTACTGTTATGAACTGGTGGTTTAGGAGCAACATGGGACGTGCTCTGGAGGAGGTGGTACCTGAACTGACCGCAGTTCCTGAACTTAACACAACACTAGAAGTAGCCGTGGGATGTTCCTGTCACTCCCTAGACACCTCGTCACAGCCGGAGGACTAAATACCCCTAAAGATAGAAACAGGAAAGCTATCTTGCCTCAGAGAAAATCCCCAAAGGATAGACAGCCCCCCACAAATATTGACTGTGAGAGGAGAGGGAAATGACATACGCAGAATGAAACTAGGATGTAGCAAAGGAGGCCACTCTAGCTAAATAGATAGAACAGGACAGAATACTGTGCAGTCAGTATTAAAATACTAGAAAAATCCACCACAGAGTTTACAAAAATCTCCACCACCTAACTAAAGGTGTGGAGGATAAATCTACTTCTCCAGAGCTTTCAGCTTATCTGAATAAATCCATACTGACAAGCTGGACTAGAAAAAACATAGAATGCACTGAACTATTAAGTCCACAACATGTGGACTGCAAAGAACCAAGCAAGGACTTATCTTTGCTGATCTGGTCAGAATAGCAGGGAAATCCAAGCAGAGATGTGAATCCAACCAGGAACCATTGACAACTGGCACTGGCTGAAGGATAGAGCCAGGCTAAATAGCCGAGCCATAATAGACAATCAGTGGAAGCAGCTGCTGACTGCTAAATCCAAGAAGCAGCCGTACCACTTAAAACCACCGGAGGGAGCCCAAGAGCAGAACTCACAAAAGTGCCACTTACAACCACCGGAGGGAGCCCAAGAGCGGAATTCACAACATCACCCAACCCATGAGGCATGGCACAGAAAAGTCATGTCAACAAGACACAAAGACAAAACAGGAATATCAGAAAACTTCTATCATACAAAAGCACAAACCAACAATAAGGAGGAGGATAGGGACAGGGAGGAATAAACTAAATGGGAATAGGGACCAGGATATAAACACACATGTACTACAGCCGCCGACGCAGTTCACTTATCAGAGCTTATGCCTGCTGTTTTCCATTTTTCTTTCTCACCCCCCCTTGCACCACCCCCGTGTGCACATCCAGCAGCCATTGAACTTTGATAAGTGAAACAGTTCACTTATAAGAGCTCATGCCTGTTGTTTTAGATACTTATTTTAACCACCCCGTGCGCACCTCCAGCAGCTGCCGAAACAGTGAAACAGTTCACTTATCAAAGCTCGTGCCAGCTGTTTTATATTTTTCTTTTCACAGGCATTTTGTTTCTCCCTGGATGTGCTTTTTTTATTTCAGCTTTTTCTTTTCAGACAAAAGTTACATCAAACACTATCCCCCCCCCACACACACAGTGAAAAATAAAGTACTTGACACAAGCACCATATTTCATAAAATAAATGTCGCCCTGGCCAACAGTTCATCCCAACAGTGCTATCAGTGGAGGAGGCATATGCTTTACTTGCCTCCAACAATGATAGCGAGGGAGAGGATCCCACATTTCTTTACATTTCTTCATCCTCATCCTCTTCATCTTCCTCCTCGTGTCCTGCAGAACCACCACGCAGACATCCCAGGACAGAAGACAAGACAGTGCCCACCATTCCAGAAGATGAAGATGAACCAGCGCACCCCTCTGCAGACCCCGTAAGGACCTTACCCCCAAAAAATTACGAGCCACTGATTCCTGATTTTGTGGCAAAATCAGAAATCAAGTTTGACACCACCGGCCTCATAGAAATAGACTTCTTCAAAATCTTTTTCTCTGAGGATTTCGTTAACCTCAGGGTGGGCCAAACTAATTTATATGCTTGTGAATTTTTGGAAAAAAAACCCGGTTCATCATTTTCTATCCAGTCTCCTGTAGACACAGTTGAAATTATGGAATTTTGGAGCCTGCTCCTTCACATGGGGATCCTGAAGAAGCCAGAACTTCGGCAATATTGGAGTGTTGATATTTTAAACAACACTCCAGTGTTCCGAGTGGTCATAGCCCGGACGCGTTTTGAGGCTATCCACAAATTTCTGCATTATACCGATAATGCAGTGTCCCCCACGAGATGACCCCAACTTTGACCGTCTGTTCAAAGTTCGGCCGGTCATCGAGCACTTCAACAAAAAGTTTGCTGAAGTGTACGTGCCCCACAGGGACATCTGCGTGGATGAGTCCTTAGTTTATTTTAAGGGAGGGCTCAGATTCCATCAGAACCTGCCCAGCAAGAGGGCCAGGTACGGAATCAAACTCTATAAGCTGTGTGAGAGTACCTCAGAGTACACCCACAGGTTTCAAGTATGTGAAGGAAAGGACACCAAGATTGAACCCCCTGAGTGTCCCCTTGTACTGGGAGTGAGTGGGAAAATTGTGTGGGATTTGGTCTACCAACTGTTGGATAAAGGTTTTCACCTCTACACCAATAACTTATACCAGCATCCCACTCTTCAAATCCCTCTAAGCGCAAGGTACCGCAGCCTGCGGTAGTGTCCGCAAAAATCAGAGAGGCCTCCCGAAAACGCTACTTGGCAGATGCTCAGAAGGGGTGACAGCAGAGCCCAATGTAGCGACCACCTGCTGGTGGTCAAGTACAAGAGGGATGTCCTTCTCTTGACCACCATACACGGTGATGGTAGTGCACTCAGCACTGTACGAGGTACCTCTACACAGCTCTGCAAACCGGACTGGGTACTGGGGTACAATAAAAACATTGGGGGAGTTGATCTCTCTGATCAACTCCTCCATCATACAGTGCTTTGAGAAAGGTCAATGTGAGGTACAAAAAGCTGGTGGCTGTTTGCACATCATACAAATGGCAATGTTGAATGCTTTCCTACTGTCAAGATGTGCAGGCCATGCCAATACGTTGTACCTTCAATCTCCAGGAAGTACTGGTTAAGGCCCTGATATTTGGCACTCAGGAAGGAGTGTGCCCCAGTACTTCCGGAATTGAAGGTGCTCGTATCATACCAGGTCAGCACTTCCCGGGGGTGTTAACGCAAACTGGAATAAAAGGAGCAAAAAAAGATGCCGAGTGTGTTACAAAAGGGGAATACGCAAGGACACCATTTATCAATGCGACAACTGCCCTAAAAAACCTGGCCTGAGTATGAAAGATTGCTTCAAACTGTAGCACACCTCCATGCACTTCTAATTTACCTTAATTTACATAACAGGAAACAGGAGATTAGTTCCAAAAAGGAGCACATGTTGGGCATTGCCACTGTTTAGGCACATATAGATAAGTTCCTTGGGGGTCTAGTTTCTAAAAACGGGGCACTTGTGTTTTTTTCTTTACTGTTTAGGCACATCAGGGGTTCTGCAAATGCAACATAAAAGTGAAAAAAGTGGCACAATCATCTAGGTGCTCAAGTAGGGTCCCAAACTAGTGTATACAGTATAAGAAACTTGCCACTCAAATTAACCCCTTCATGACCCAGCCTATTTTGACCTTAATGACCTGGCCATTTTTGCAAATCTGACCAGTGTCACTTTATGAGGTAATAACTCAGGAAAGCTTCAACGGATCCTAGCGGTTCTGAGATTGTTTTTTCGTGACATATTGGGCTTCATGTTATTGGTAAATTTAGGTCGATAATTTTTGCGTTTATTTGTGAAAAAAATAGAAATTTGGCGAAAATGTTGAAAATTTTGCAATTTTCTAATTTTTTATTTTTATTCTGTTAAACAAGAGTTATGTGACACAAAATAGTTAATAAATAACATTACCCCCATGTCTACTGTACATCAGCACAATTTTGGAAACAAAATTTTTTTTTTGCTAGGAAGTTATAAGGGTTAAAATTTGACCAGCGATTTCTCATTTTTACAACGAAATTTACAAAACCATTTATTTAGGGACCACCTCACATCGCGTCGCGTTTGGAGAGCCCCTGTGTGCCTAAACATTGGAGCTCCCCCACAAGTGACCCCATTTTGGAAACTAGACCCCCCAAGTAACTTATCTAGATACATAGTGAGCACTTTGAACCCCCAGGTGCTTCACAAATTGATCCATAAAAATGAAAAAGTACTTTTTTTTTCACAAAAAATTTCTTTTACCCTCAATTTTTTCATTTTCACATGGGCAACAGGATACAATGTATCATAAAATGTGTTGGGCAATTTCTCCTGAGTACACCAATACCTCATATGTGGGGGTAAACCACTGTTTGTGCACACGGCAAGGCTCGGAAGGGAAGGAGCGCCATTTGACTTTTTGAATGAAAAATTAGCTCCAATCGTTAGCGGACACCATGTCGTGTTTGGAGAGCCCCTGCGTGCCTAAACATTGGAGCTCCCCCACATGTGACCCCATTTTGGAAACTAGACCTCCTGTGGAACTAATCTAGATGTGCAGTGACCACTTTAAGCCCCCAAGTGCTTCACAGAAGTTTATAACGCAGAGCCGTGAAAATAAAAAATAATTTTTCTTTCCTCAAAAATTATATTTTAGCAAGCAATTTTTTATTTTCACAAGGGTAACAAGAGAAATTGGACTGCAATAATTGTTGCCCAGTTTGTCCTGATTACACTGATACCTGATATGTGGGGGTAAACCACTGCTTGGGCACACGTCGGGGCTCGGAAAGGAAGTAGTGACATTTTGAAATGCAGACTTTGATAGAATGGTCTGCGGGCGTCACGTTGCGTTTGCGGAGCCCCTGATGTGCCTAAACAGTAGAAACCCCCCCACAAGTGACCCCATTTTGGAAACTAGACCCCCCAAGGAACTTATCTAGATATGTGTTGAGCACTTTGAACCCCCAAGTGCTTCACAGAAGTTTACAACGCAGAGCCGTGAAAATAAAAAAATCATTTTTCTTTCCTCAAAAATTATGTATTAGCAAGCAATTTTTTATTTTTGCAAGGGTAACAGGAGAAATTGGACCCCAATAGTTGTTGCCCAGTTTGTCCTGAGTATGCTAGTACCCAATATGTGGGGGTAAACCATTGTTTGGGTGCACGTCAGGGCTCGGAAGGGAGGGATCACCACTTGACTTTTTGAACGCAAGATTGGCTGGAATCAATGGTGGCGCCATGTTGCATTTGGAGACCCCTGATGTGCCTGAACAGTGGAAACCCCTCAATTCTAACTCCAACACTAACCCCAACACACCCCTAACCCTAATCCCAACTCTAGCCATAACCCTAATCACAACCCTAACCCCAACACACTCCTAACCACAACCCTAACCCTAATCCCAACCCTAACCCTAACCCTAATCCTAATCCCAACCCTAACCACAACTTTAACCCCAACACACCCCTAACCATAACCCTAACCACAAGCCTATTCTTAACCCTATTTCCAACCATAGCCCTAATTCCAACCCTAACTAATTCCAGCCCTAAGGCTATGTGCCCACGTTGCGGATTCGTGTGAGATTTTTCCGCACCATTTTTGAAAAATCCGCAGGTAAAAGGCACTGCGTTTTACCTGCAAATTTACCGCAGATTTCCAGTGTTTTTTATGCGGATTTCACCTGCGGATTCCTATAGAGGAACAGGTGTAAAACGCTGCGGAATCCGCACAAAGAATTAGCATGCTGCGGAAAATACAACGCAGCATTTCCGCGAGGTATTTTACGCACCATGGGCACAGCGGATGGTACTGTAAACCTGATGGAACACTGCTACGAATCCGCAGCGGCCAATCCGCTGCGGATCCGCAGCCAAATCCGCACCATGTGCACATAGCCTAATTCTAACGCTAAACCTAGTTCTGACCCTACCCCTACCCCTAACCCTACCCCTAGTTCTAACCCTAGTTCTAACCCTAGTGGAAAAAAAAAATATTTTCTTTATTTTATTATTGTCCCTACGTATGGGGGTGATAAAGGGGGGGTAATTTGCTATTTTTTTTATTTTGATCACTGTGATAGGTTTTATCAAAGTGATCAAAATATAGCTGGAACGAATCTGCCAGCCGGCAGATTCGGCAGGCGCACTGCGCATGCACCCGCTATTTTGGAAGATGGCGGCGCCTGTAGAGAAGACGGATGGACACCGGGAGGCTCGGTAAGTATGAGGGGGGGATCGGAGCACGGGGGGTGATCGGAGCACAGGGGGAGTGGACAGGAGGACGGGGGAGCGGACAGGACGACGGAAGGGAGCGAAGCACAGGACGGAGGACTGGGGAGATCGGTGGCAGTGGGGGGGTGCAGACCAGTGTTTCCAGCCATGGCCGATGATATTGCAGCATCGGCCATGGCTGGATTGTAATATTTCACCAGTTTTCATAGTGAAATATTACAAATCGCTCTGATTGGCTGTTTCACTTTCAACAGCCAATCAGAGCGATCGCAGCCATGGGGGGGGGGGGGGTGAAGCCACCCCCCTGGGCTGAAGTACCACTCCCCCTGTGCCTGCAGATCAGGTGAAATTGGAGTTAACCTTTCACCCGATCTGCAGGGACGCGATCATTCCATGACGCCACATAGGCGTCACAGGTCCGATTGGCACCGACTTTCATGACGCCTACGTGGCGTCACAGGTCGGGAAGGGGTTAAGATTTTTAGATGCAGCAGTATTTTAATGAAATCTAGTAGTAGCACAATCCAAACGTTTCGGTCAAACCATGACCTTCCTCAGTGTACTAGAAGCATACATATACAATTAAATACCATTGTATAGGAATATAACTTATTATAAAATATCATATAAACTGAAATTAAAAGAAAATGGTAGTAAAGGAGAAACCATATACAAGTATGAAAGGATAAACAAGGAAACACATGGAATAAGAGCAGGGCCGGTTTTAGGCAAAGTGGGGCCCTAGGCAAAAGTTTAAAATGGGGCCCCAAATACTAACATATTGCACATCACACAGAAATAGTAAAAAGATCTAATGTTAAAAATAATAATAAAAAAAACCCCTGCTATTCTCACCTTCCGTCGTCCGCCAATGCGCACGCGGCTGCCGCCAGCTTCCGTTCCCAGAGATGCATTGCGAAATTACCCAGAAGACTTAGTGGTCTCGCAAGACCGCTAAGTCATCTGGGTAATTTCGCAATGCATCTCTGGGAACGGAAGATGGCGGCAGCAGCGCACGCATCGGGACAGCTTCGCTGGACGCCGGAGGTGAGTAAATAACTATTTTTTATTTTAATTATTTTTTTTAACATGGATATGGTGCCCACACTGCTATATACTACGTGGGCTATGTTATATACTGCGTGGCTGCTATATACTACATGGCCAGTGTTATATACTGCGTGGGCTGTGTTATATACTATGTGGGCTGTGTTATATACTGCGTGGCCACTGTTATATACTGTGTGGCCTGTGTTATATACTGCGTGGGCTGTGCTATATATTATGTGGGCTGTGTTATATACTGCGTGGCTGCTGTATACTACGTAGGCAGTGTTATATACTATGTGAACAGTGTTATATACTGTGAGGGCTGTGTTATATACTGTTTGGCCACTGTTATATACTGCGTGGCCTGTATTATATACTGCGTGGGCAGTGTTATATACTGCGTGGGCTGTGTTAAAATACTGCATGGGCTGTTATATACTGCGTGGGCTGTGTCATATACTGCGTGGCCTGTGTTATATTCTGCGTGGGCTGTGCTATATACTATATGGGCTGTGTTATATACTGCGTGGCCTGTTATATACTGCGTAGGCTGTGCTATACATTACGTGGGCTGTGTTATATACTACGCGGCTGTGTTATAAACTGCGTGTGTGCTATATACTACATGGCCTGTGCTATATACTATGTGGCTGCTATATACACACATACATACATATTCTAGAATACCCAATGCATTAGAATCGGGCCACCATCTAGTAGATTACATAACCACGATATGTCTGGTATCTGCTCTACGCATACTGTACAAACATACACACATATACCGTACATACATACAGGTACACATATAAATACTGTATATGCAAACACATACATATACCATACATACACACAGATACACATACATATACCATTATACATACACATACCGTACATACACACATGCATATACCTTACATTCACACACATACCGTACATACATATACCGTACATACATATACCGTACATACATATACATGCACATACCTTACATGCATACACCCATACTGTACATACATATACACATACTGTACATACACACACATACTGTACATACACACATAGTTATATACACATTGTATACACATACCGTACTTACATATACCATACATACACACAAATACAGTATACCGTACACACATACCGTACATAGATATACCGTGCATACACAGATACACACATATACCGTACATACACACAGTATATACACATATAGTATAAACATACAGCACACACGTATACATACACATACTGTATGTACATGCACATAAACAGACATATATACCATATATATACAAATTTATTGCACATACAGATACACATATACTGTACATACATACACATACTGTACATGCATACACACAGCCATACAAGTATACCATACATACACACATATACCGTACATATATACACAGATACACACACATACATACACATACAAGCATATACATACACACATACTAATCTGTGATATCAGCTCACATGTGATCAGATGAGCCCTGGAAGAGGTCACATAGTTCAGCTGGAGAGGGCTGCAGAACCCACTACTGTGGGGGATGGGGCACAGAGCAGACAGCACTGATATCAGCCCCCTGGTGCTGCCATGCTGTCCCGTGCAGTGAGCCTCCTCCCCCATCTCTGTGAGGAGACGCTGCAGCCTGCTCTGATTAGAACAGTGGAGGGAGCAGAAGACCCCCTGTAAGTCCTGCTCTTCCTCCACTGGTGATGTCTCTAATTGCTGTGCAGCCGGGGCCCCTGACTGTAGGTGAGCACTCAACATTGGGGCGCGCCATGCAGGGGGACAGATGGCAGCCAGTGAGCGCTCTCCTCAGTCTAGTGAGGAAAGCGTTCATTGGCCAGCGTCTCTCCCTGCATGACACACCCCCTTTTTGATCTCCTGCACTTCGCGCCCTGCTCTCTCCCCGGCACTCGATGTTTCATGATTAGAGGAGGGAGTGAGGGGCCCGATCCTGCATGATACCGGGCCTGCCTGTAGGGCCCCCCCTCCACCTCTGGGCCCCAGAGCAGTGCCATCAGCAGTATGTCCACCACTGGCTGGGGGCCCCTAGGGCAGCGGGGGCCCTAGGCAGCTGCCTAGTCTGCCTGGCCCTAACGCCGGCCCTGAATAAGAGAATCCCATGGATAGGAAGGCTACCCGACTGTTTGGAAGAATTAGACCTATTGTAGTTGTGGAATACAGTTGGTCATTGTGATTTAGATAGTTCTGCAACAAAAGGGTGTAACTTTATAAGAAATCCAACCTTGGGGAAAGATGTAAAATAAATTCATTACACCCACCTATTTTTATTTAAATGGGGGAGAAGTAGTCAAACAGACTGGTGATGCTGTATTGAAAACATAATAAAGCATAATAATGTATATATGAACTCAATTGTAAAAAGAGTATCATGATGTAAAGTAGACATGTGGGAAATGTTATTTATTAACTATTTTGTGTGACATTTCTCTGTTTTAAAGGAATAAAAAAGTTTGAAAATTGCAACATTTTCCAAATTTTCACCAATTTTCCATTTTTTACACAATTAAACGCAAGTTATATCGAAGAAATTTTACCACTAACGTAAGGTACAATGTCTCAAAAAAACAAATCTCAGAATCACCAAGATCCATTGAAGCGTTCCGGAGTTATTACCTCATAAAGGGACAGTGGTCAGAATTGTAAAAATTGGCCTGGTCATTAATGTGCAAACCACCCTCAGGGGTAAAAAGGTTAAATTACTCAGTAAAACTCTCCCATTGTTCTCTGAATACTAATGTAGTTTTAAAATCCTGAAGAACAATCTCATTTTTCTAGGAGTTCCACTGTATTTTAATAATCTTATACAACTCTTCCATTGTTTTTGGAATGTTATTGTTGCTTAAATTACTCAGGAGAACTCTCCATTGTTATCGGAATTCTACTGTAGTATAAAAAGCCTGTAGAACCTTCACATTGTTCTCGGAATTCTAATGTAGTTTTAAAATTCTGTAGAACTCTCCCATTGATCGCAGAATTTTACTCTAGTTTAAAAATGCTGTAGAACTCTCCCATTGTTCTCGAAATTTGACTGTAGTTTAAAAATCTAGTAGAACACTTTCATTGTTCTCGGAATGCTAATATGGTTTGAAAATCCTTTACAATACTCCCATTGTTCTCGGAATGTTGTTATTTAAATTACTTTGTGGAACTCTCCCATTGCTCTCGGATTTCTCAGAATTCTACTGTAGTTTAAAAATCCTGTATAACTCTTCAATTGTTCCTGGAATTCTAATGTCATTTAAAAATCCTGCAAAACTCTGAAATGTTATTGTTGTTTAAATTACTTAGTAAAACTCTCCATATGTTCTCGGAATTCTACTGTATTTAAAAAATCTTATACAACTCTTCATTGCTCTCGGAATGTTGTTGTTTAAATTACTCAGTAGAACTCTCCCATTGTTCTTGGAATTGTAATGCAGTTTAAAAATCCTGTAGAACTCTCCCATTGTTCTCAAAATTCTAATGTAGTTTAAAAATCCTGTAGAACTCTCCCATTCATATTGAAATTTTACTGTAGTTTAAAAATCCTGTAGCACTTTCCCATGGTTCTCGACAGTAGCGTAGCTACCGGGGGGCAGAGGGGATGGTCATCCCAGGCCCCGTGCTGACGGGGTCAACCCAGAGTTATGCTACTGCAACTGCATACAGTTGCATTCTGCAGCAGAGCAGGTAGAATCGAGCTCCTTGCTCTGCCGCCCGACCGCTACAAGTTCTTGGAATTCTATTATAGTTAAAAAATCCTGTAAAACTCTTCCAATGTTCTCAGAATTCTAATGTCATTTAAAAATCCTGTAGAACTTTCCCATTGTTAAAGAAGTTAAGCTGTATTTTAAAAATCCTATACAACTCTTCCACTGTTCTCGGATGTTATTGTTATTTAATTTACCCAATAGAACTCTTCCATTGCTCTCAGAATTCTAATGTAGTTTAAAATCCTGTACAACTCTCACATTGTTCTGGGAATTTAACTGTAGTTTTAAAATTCTGTAGAACTCTCCCATTGTTCTAGGAGTTCTACTGTATTTTAAAAATCTTATACAACTCTTCCATTGTTTTTGGAATGTTATTGTTGTTTATATTACTCAGTAGAACTCTCCCATTGTTTTCGGAATTCTACTGTAATTTAAAACTCCTGTATAACTCTCCCATTGTTCTTGTTATTTAACTGTAGGTTTAAAATCCTGTAGAACTCTGGCATTGTTCTCGGAATTCTACTGTTTAAAAATCCCGTAGAACTCTCCCATTGTTCTCAAAATGTTGTTGGTTAAATTACTCTGTAGAACTCTCCCATTGTTCTCATTATTTAACTGTAGGTTTAAAATCCTGTAGAACTCTCTCATTGCTCTCAGATTTCTCTACTGTAGCTTAAAAAGCCTGTAGAACCCTCCCATTGTTCTAGGAGTTCTAGTGTAAAAATCCTGAAGCTCTTCCATTGTCCTTGGAATGTTATTGTTACTTAAATTACTTTATAAAACTTGTTCTAGGAGTTCTACTGTATTTTAAAATTCCTAAACAACTCTTTCATTGTTTTCGGGATGTTACTGTTTAAATTACTCAGTAGAAACTCTTCCATTGTTCTTGGAATTCTACTGTAGTTTTAAAAGACTGTAGAACTCTCCCATTGTTCTCAAAACTTGAATGTAGTTTAAAAATCCTGTAGAACTTTTCCATTGTTCCTGGAATTCTAATGTCGCTTAAAAATCCTGTAGAACTCTCCAATTGTTCACACAATTTTACTGTAGTTTAAAAATCTAGCAGAGCTCTTTCATAGTTCTCGGAATTCTACTATAGTTTGAAAATCATTTACAACTCTCCCTGTGTTCTCAGAATGCTATATTTAAATTACTTTATATTACTCTCCCATTGCTCTCAGATTTCTACTGTCGTTTTAAAATCCTGTAGAACTCTTTTATTATTCTTGTAATTCTACTGTTGTTTAAAAATCCTGTAGAACTCTCCCATTGTTCTCGGAATGTTATTGTTGTTTAAATTACTCTATAGAACTCTCCAATTGTTCTCGGATTTCTACTGTAGTTTTAAAATCCTGTAGAACTCTTCCATTGTTCTCGGAATTCTAATATAGTTTTCAAATCCTATACAACTCTTCCATTGTTCTCAAAATGTTATCATTTAAATTACTTTATAAAACTCTCGCATTCCAAAAACAATGGAAGAGTTGTATAGTATTTTTAAAATACAGTAGAATTTTGAGAGCAATGGGAGAGTTCTGCAAAGCAATTTAAATAACAGTAACATTCCGAAAACAATGGGAGAGTTGTAAGGAATTTTTTTAGAAATAGAATTTAAAGAACAATGGAAGAGTTGTATAAAATAGCGGTGGGTGGAATCGCGATTCACACGCTGCTATTAACTAGTTAAATGTCGCTGTCAAACACTGACAGCGTGATTTAACTAGCGCATCTGGCCATCCGGCTGGAAATGCGCTCAACGCTGACCCCCATTACGTGATCAGGGGTCAGCAATGCGTCGGCATGACAACCAGAGGTCTATTGAAGACCTCTATGGTTGTTGATGCCGGATTGGTGTGAGAGCCACCCTGTGGTCGGCACTCATAGCAATGCAACAATTCCACTACATAGGAGCGATCTGAGCTTTGCTCCTATTATTATTATTATTATTTATTTATATAGCACCATTAATTCCATGGTGCTGTACATGAGAAAGGGGTTACTTACAGGGTTATAGATATTTACAGTACACATATTTAAGATGACAGACTGGTACAGAGGGGAGAGGACCCTGTCCTTGAGGACTTACATTCTACGGGATACTGGGGATGAGACAGAAGGTTGGGGGTGCGGCAGCTCTGGTGGTGGTAGAGGCTCCTATGTAGCAGAGGCGATCGAGTTATGTCAGCTTCTAGCCTCCCATGGAGGCTATTGAAGCATGGCAAAAGTAAAAAAAAGTTTTAAAAAATCTGAAAAAAATAAAAATAAAAGTTTAAATCACTCCCCTTTCGCCCCATTTAAAATAAAACAATAAAAAAATCAAATATACACATATTTGCAATCGCCGCATTCAGAATCGCCCGATCTATCAATAAAAAAAGGATTAACCTGATCGCTAAACGGCGTAAGCAAAAAAAAAAAAATTTGAAACACCAGAATTAGGTTTTTTTGGTCACCACGACATTGCATTAAAATGTAATAACGGGCGATCAAAAGAACGTATCTGCACCATAATGGTATCATTAAAAATGCCAGCTCGGCGCCCAAAACATAAGCCCTCCCCCGACCCCAGATCACAAAAAATGGAGACACTATGGGTATCGGAAAATGGCGCAATTTTTTTTACCAAAGTTTGGAATTTTTTTTCATCACTTATATAAAAAAAATAACCTAGACATGTTTGGTGTCTATGAACTCATAATGACCTGTAGAATCAAAATGGCAGGTCAGTTTTACCATTTAGTGAACCCAACAAAAAAGCCATACAAAAAACCAGTGTGGGATTGCACGTTTTTTGCAATTTCACCATACTTGGAATTTTTCCCCGTTTTCTAGAATATGACATGCTAAAACCAATGATGTTTTTCAAAAGTACAGCTCATCTCGCAAAAAATAAGCCCTCACATGGCCATATTGACGGAAAAATAATAAAGTTATGGCTCTGGGAAGGAGGGGAGCGAAAAATGAAAATGAAAATACCCAGGGTCATGAAGGGGTTAAATTAATCTGCAGAACTCTCCCATTGCGCTCTGAATTCTACTATAGTTTAAAAATCCTGTGTAACTTTTCCATTGTTCTCGAAATTCTAATTAAGTTTGAAAATCCTTTACAACTCTCCCATTGTCCTCGGAATGCTAATGTTACTTAAATTATTTTATAAAACTCTCCAATTGCTCTCGGAATTGTATTGTAGTTTTTAAAGCCTGAACAACTCTCCAATTGTTCTCGGACTTATAATGTATTTTAAAAATCCTATACATCTCTTCCATTGTTCTCGGAATGTTATTATTGTTTAAATTTTTCTGTAGAACTCTCCAATTGTTCTTGGAATTCTACTGTAGGTTAAAAACCATGTAGAGCTCTTCCATTGCTCTTGGAATAATATTGGCATATAAATTACCTTATAAAACTCTCCCATTGTCCTCGGAATTTCACAGTAGTTTTACAATTCTGTAGAAATCTCCCATTGTTCTTGGAGTTCTACTGTATTTTAAAAATCCTATGCAACTCTTTAATTGTTCTCAGAATGTTATTGTTATTTAAATTGCTCAGTAGAACTCTCCCATTGTTCTCGGAATTCTGTAGTTTAAAAGTTCTGTAGAACTCTCCCATTGTTCTCGGAATGTTATTGTTTAAATTACTCTGTAGAACTATCCAATTGTTCTCGGAATTATTCTATAGTCCTGAAGAACTCTTCCATAGTTCTTGGAATGTTATTGTTATTTAAATTACTTTTTAGAACTCTCTCATTGCTCTTGGATTTGTACTGTAGTTTAAAAAAGCCTGTAGAACCCTCCCATTGTTCTAGGAGTTCTACTGTATTTTAAAAATCCTAAACAACTCTTCCATTGTTGTCGAGATGTTATTGTTGTTTAAATTACTCAGTAGAAACTCTCCCATTGTTTTCGAAATTCGACTGTAGTTTAAAAAACCTGTAGAGCTTTTCCATTGTTCTTGGAATTCTAATGTCGCTAAAAAATCCTGCAGAACTCTCCCATTGTTCTCAGAATTCTAATACAGTTTAAAAATCCTTTAAAACTCTCCCATTGTTCTCGGAATGTTATTGTTATTTAAATTACTTTATAGAACTCTCCCATTGCTCTCAGATTTTGTACTGTAGTGTTAAAAGTCTGTAGAACTCTCCCATGGTTCTCAAGAATTCAACTATAGTTTAAAAATCCTGTAGAACTCTTCCATTGTTCTCGGAATTCTACTGTAGTTTAAAAATCCTGTAGAATGCTCCCATTGTTGTCGGAATGTTACTGTTGTTTAAATTACTCTATACAACTCTCCAAATGTTCTCAGATTTCTACTGTAGTTTAGATATCCTGTAGAACTCTTCCATTGTTCTCAGAATTCTAAAATAGTTTGAAAATCCTTTACAACTCTCCCATTGTTCTCTGAATGTTATTATAGTTTATATTGCTTTATAGAACTCTCCCATTGCTCTCGAAATTATACTGTAGTTTAAAAAGCTTGTAGAACTCTCCCACTATTCTAGGAGGTTCTACTGTTTTTTTAAAAATATTTTACAACTCTTCCATTGTTTTTGGAATATTATTGTTGTTTAAATTACTCAGTAGAACTCTCCCATTGTTCTCGGAATTTTAATTCAGTTTAAAATTCCTGTAGAACTCTTCCATTCTTCTCGGATTTCTTCTGTATGTTAAAGCTCCTGTAGAACTCTCCCATTGTTCCCGAAATTCTACTGTAGTTTAAAAATTCTGTAGAACTACCCAACTGTTCTTGAAATGTTATTGTTTAAATTACTCAGAACTGTCCCATTGTTCTTGGAATTCTGTGTAAAAATCCTGTAGAACTCCCCCATTGTTTTCAGAATTTAACCCCTTAATCCCATATGACGTACTATCCCGTCAAGGTGACCTGGGACTTAATTCCCAGTGACGGGATAGTACGTCATACGCGATCGGCCGTGCTCACGGGGGGAGAGCGGCCGATCGCGGCTGGGTGTCGGCTGCATATCGCAGCTGACATCCGGCACTATGTGCCAGGAGCGGTCACGGACCGCCCCGGCACATTAACCCCCGGCACACCGCGATCAAACATGATCGCAGAGTACCGGCGGTATAGGGAAGCATTGTGCAGGGAGGGGGCTCCCTGCGGGCTTCCCTGAGACCCCCGGAGCTACGCGATGTGATCGCGTTGCTCCGAGGGTCTCCTACCTCCTTCCTCGCTGCAGGTCCCGGATCCAAGATGGCCGCGGCATCCGGGTCCTGCAGGGAGAAAGGTGGCTTACCGAGCGCCTGCTCAGAGCAGACGCTGGTAAGCCTGCACCGATGTAAGTGAGATCGGTGATCTGACAGAGTGCTGTGCACACTCTCAGATCATCGATCTGTGATGTCCCCCCCTGGGACAAAGTAAAAAAAAAATTTTTCCACGTGTAAAAAAAAAAAAAAAAAATTCCTAAATAAATAAAAAAAATATATATTATTCCCATAAATACATTTCTTTATCTAAATAAAAAAAAAACAAACAATAAAAGTACACATATTTAGTATCGCCACGTCCGTAACGACCCTACCTATAAAACTGCCCCACTAGTTAACCCCTTCAGTAAACACCGTAAGAAAAAAAAAAAAAACCGAGGCAAAAAACAACGCTTTATTACCATACCACCGAACAAAAAGTGGAATAACACACGATCAAAAAGACGGATATAAATAATCATGGTACCGCTGAAAACGTCATCTTGTCCCACAAAAAACGAGCCGCCATACAGCATCATCAGCAAAAAAATAAAAAAGTTATAGTCCTGAGAATAAAGCGATACCAAAATAATTATTTTTTCTATAAAATAGTTTTTATCGTATAAAAGCACCAAAACATAATAAAAATGATATAAATGAGGTATCACTGTAATCGTACTGACCCGAAGAATAAAACTGCTTTATCAATTTTACTAAAGGCGGAACGGTATAAACGCCTCTCCCAAAAGAAATTCATGAATAGCTGGTTTTTGATCACTGCCTCATAAAAATCGGAATAAAAAGCGATCAAAAAATGTCACGTGTCCGAAAATGTTACCAATAAAAACGTCAACTCGTCCCGCAAAAAAACAAGATCTCACATGACTCTGTGGACTCAAATATGGAAAAATTATAGCTCTCAAAATGTGGTAACGCAAAAACTTTTTTGCTATAAAAAGCGTCTTTTAGTGTGTGACAGCTGCCAATCATAAAAATCCGATATAAAAAACGCTATAAAAGTAAATCAAACCCCCCTTCATCACCCCCTTAGTTAGGGAAAAATAATAAAATTAAAAAAATGTATTTATTTTCATTTTCCCATTAGGGCTAGGGTTGGGGCTAAAGTTAGGGTTAGGGCTAGGGTTGGAGGTAAAGTTAGGGTTAGGGTTGGGGCTAAAGTTAGGGTTTGGATTACATTTACGGTTTGGATTAGGGTTGGGATTAGAATTATGGGTGTGTCAGGGCTAGGGGTGTGGTTAGGGTTACCGTTGGGATTAGGGGTGTGTTTGGGTTAGGGTTTCAGGTAGAATTGGGGAGTTTCCACTGTCCAGGCACATCAGGGGCTCTCCAAACGCGACATGGCGTCCAATCTCAATTCCAGCCAATTCTGCGTTGAAAAAGTAAAACAGTGCTCCTTCCCTTCCGAGCTCTCCCGTGCGCCCAAAAAGGGGTTTACCCCAACATATGGGTTATCAGCGTACTCGGGAAAAATTGAACAACAACTTCTGGGGTCCAAGTTCTCTTGTTATCCTTGAGAAAATAAAAATTTGGGGGGCTAAAAATCATTTTTGTGGGAAAAAAAAGATGTTTTATTTTCACGGCTCTGCGTTATAAACTGTAGTGAAACACTTGGGGGTTCAAAGTTCTCACAACACATCTAGATAAGTTCCTTGGGAGGTCTAGTTTCCAATATGGGGTCACTTGTGGGGGGTTTGTACTGTTTGGGTACATCAAGGGCTCTGCAAATGCAACGTGACAGCTGCTGACCAATCCATTTAAGTCTGCATTCCAAATGGCGCTCCTTCCCTTCCGAGATCTGTCATGCGCCCAAACAGTGGTTCCCCCCCACATATGGGGTATCAGCGTACTCAGGACAAATTGGACAACAAATTTTGGGGTCCAATTTATTCTGTTACCCTTGTAAAAATACAAAACTGGGGGCTAAAAAATCATTTTTGTGAAAAAAAAAAAAGTTATTTTCACGGCTCTGCGTTATAATCTGTAGTGAAACACTTGGGGGTTCAAAGCTCTCAAAACACATCTAGATAAGTTCCTTAGGGGGTCTACTTTCCAAAATGGTGTCATTTGTGGGGGGTTTCAATGTTTAGGCACATCAGGGGCTCTCCAAACGCAACATGGCGTCCCATCTCAATTCCAGTCAATTTTGCATTGAAAAGTCAAATGGCGCTCCTTCCCTTCCAAGCTCTGCCATGCGCCCAAACAATGGTTTACACCCACATATGGGGTATCAGCATACTCAGGACAAATTGCACAACATTTTTTGGGGTCCAATTTCTTCTCTTACCCTTGGGAAAATAAAAAATTGGGGGCGAAAAGATCATTTTTGTGAAAAAATATGATTTTTTATTTTTACGACTCTGCATTATAAACTTCTGTGAAGCACTTGGTGGGTCAAAGTGCTCACCACACATCTAGATAAGTTCCTTAGGGGGTCTACTTTCCAAAATGGTGTCACTTGTAGGGGGTTTCAATGTTTAGGCACATCAGGGGCTCTCCAAACGCAACATGGCGTCCCATCTCAATTCCAGTCAATTTTGCATTGAAAAGTCAAATGGCGCTCCTTTCCTTCCGAGCTCTGCCATGCGCCCAAACAGTGGTTTACCCCCACATATGGGGTATCAGTGTACTCAGGACAAATTGTACAACAGCTTTGGTGGTCCATTTTCTCCTGTTACCCTTGGTAAAATAAAACAAATTGGAGCTGAAATAAATTTTGTGTGAAAAAAAGTTAAATGTTCATTTTTATTTAAACATTCCAAAAATTCCTGTGAAACACCTGAAGGGTTAATAAACTTCTTGAATGTGGTTTTGAGCACCTTGAGGGGTGCAGTTTTTAGAATGGTGTCACACTTGGGTATTTTCTATCATATAGACCCCTCAAAATGACTTCAAATGAGATGTGGTCCCTAATAAAAAATGGTGTTGTAAAAATGAGAAATTTCTAGTCAAATTTTAACCCTTATAACTCCCTAACAAAAAAAAATTTTGTTTCCAAAATTGTGCTGATGTAAAGTAGACATGTGGGAAATGTTACTTATTAAGTATTTTGCGTGACATATGTATGTGATTTAAGGGCATAAAAATTCAAAGTTGGAAAATTGCGAAATTTTCTAAATTTTCGACAAATTTCTGTTTTTTTTCACAAATAAACGCAAGTTATATCGAATAAATTTTACCACTAACATGAAGTACAATATGTCACGAGAAAACAATGTCAGAATCGCCAAGATCCGTCAAAGCGTTCCAGAGTTATAGCCTCATAAAGGGACAGTGGTCAGAATTGTAAAAATTGGCCCGGTCATTAACGTGCAAACCACCCTCGGGGCTTAAGGGGTTAATTGCAAATTTAAAATTCTGTAGAACTCTCCCATTGTTCTCAGAATTTTACTGTGTTTTAAAAATCCTGTAGAACTTTTCCATTGTTCTCGGAATTCTACTGTAGATTAAAAATCCTGTAGAACTCTACCATTGTTATCGGAATTTTACTATTGTTTAAAAATACTGTAGAACTCTCCCACTGATCTCGGAATTCTACTGCAGTTTAAAAATCCCGTACAATTCTACCATTGTTCTTGGAATGTTATTGTTGTTTAAATTACTCTGTAGAACTCTGCAATTGTTCTTGTAATGGGAAAATAGGGGTGCATCTTATAATGCGGATATACCTTACCGGTACCACTGTTGCAGGCCGCAGGCTGGGATGAAGAGGTGTCTGGCGCTGCGGGGGTACCTGGGTCCCCGCTTCACCGCAGCCACCACCCCGGTAAGCAATAAGATGCATGGATTATAAGAATCACTACCATTTTATTAACAAAAATATTTTTTTCCTATTTTTCTCCTCAAAATTTGGGGTGCGTCTTATAATCCAAAAAATACGGTATACCGCTGATAATTAGTAAATTTCCTCCATTATGAATGAACATGCTTCTTATTGTTGTAACACTTGTGCTATAAGATTTTCACTGTAAGATATATTTTTACAAATTTGACTAAAGCTATTTGGTCAAAAAGAAAATATACTCCCAAAACCATATCCCAAAAATTTAAAATAACTTAAGCCAAACGCTACATATGATGAACGACATCTCTGCAGAATTCTATAAATATTATACTCAACTATATAACTAAGATGGCCTCCCTGATGGTGGTGCCTCCTATTTGCTCCAAAAACACAAATTAATCTTTCAGATCTCAAGCACAAAACATGCAAAATACACCTACCGACCTTGAATTAATATTAGAAGTTCAGTGACTTGGGGGTGTGAAAAGACCAAGCCCTAATGGCTTCACTGCCAGAATTTATAATACCTTTGTGCTCCCCGTCTCCTCTGCTGTTGTCTGGATTTAACAATGCCTCTAGCAATAACCCCTTTCACCCTCAAACCATAGAGGCACAAGTCGCAGTTCTTCCCAAGACTGGTGGGGGTCCTCACCTGTGTTCAAATTATAGATCTTACTCACTGTTGAATGTTAATCTAAAACTATGTGCTAAAATGTTGGCAAATAGACCTCAACCTTTGCTAGCTAACAATATACATTTGGATCAGTTGGGGTTTCTCACCAGTTGGGAGGCTCGCAATAACACTTTAAAAACTATTGACATTATTCATTATGCACAGACCTGGAAAATACCACTTTTATTATACTCTCATTAGACACCGAAAAAGCATTTGACAGGATGTCGTGGTCCGCTATATATTATTCACTTAAAAAATTAACTTGGGAGAAATTTTTATAGGTAAAATCATAGCCCTTTCCTGTAATCCTACAACCAGATTAAAATCAAATGGAACTCTATTCCCATCATTCACAATTTGTAATTGAACAAGACAGGGGTGTCCTCTTTCCCCACTCCTGTATGTTCTTGGGATGGAATACTTGTTGTCAAACATCTGCGAAAACGTTGACATTAAAAGGTATTATAACAGGCCAAACTGACTATAAATGTTTTGCTTTTCCAGACGATGTTTATTGTATATTACAAATCCTCGCATGTCTATTTCATCTATCATAGGGAGAGAAAGACGCGCACTCTTGCTATAATGGAGGTGCAGACTGGGCGTGGATTTAATCCACAAACAACATCATAAACAGTCGCACTCAAAAAATCATATCTTTAGTAAAGAAAAAGATTTATTTCAATCACAAAAAAGTGCAATAAATTCACCGCAGTCAGGTCAAATGAGGAAGGCAAAGGTAACTTTTCGACCCTATCTTGGGTCTTTTTCAAACCTTGCTCATATGGAAGGTCATGAAGAGAAATTGTGAACAAATGGTAGAAGAATCCCGTTAGGGGCTTGCGATACGCATTGAGATAGACAGCTGCGGTGGAGTGGCATCTATCATGGCAGAATTAGATCATTTCTGCTCTTGGTTAAATTTCAAGATTAATACTTCTACATCTCAGGCCTTCAATGTATCACTATCCAATATTGAACAAACTTCCAGTCAATCAAATTTATCTTTTTCCTGGTCATCACAGAGTGTAAAATATTTGGGAATACGCATAGATAGGGACCTTACTCATGTCTTTGATCTAAATTTTAAGCCCTTATTAAGACAAATACATAAAGTCCTGAATCTGTGGACAGAAAAAGAATTTTCATGGTTTGACAGAGTAAACATATTAAAATTGAATATATTAACTAGACTCCTATACCTCTTTCAGACACTACAGTATACAGTATTCGAAGCAGCTTCTGTAAGGTCATATGGTCGATAGACATCTACGCATTCATGGAGACATCTTGGTGAGACCCAAACGAGTAGGGGGTCTCAGCCTGCCAGATTGGCCCCCTATTCCCATTCTCGGATAATCCCACCTTCTTACTAGGTTCATCCTCTCCATCATTCTCATATCCTATCTAAGACTTCCCTAAAACCGCTGTGTGAGATGTTTCAAGGAGCTCCGTTTCCACTTAGACCCATCTATGATTATAGGAAACTACAAAACTTTTATTCAAAAATAAAGAAAAATACACAGCTTCAGAGAGAGCCCACTGATTTTGAAAAAAATGTGTTTGTCATTGTCCCCCACTTCACATTCCATCTCTCTGTTATATGTTGATCTTGTCTCAAGGATATCTAAGAACAGATTATCATGTTGCTCTGCATGGGAAAAGGAACTGAGAAGTCCATTGATGAACAACAATGGGCTAAATGTTTCCAATTGGCTCATAACAGTTCAGTCACAACCAAGGACCAAGAGATCTCCTTCAAGATTATATCCAGATAGTATCGTGTGCCAGCTTTGTTGCACAAGTGGTATAAAGTGGTGTCAGACAGATGTTGGAGACATGACGAAGGAAAGGGGAAAATGGTGCACATTAGGTGGACTTGCTCTCTCATTTAAAATTTCTGGACTTAGGTAGTCCTACTTATCAAGAAGATGACTGGTTATGTCACGGCCACTCCTTCTGCGGCCGTGCCTGCTGCCGGGACCACCGACGCTCCTCCCGCTCATACTTACCCACTGCGGCGCGCTCCTCCTGCAGGCGCGCGTCCTCTCCTTCATTCTCCTCCGCTCCCTGGTTTTCGTCGGGTGCACGTGTGCACCGCCCACTCCAGCACTTCCTCTTTCTGATTTACAGGCGCTCTGTATCTCCGCTCTGTGATCCTGAAGGACCGTGACCCGGAAGTCCTCCAGCACTCCATGCATATAAGGCGATTCCTTCTGCTCCTTGCCTGTCTGTCATTTGTGCTTCTATGACTCAGGCCCACCTTTGTCTTTGCACTGCCTGTTCTGAGTCTCCGCTCTCACCAGCCAGTTCAACTTCTCTGCCTTTCCCAGCCTTCCTTGTCTCCTCGTCCAGTCCAGCCTTCCCAGTGTCCGCTCCGTACTGTCCTGCTTCCTTTGTGTCTTCCCCTTCCCAGTGCTCCTTTGGTCTCGCCTGTACTCGGCTCTTACCAAACTGTACTTCATCTTACCCCGCTCTGTCCGTCCTACGCCCAGCTTCTCTATTTTGTACCTCCTACTACCTGTCTCCGGGTTCCAGCTTCTGCGGCAATAGTCTCCCTTGGGTCTGCCCCTAACGCTCCCTGTATAGGAGGTGGTCTACCTGGTCAGCTCACCCTTGGGAGGTTCGTTGTCGTGGATCTGCGGGTCCACTCCAGGTGTTCCAAAAGATCTCACAGGTTATTTAGTTCCTAACGCCTTTGAGGCTCTTTTGCTTTTATGCTTCTTACTAGCCTCAACAGATATAAAAGATCTCTGATATGCTATCTTATACAATGTGACAAAAGGATAATAAAGAGCACTCAGGTGGATGAGATAAAGACTCAATTTTTATTGGAAAATAATAAAAGGTTAGAGAAACATGTAATGTGACACATTCCAGGAATAAGACAGAAACCCCAGGATCACTACTCACTATTACAACAACATTGCACATGTACCATGCATCCGGAAACCAGATGTCTAAGGTGCTAATATAACAGTAAGTGAACCATGGCAAGAACCTCCCAAGAGAAGTAACATCATACAATACAACCAGTAATAGTTATAGATCCCATATAGGGATGGTGCTTACCAAGGTGGCGATACCCCGATGTTATAATGTTATTCCTGGAATGTGTCACATTACATGATTCTGTAACCTTTTACTATTTTCCAATAAAAATTGATTTTTTTAATCTCATCCACCGGAGTACTCCTTATCCTCCTTTTGTCACATTGTTCTTTCATAGTTGGTGCATATCTTCTCTTAGGGTAGGCCACTACTGAGTGCTACCACCCTGCATATAGCATGCAACTGAGGCTTGTTTTAGTGCTATCTTATACAGGCAGCTAAAAATATTAATTCCTCGTCTTTGGAAAAGTACCGTAACTCTTCCCCCATCCTGCAGCAACGGTTCTCTAAAATATTCCTCCTAATTAGTATGGAACATTTAATTGCCATGTTTCCCAACAGCATAGATAGATATTGTGTGACATGGATAGATTGGATTGAATTCCAGAAATCCGATGCTTATTTTACAACAAATTGATGTGTATTGCTAGCTTTGCCTCACCTTGGTCCACTCTCCCCGCCTTGAGATACTGCCATAAAGTTTTTCATTATCTTGTACATTATAATGTTATTGTTGATGTAATATTTTCTAATGTATTACCTTTAATACAACATTTATTGTCCCCACTTCCTTCTAAATACATCTGTTGATAATAGGTTTTCTATTTTTTTTGGAATGTAAAATTTCTTTAATACAAATTTAATTTTGAAAAAAAAAAAAAAATGAACAGCATTTTCAATGGTACATTTACAAAAAATATACAAAATAAGTTTGCAGTTCAATAAAGCAAACATAGAATGTCTATGCAATTCATTTATAATGCAAAACACAAAGGGGTATATTCATGAAGCTAAATTTGGCAAATTTCTATTGTGCATTTGCACCAAAAAACTGTCTTTCATGATTAGAACCATATTTATTCTATGTTTTAGACACTGTTAACACCTTTACCAACAAAGGAGAATGGCCTCATTGAAAGGGTGGTATAAAGTTAGACAGCAAAGTCTGGACATTAGACAGATTCATTAAATAACATGAACCACTTTGATAAATTTTGCACATTTTAATGTTGTGTAGTCTAAGTTTACAATGTTGAAATATTAGATTGCACCATTATTTCTTCCCCTATACTGATCAAGGGAGAAACAGTAGCAGAAAATAATATTTTTACTTTCACAGTAGAAAATAATAATTAAACAAGAGGGAAGATAAAATGTTCTAAGAAGTTTCAAGAAAATGTAATGGAGGATATATCTATATACAGGTGTAGATGAGACACTACAACTAAATATAATGGTATATAAAGTAGAGATGAGGAAATCAATTAATGTAAATCAAACTCGTGTTAAATTTTTTAGACTTTTGCTGGACCGAGTGAATTTGAATAATTTTCGTTTTGATTTGCCAAAAATGCTTGCCGCAATTTTACACAATGCATAAGGCTGAGAAGTTTCACATAACACACATAAATGACCTCTTCTAGGCTCTGGGGTGGATGGTGTTTGGAGATAACTCTGTCTCCAGAGCTTATTTTACATGAAGAAGGCGTTCCCAGTGTGAGACAAGTAACTAACACAGAACAGGATAAATTAAATTTATCTTCTTGCAAACACATTTTTGCTTCATTCTCAGCTCTGCTGTATTGCAACAATATTACACTCGGTCTGCCTGTGACCTGGAAGCCGAGTGGAACCTGCAGATGTGTCAGTTATCAGAAGAGCAGAGTGGCCATTACACAACACACTGGTAACAGTGGTAACCATGTCACATCATACTGACAACTCTCCCTATATTTAAAACAAGCTCTGGGGGCAAAGTTATCTTCAGGTACCATCCACCCCGAAGCTTGGAAGTGGTCACTTATATAAAGTGATAAAAGATGATTTTGCAACAAGGCATCTGATATGAGACACACATGTAGAACTTTCTTCAGCAGCCTGTAAGCTGTATGCCCATATTAAAAGTTTAGATAGGTCAATTGTGGTGATAGTCCTTTAATCAACTTGAAGATGAAATGATCTCTAAAAAAACTAAAGCTAACACATTTCCTTTTGTATTTTAGACAAAATATATTGTCATTTTTTACATTTTAAAAATTACAAAAACGAAAATAGGCTAGAGCACAAGTTTGGGCACCCTTGGAGATTTGTGTGCTCAGATAACTTTGACCAGAGTTTCAGACCTTAATTAGCCTCTTAGGGTTATGGCTTATTTACTATAATCGTGAGCAAAATGCCAGGTGATGCAAATTTCCCAGCTTTATCAAATCCCCTCCTCCGCTAACCTTTTGACAAAAAATAGAAGCCATGAGTTCTAAGCCGCTGCATAGCAGTCTGAAAATGAAAATAGTGGAGGCCCGCAAAGCAGGAGATGACTAAAAGAAGATAGCAACGGGTTTTCAAGTTGTTCTTTCCTGAGTTCGAATGTAATTAAGAAATGACAGTTAACAGGAACAGTGGAGGTCAAGGAAAGGTCTGGAAGACCAAGCAACATTTCAGTGAGAGCTGCTCGTAGGATTGCAAAAGAGACAAATCAGAAAGCCAGCTTGACTGCAAAAAACTTCAGAAAGATTTAGCAGATGCTGGAGTTGTGGTTCATTGTTCTAGTGTTCAAAGACACCTGCGCAAATATGGCCTTCATGGAAGAGTCATCAGGAAAAAACTCTCCTGCATCCTTATCATAAAATTTAGCGTCAGAAGTATGCAAAAGAACATCTAACACAGGCCTGATGCATTTTGGAGACAAGTCCAGTGGATCGATGAGGTTAAAATAGAACTCTTTGGCCAATATAATCAAACGTATGTGTGGGAAAAAAAAAAGAGTGCATAATTTCAGAAAAAGAACATCTTGACAACCATTATGCATGGTGGTGGATTAATCATTCTTTGAGAATTTTTTGCAACCAATGGCACAGGAAATATTTCACAGGTAGAGGGAAGAATGGATTCAATGAAATTTCAACAAATTTTTGATGCAAACATAACACCATCTGTAAAAAAAAAAAAACCTGAATTTGAAAAGAGGATGACTTCTACAAATGGTTGATTCTAAACCTACGTGAAAATCTACAACAGATATGAAATTATGAAATTGTATTTGCCCTGTGAACACCTACTCCAGCAGGGGAAGTGATAAATGTAAATATGCAGGGAGAGATTAAAACATTAGAGGGACACACAGGGTATTGTAAATTATGCCACTGAGTTGCCACTGGTAGAGGCTAGATGGTTAGGGTCTGGACACACAAATAATGGATGGCTTGGATGTCCACTAATGTACAGTGGTGATCATTCACATGGAGTACAAGTGGACCCCAGCGCACTAGTGATATCACCCTCGAGTACAAAAAGCACCATCTATAAGTTCCAAAATCAATCAGATAACTAAAATCCAAACAGTCAGCACATAAAGTTAGTAGTCCCATAGCCAGTTGAGTGCCGCATCCATAGACCGATGGCTCGGGGTGTGTCTCTTCTGTGATGTATCGTGGGTATGTATCACTCCTTAAGACCTTACTACGGTATTTTAAAGCGGTCCACAATTGTAATCCTAGGGACCTCACAAGTGGTGGGCATTGATCAACTAGATATGTGCACCAGAGGGTGAGATTTAGGCAGACCCCTGGCCCAATGTAAAAGCTGGTCGATCTACCGACTGGGCACCTTGACACCACAGGACCTAAATGAAAGTTTTGTCTTTCCTGTAGTTACAGCTATATCTTTGGCTCTTTGGATTTACTCACATCTTTTTAATGTAAAATATATCCTTTTTAATGTGTTTTAATGTGATTTTAATATTTGGCCTTTTCATTTACATTAGTACATACCATCCTCTCTCTTTCTCGGCCGTTCTTCTCATTCTTCATACTGCAAAGGATAAAGAGCAAATGATTCTGGATAAGGGACATGCTATGAATCCTCTCAACTGGCGTTCTGCTTCAGTCACATCCTGTCCCCCCATCCTGATCCCCCTCCTTTCATCCACTCCTGGATTATGCAAGATCTACTGTTAGTTTTTGGAGTACCTTAGAGACTATGAATTATGTCAACAGACTCCTTGCTTCAGCTACAGTTGTGCTCAAACTTTTACATATCCCAGCAGAATTTTTGCTTTCTTGGCCTTTTTTCAGAGAATATGAATGATAACACCAAAACTACCCTTTTTTCACTCAACCATCTCAGCGGGGAATGGTCTGACACTACTTTAAATCTACGGCCCAGAAGGTAGTACCTTAGTGTATTGATGGCCAAACACTCCTCCACAATTGCATAATTATTTTCGCAAGAAGAGTTTTCGGCTCAGGTACAGGTTGGGATGCTCTTCTCCATTTATTTCCTGTGAGGGCACCCCTCTGTGAGAGCCTACACAGAGCCGATTGAGTTCCTGAAATGCCTTCTCTGTGTCAGGAGTGTTATGGTTCTCAATGGCAAGAGAACATAGCCCAGCAAACATACGAACTAGCTCTTGGAAGGATGGAAACTAAACTGACCATGAACTAAACCTGCCGCACAACTAACAGTAGCCGGGTAGCGTAGCCTGCGTTTTATCCCTAGACGCCCAGCGCCGGCCGGAGGACTAACTAATCCTGGCAGAGGAAAATATAGTCCTGGCTCACCTCTAGAGAAATTTCCCCGAAAGGCAGACAGAGGCCCCCACAAATATTGGCGGTGATTTTAGATGAAATGACAAACGTAGTATGAAAATAGGTTTAGCAAAATTGAGGTCCGCTTACTAGATAGCAGGAAGACAGAAAGGGCACTTTCATGGTCAGCTGAAAACCCTATCAAAATACCATCCTGAAATTACTTTAAGACTCTAGTATTAACTCATAACATCAGAGTGGCAATTTCAGATCACAAGAGCTTTCCAGACACAGAAACGAAACTACAGCTGTGAACTGGAACAAAATGCAAAAACAAACAAGGACTAAGTCCAACTTAGCTGGGAGTTGTCTAGCAGCAGGAACATGCACAGAAAGGCTTCTGATTACAATGTTGACCGGCATGGAAGTGACAGAGGAGCAAGGCTAAATAGCGACTCCCACATCCTGATGGAAACAGGTGAACAGAGAGGATGATGCACACCAGTTCAATTCCACCAGTGGCCACCGGGGGAGCCCAAAATCCAATTTCACAACACAGGAGACCATTTTACCACAGTCGGCCTGGTTCCGCTGAGGAGGTCCATTAATGGTTCGACAATCGTGGCAAAGTTTGGCATAAACCGCTGGTAATAGCCCAAGATCCCAAGAAATGCCCTCACTTGCTTCTTAGACAGCGGTTGCGGCCATTCCTGAATTGCCTCTATCTTATTCCATTGGGGCTTGATTACTCCTCACCCCATGATGTAGCCCAAATACCTGGCCTCCTCCTTAGTGATGGCACATTTCTTCAGTTTTATTGTAAACCCTGCTTTCCTCAAGGCATTGAGGACTGCCTGTAATTTTGTGAGATGCGAAATCCAGTCATGGATGAAGATGACGATGCATTCCAAGTAAGCGGCAGTATACTTCCTATGTGGCGCCAAGATCTGATCCATCGCCCTCTGGAAGGTAGTGGCAGCCCCCTGCAGACCGAACGGCATCCTGGTGTAATGGAAGCAGCCATCCGATGTTGAGAAAGCCGTCTTCTCTTTGGCACTCTGTGACATGGGTATCTGCCAGCATCCCTTCGTTAGGTCAAGGGTGGTGATATACCTCACGGGCCCCAGTCGCTCAATATGTTCATCCATGCGGGGCATCGGGTATGTGTCAACACTGGACACTTCATTGAGCTTGCAGTAGTCGTTGCAAAACCACCACTCGCCACTGGGCTTCGGTACGAGGATGATGGGACTGGACCAGACACTTTTTGATTCATCTATTAATCTGAGATCCAGCATCCTCTTCACCTCTTGTGAGATGATCTGCCGGCATGCTTCGGGGATTCTGTAGGGTTTTAGGCTCACCCGTACCTGCTAAAAGCACAAAAAGAGGATTCAGAGATCCGCCAAAAATGAGAAAAACAGCAAAACATGGCAGAGATGCTTACCTGCCTAGGCCTCCAAACAAATGCACTCAGGATGCAGTGGACCCATATGGTTAAGATGGAAAAAACACAGGTGCAGCATAACCGATGAGGCAGCCACTCACGACCTACCAAACTAATGGAGGGGGTGGCTGCTTGGCACATTGCTGCACATGAGACTTGTATGTGGCGCTGTTCACACTATGGACCTGCGTCTCCGTTAGTATGTCGTGTTCAACGACCTGTGTACGCCCTGGCAATTCAGAGAATAGATCACAGTTATGCTGCAGCAGCCCTCGACATTGCCGCTTCTAAGCCGGCGTTAACGTCTCTCGACCTGGATGGATTGAGAGAGCAATAAATTATTAAAACAACCGCTGTGTTTATTTCATTAAAATACTTTTAAATCATGTGTGTGTGTGTTTTTTAACCCTTTCAAACAATTGGATTAATAATGGATAGGTGTCATAATTGACGCCTCTCCATTATTAATCTGGCTTAATGTCACCTTACAATAGCAAGGTGGCATTAACCCTTCATTACCCCATATCCCACCGCTACAGGGGAGTGGGAAGAGAGTGGCCAAGTGCCAGAATAGGCGCATCTTCCAGATGTGCCTTTTCTGGGGTGGCTGGGGGCAGATGTTTGTAGCCACGGGGGGGCCAATAACCATGGACCCTCTCCTGGCTATTAATATCTGCCCTCAGTCACTGGCTTTACCATTCTGGCGGAGAAAATTGCGCGGGAGCCCGCGCCAATTTTTTCCGCCATTTAACCCTTTATTTTAGCAGCTACAGCGCCGAAATTTTGCACATACACACTACTAACATTAGTAGTGTGGAATATGCAAAAAAAAGGGGATATGAGATGGTTTACTGTATGTAAACCATGTCTCATATCCTGTCGGGTTTGTGCAGGAGAAATGAAAAGCCGGCAATTGAATTACCGGCTTTTTACAGATATCGCGCTGAATGAAATCTAAATACAGAATATATATATATATATATATATGTGTCTCAATGATATATATATATATATTATATATATATATATATATATATATATATATATATATATATATAAATATATATACTGTATATATGTTTTCCCGAACATTTGAGCACATAAATCCATTAGATGTCGGTTTTGCAAGCCTGCGCGAAAATCTCGCAGTACGGATGCCATACGGATTACATACGGAGGATGCCATGCGCAAAATACGCTGACACACCCTGACTACGGATCAATATTTTGGGAAAATTTCTCCGTATTACGGCCGTAGTACGGACGTATAATACGTGGCGTATTGTCTTATGCCAAGTGTGACGCCGGCCTAAGTCTATGGAGCATGAGAACAAGGCTCAAAATGAAGATCTATAGACTTACATTGTAAAGAGACTGACAGGTCATATACAGGTGCTTCTCACAAAATTACAATATCATCAAAAAGTGATTATATTTAATTTTTTCAATACAAAAAGTGAAACTCTATATTATATAGAGTCATTACACACAGAATGATCTATTTCATGTGTTTATTTCTGTAAATGTTGATGATTACGGCATAGTGTAAGCCGGAGTCTGAAGTGTGAAGACGTCACTCAGAGGAGAAGCCGAGCGGTGCTGGATACCGGAGAAGATGCCGCTAGGTGAGTATATTAACACACTGACACTACTCTAACCTCTACACAGAATTAGGGGCGAAAAATTAATAGGATTCTTTTAGGGTGCGTGTCCACGGACCGGATTGTCGGCGCTTTGGACAGAGCAAAAAAACCCCTCCACCCAAAGCGCCGCCCCCTTCTGTACGAGCGGTGATTCCGGATGTGTTCATTGCACACATCCGGAATCACCGCACCCCGTACATAGGACCCTGTTATTTACCTGGCAGCGACGGAGCATCACCGCAAGGTAAACAGACTTGCTGCGTTCTAAAAAGACGCGCCGCATGTCCGTAAACGCAGGGCCGCCGGATGCGTGTTCGCACGCATAGTGGAGATGGGATTTCATAAAATCCCCTCCACTATGCTGTAACATCTAGATGCTGCGGGTTGAACGCTGCGGTTGTATGCAGCTTTCAATCCGCAGCTAATCCAGATGTAATCCGGCTCATGGATACCCTAAAGCAGAATATAATTGACATACAATTATAACCTTTCTGTGTAGTAGACCTGGTTACATTTAAAAATATGGATACAAGATAATATGTGACTGGTATATGATATATCAGTGACATATCATCTGTATATACATCAAATATAATCTCTCAGAGGGGCCACGTGACAGACCATGACTGTCGTGGAGGCCAAAGCAATAAGCTGAAATTAATTCTGCTCAGGGCAAAGTTCTGCGCATGTGCGGGCAAAGGCCAAAGAGTGCTGACGCATGCGCATTATAGTACTGTGCTCTGCCCTCAGCAGGGCAGACAGAAGCGCACCTGCACAGGAGCACAATGGGGAACACTGTGTGGATGACATAGGATGCTTCACCCAAACGAAGCAGGGAAGGAGAACATCATTGCAAGATGAGAGGAGGCACAAGACCAGCGGCGTCCATTGGACCGGACTGCCCAGTAGGTGAGTATAATAAAACCTATATTTTTACGTCACAGGGCGTCATATACACAGCATTAGAACACCGTCACATGGGGCTGAAAGGTGGTGGTCATAGGTTATATGGCAATAACCTGGTGACAGGTTCCCTTTAAGTATACTGACATCTCCTCTATATACATTAGGAGTCCACACACAGCCCGCCATTTGAGGTATGAACCTCCACATAACTTCTTTATCTACAGTATGAGCTGTCACATAGCCCCTTATATAGAGTGTGAGCACAACATGTTCCCCCTATATACAGTATGAGCCCTCACATAGATCCTTATATTCATTGTGAGTCCTCACATAGCCCTCTGTATACAGAATGAGCAACCTCATAGACACTTAAAAAAAAATGTGAGCCCCCACATGTCCCTCTATATTTTGGGAGCAGTCAGTGCAGGATGACTCTGTATACTGGGGTCTGACCCTGACTGGGAGTTATTGCTGCAGTTTGAACTTTCCTGCAGATCGGGTGATGCTGGAGAATATGACTCCCACTGACAGAGCGACCTGAGCTGCATGAAAGTTCACACTGGTGCAATAAATCCTCACACCATGCTTCAGAGCCTCCGACGCAGGATCCGGCCCAGTCCCTGACATCTTGCCCTGGCCCCCCAGCTGACCCTCCGCCACTGCTGCTGGGGGGACTGGCCTGGGGGGCACTTGCCCCTCTGCCACCCGGCCCAGCCCACCCCTATCTGGCAGGTAGGGCAAGACCTACAGTAATCTAGAATCTCATGGTAACAACCTGGCCAATAAAATCTGTGCAGTACTCTCTCCTGGGTTTTCTCTACCCCTAGATGACCACCCAGTTTATGTGCATGGGCCATATCTAGAATGCTCCGCTGGTACGATGTCGGAACTAACAGCTGTTGCACAATTTCTTCACCCTTTAATTTAGTCACCCAATACAGTAGTTCGCTAGTTACAGCAAAATGAGGGAACCTGGTGTCAGCCCCCGGCTCTTGAGCAACCCCATTACATACAGTGACATTTTCAAAAGCATATTTCAATGTGAGGTCTCGAAACTGAGCAGTCCCGAAGTTCTCTCCGAGCACCACTAAGTCAGAAAAGCTGGGCTCATCCTGTACAGTCTCATTCTCCTCTCCAGTGAGGACACAAAGGGGAAATTCCATCCCCTCTATTACTGACGGAGTTACCTTCAGAGGGGCCTGGCCTTGAACTGGACACTCGGTATAGCCCTCTTCTGCCACAAGTCCCAGAATAGAGAAAAGTCACAACCCAGTATGATGGGATGGATGAAGTCTCGCAGCCTGAGGACCCTCATCCCAGTGACTGAGACGGTATATGACTGGGGACCATCGCTGGGTTTACAGTCCACACCGCATACCGGGTAAGCATGATACGAGCACCATCTGCCAAGACTTCAGTCCATAGGTACAGGGGGCATATTGCACCGGGCGGCTACGTGCCGAAATTGTGACACCGCCAACAAACCACATCTTTCATCCCAGTCTTAGAGGTCCCCTCAGCAGGATTGGGTCATCCCCCAGTTGTGGGCCTAGCCACCCTCTTTGGTGATCCCGCCCCCTTATGGGTATCCCAGTACAGGGACGTAATAACGTCTGGTCTCCCCAGGGATTTCTCCACCACCTGGTATCTCTCAATCAGTCCAACCAAATCACCTGCATTCCGGGGGTCGCCCTGGGTAAGGAATGAATCGGTCCATCACCACCTGCTCCACCATCTGGGCCAGAGTGGACACGACTCTGGCTGCAGCCACTTTTGGACCAGATGTAGCAAGTCAGACATCTGTGAGTGGGGAGGTTTATTGCCAGCATATGACCAACGGTGGACTCGTTGTGCCCTTACAGACAATGTCACCCCCAGGCGTGCCAGCATCTCAGTTTTTAACTATTCATACTCCTTGGCATCCTGAAGGGATGTCATATTATGCCTTCTGGGGCTCCCCCGTTAGATATGGCACCAGTACCTCTGCCCACTGCTCCGGAGGAAATCTCTGCCATTCAGCCACCCCCTCAAAAACTGTCAAGAAGGCTTCTACATCATCCCTGGGGTCATTTTCTGCATAGCTCGCCTTACCATTTTCCGGGCGTATGCATCACCTACTGGAGATGAGGAGGAGACCGCCGGCCTTACCCTAACCACTTCTGCAAAGAGGCCCAATTTGTTGCGTTAGCGCCTCGGGTTGCTGCTGCTGTTGAGATGGTTGAAGCAGCTGTATCAACAGCTTATTCCTTTCTTGCTGTGCTAGCTGTGCCTGCTGACTTGCCAGCTGGTGTTGTTGCTGCGCCTACAAAAGATGTTTCACCAGCTCCTCCATGTTGCCGGACATCTTGTGCTGGATGGTGGATTTCACCCAGGACATGTAATCGTCCGTAGCCTCTATCTAGGTTCCTGGATCGCTGCCCACATTCTCCACCACGCGTGAGGGGTTGCCACGCTTAGCTGCTTCCTCAGAAACAGGAACACTTTGGTGGTAAAACACCTGAGGGTTTATTAAAGTTCGCATAGACCAAGGCAGGCTTTAAAAACAAAAACAGAGCCTTCCTGGCTTAATGGACAAACAAAACAAACAAAGTTCAACAGAGTCCTTTCTCTGCAGGTTTCAACCTGCAGACACCACACACTGTCCTCAGCTCCTCCTTAGAGCTACATGGGAGTGCTTTCTCTCCCAAGACACAACACAGACTGAACCAGGTAATATATCACAAGTACTGATCACGTGATCATGACCTCACTGCAGGTCGTCGTCGTCAAGCACTTGCAGATCCTGCAGGTAAAGGGGTACGGTGGGCACCCTCCCACCCCCACTGCGGGTGCTCACATAAAACCGGCCAATTGAACTATGTACATGGCCTCTCTGCTCCTAGTATGCTGGAAACACAAAAAGATTCCGGTTTCACATCACTGACCGCTGCATGCGCAGTGACATGTACCCCCCTTCCTCTACAAAGCCAGTTTATAATTAATGGTACAAGCAATTTATGACTGTTACAATATTACTACATTTGCACTTAGAGAGTATATGTTTACATGATCTTTCAATACTATATACTTATGTAATTTGTGGAACTGCCTCTTACACCAACCCCTTATTCCCAGGGCTTCTATTGTGGATCCTTTTCCTTCCTCAATAAGTTTTGTGTAAAAGATTATGCATGTTACTTATCATTGTTTCAATAAAATCATGTTGAATTTTTTAAGATAGCACTCCAATTATCTTTATTTATATCTTTTAGGAGTTTCTTCCATAATTTTTATCCTCATTTTTTTTATTAAGACTGCATTATCGATTATGTTCATTATATTAATCACGAATTGTCTTATAATAAATTACCCAGTGAAATATTCCCTTCTTAAATACTGTATTATGTAAAATAAAAATAACTGCTATTCACCTTCTTCAACGAGGCCATTCCAGTGATGTCGGCGCTGGGTCCCTCAGAATTTGTGACATTGTTCTGCCACGTAGGTACTGCAGCCATTCTGCAACCACTAAAGAGTTGCACCTCTCACCTATCCTTCAGATGTTTGAGTTGTGTTCGAGGGAAGTGTGAGCAAAGCAATTAACTAGGAACCGCTGACTGCTGCAGGGTTAACGTAGCATAATAGCACAGCTGACTACTGCAGAATTCATATAGCATAACCATGTCACCGCTGACTGCTGCAGGGCTCACATAGCATAACAATGTCACCCCTGACTTCTGCAGGGCTCACGTAGCATAACAATGTCACCGCTGACTGCTGTAGGGCTCACGTAGCATAACAATGGCACCGCTGACTGCTGTAGGGCTCACGTAGCATAACAATGTCACCACTGACTGCTGCAGGGCTCACGTAGCATAACAATGTCACATCTGACTGCTGAAGGGCTAAGGTAGCATAACAATGTCACCGCTGACTGCTGCAGGGCTCACGTAGCATAACAATGTCACCACTGACTGCTGCAGGGCTCACGTAGCATAACAATGTCACATCTGACTGCTGAAGGGCTAAGGTAGCATAACAATGTCACAGCTGACTGCTGTAGGGCTGACGTAGCATAACAATGTCAACACTGACTGCTGCAGGGCTCACATAGCATAACAATGTCACAGCTGACTGCTGTAGGGCTCACGTAGCATAACTGTCACGCTCACGCCCTGACTAGTGGGCGTGAGCTCGGGGGGGTTGTGGCCCCACTGTGCCACAAACCAGACTACCCTGGAAGGGGCGTGACTATGACAGCTGCCTGGGTATTCAGTGGAGCCTCTGATGGTGAGGTCAGGCTTGTGCAGCAGGCAACTGCCAGGTGCTACTCCAGGGTGGTGTCTGGCTGTGGCTGCTGATCCCACTTGGGAGACAGGAACACAGGGATTGGTGCGGCCATCAGGCAGGACTGGCAGAAGAGCACAGCTGAAACTCAGATGAGTAGGCTGGCACGGCTGAGACACAGGGCTGGCAGAGACACGGCAGACAACACAGGGCTGGCAGGCACGGCAGAGAACACAGAGCTGGCAGGCACGGCAGAGAACACAGAGCTGGCAGGCACGGCAGAGAACACAGAGCTGGCAGGCACGGCAGAGAACACAGAGCTGGCAGGCACGGCAGAGAACACAGAGCTGGCAGGCACGGCAGAGAACACAGAGCTGGCAGGCACGGCAGAGAACACAGAGCTGGCAGGCACAGCAGAGAACACAGAGCTGGCAGGCACGGCAGAGAACACAGAGCTGGCAGGCACGGCAGAGAACACAGAGCTGGTTGATGTGGTGTATGAAGGAACAGGTAGGGACCTGTTCACACTGGAGGTGCAGGTATGGATATGTAGTATGGAGGAACAGGTAGGGACCTGTTCACACAGGAGATGCAGGTACGGAAACAAGCCAGAAGGAAAGGAGAAAGAAGGAACAGGTTAGGACCTGTTCAGACTGGAAGAGAACTGTAAGGCTGCGGATAGGAGCGGTAGAGCAGCAAGAGATAGCGCAGCAATAAAAGCTAAGCAGAGCAGAACCACAAAGAATATGGAGAGGAGCTGCAGCAAGAGATTACTGCAGCTGCAGAAGCTAAGCAGAGCGGAGCCACAAGGAATGTGGAGAGGAGCTGCAGAAAGAGGTTTCTGCAGCAGCAGAAGATAAGCAGAGTAGAAAGGAGCAGAACCACAGGAGTGTGGAGCAGAGGTAAAGCCACAAAGGTACAGAGCAGGCAGAGCTGCAAGAGTGCAGAGTGTAAGCAGACTGAGAACACGAGGAAAGACACAGCAGGGAAGGAAGCCACAGACAAGGAGGCCGAGATAAGACTAAGTTCAGACAAGGAAATGGAACAAGACAAGAAACAAGGACAAAGACACAGGGACCAGGATATACTGCCTCTTGGAGGGCGGACAACAAGATCAAGGCAATAACACAGAGAAAAGCCTCCAGAGAGGGAGTAACTCAGAGCAAGGCCTGGCAAACTCAGAAGCAAAACACAAACTGAGCTAACAAATTGCACAGGCCCAGTCCACTGGGTGGAGCTGCACTAAATACTGGAGGCCTCTTGGCAATTGGTCAGGAACAGATTAGACAGGTGCACCTGATTCCTATAAGAACCAGAGTTCAGGCACCGCCCCCTATACACACAGCCATGAAGCATGCAGAGAGCAGAGGCACAGAATATGGCACTGGCAAGAAACAGAAACCACAACATGACCTGGAGCAGTTGGTAAGCTAGTGTGAGAGATGAGAGGCCATGCCGTGATGCCAGCAGAGTTGTTACAGTACCCCCTCCTTTACGGCCCCTCTTCTTCAAGCCCGCCAGAATAACTTGTAAAAGAAGGATAGGAGCACACATAGTCAGAACTATCACAACATTCCTCTGGTAGAATGAGGTAGATGAGACATTAGAGATCTCAGGTTGCCCAGTCTCTTTGAGTCCAATAAGATCAGCTTCCCACACAGAAGATACAAGGGACAGGACGTCTTTCACCTGGTTGACAAAGCAGGGACTTGGAATCTTCTGATTTGACCTCAACATAATCCGATTCTTTGGAAACTGAAGACCCCTTCACTGGATCCAACTTAAGCCCATCATCACAAGAAAATTGAACCTCCTCCTTTAGAGTGGTGGAAAGCAGAGATGAGAACACTTTTGTCTTGGGATCTTCACCCAATAGCCAGATGGAAGCTAAAGGCATACATACAGGAAACATCTTCAGCCTGGAACCCTGAAAAAACTGGACCTCCTCTTCCGGATTAGAGGATGAGTAAGTCTCTGTCTTAGTATCAAGTAGCCACTTGGAAGCAGAAGGCATACATTCAGGAAGCCCCATCAGCCTGTTACTCTGACAAAACTGGACCATCTCTTCCTCCGGATTGGTGAAGAACAGAGATACCAGAGCTTCTGCTTCAACTTCTTCATCCACCTGCCACATGGAGTCTGAAGGCATCTTTACAAGAAGCATCTTCTGCCCATAGTTCAGAGAAAAACTTTTAAGTGACAGGGATGTTCCTGGGGACTGGTCACTGGTATTGACACTGGAGGTTTGCGGAGAGGACACCACTGCTTCCTTTACTTCAGTGAGGTCAGCACACCGTGATTCAATAGCCAGCAAATCAGATGGATGTAAACACTGTAGACTGACCTTGCATTATAGGAACTAGAGACCTCTGGAGAGTAGGTAGTTCAAAATGCAGCACCATGCTGGGTTTTCGGACCGGACTGGACAGTAGAGTACCCGGCTCAGAACGACCGATGAGCAAACTGGTCAGCAAGTGAAAAACAAATTTCTTTACATATAATGCTACGATTTGGAGCTGTAGTTATCCCTTCGACACTGGACTGTTCATAAGTAGGACTCAGCAATCACCACCTTCACAGGATTCTGGAGCAGTGGAAAAAGGAACCACATTTAGACTCCGTCTGGTTTGCAGCTTGAACACATCTGCAGGACCGAAGCTCCGACAAGGCACCGGAACAGACACAGACTTTAGCGGAAGGGAGTTATTCTCACCAAGGGCAGTCTCTCCTACTGGCCCGAGGTTTTGGAGCTTTAGATTCCCTGGACAGAGGCAATCCAGGTGTTCCTCACAACAGCAGCGACATAGTAAGCCCTTCTTACGACTGGTCTTAAGACTGGTGCTTTGCCAGTCCACTCTTGATAGTCTTTTTGGGTTCTATTTGAGTAGCTGCTTTAACGGGTAGAGGAACTGGAGGGTCACAGACGGTCATGGCTTGACGTGGAAGTTTCTTCACGGGTTTCGCCAGTCTGGAGTGCCTCTTGGATCTAGATGGGGAAGACTTCACAGGAGCAGCAGGACGAGGCTTGTCAAAGACTTTACGGAAGGCCACCAGGAAGGCCCCTAGGTTCATGACGATAGGATCCCCTGCTTCCCAGAGGGGACAAATCCATAATAAAGCATCTCCTGCTAGGTAGGACATAATGTAACCCACCTTAACCCAGTCAGAGGGGAAACAAGCTGCATTCTGCAGGATGTAGCGCAAGCACTGTTCCAGGAAGCTTTGGCATTCTTCTGGATTCCCATAGAACCTAGGTGGGTCTGCTGGGTCATGCTCCTCCTCATCATAGGCCTGAAGTTGCTTGAAGAGAGCATTTGAGACTATGATTGGGTCAGAAGTCTCCTCAATCTGAACCACCCTTGGTGGAACAAATTTTTCAGGTTGCTCATACGGATAGAAAGTTCATCATGCTCTGCGAGCGGTAGGACATGGGATACAGCGGAGGCCATGGCCTGTGCAAACTGTCACACTCACGCCCTGACTGGTGGGCGTGAGCTCGGGGGGTTTGTGGCCCCACTGTGCCACAAACCAGACTACCCTGGAAGGGGCGTGACTATGACAGCTGCCTGGGTTTTTCACTGGAGCCTCTGATGGTGAGGTCAGGCTTGTGCAGCAGGCAGCTGCCAGGTGCTACTCCAGGGTGGTGTCTGGCTGTGGCTGCTGATCCCACTTGGGAGACAGGAACACCAGGATTGGTGCGGCCATCAGGCAGGACTGGCAGAAGAGCACAGCTGAAACTCAGATGAGTAGGCTGGCAGGGCTGAGACACAGGGCTGGCAGAGACACAGCAGAGAACACAGGGCTGGCAGGCACGGCAGAGAACACAGAGCTGGCAGGCACGGCAGAGAACACAGAGCTGGTTGATGTGGAGTATGAAGGAACAGGTAGGGACCTGTTCACACTGGAGGTGCAGGTGCGGATATGTAGAATGGAGGAACAGGTAGGGACCTGTTAACACAGGAGGTGCAGGAATGGATATGAAGCATGGAGGAACAGGTAGGGACCTGTTCACACAGGAGATGCAGGTACGGAAACAAGTCAGAAGGAAAGGAGAAAGAAGGAACAGGTTGGGACCTGTTCAGACTGGAAAAGAACCGTAAGGCTGCGGATAGGAGCGGTAGAGCAGCAAGAGATAGCGCAGCAATAAAAGCTAAGCAGAGCAGAACCACAAGGAATATGGAGAGCAGCTGCAGCAAGAGATTACTGCAGCAGAAGATAAGCAGAGTAGAAAGGAGCAGAACCGCAGGAGTGTGGAGCAGAGGTAAAGCCACAAAGGTACAGAGCAGGCAGAGCCGCAAGAGTGCGGAGTGTAAGCAGACTGAGAACACGAGGAAAGACACAGCAGGGAAGGAAGCCACAGACAAGGAGACCGAGATAAGACTAAGTTCAGACAAGGAAATGGAACAAGACAAGAAACAAGGACAAAGACACAGGGACCAGGATATACTGCCTCCTGGAGGGCGGACAACAAGATCAAGGCAATAACACAGAGAAAGATAGTGTGAGAGATGAGAGGCCATGCAGTGATGCCAGCAGAGTTGTTACAATAACAATGTCACCGCTGACTGCTGCAGGGCTCACGTAGCATAACAATGTCACAGCTGACTGCTGTAGGGCTCACGTAGCATAACAATGTCACCGCTGACTGCTGTAGGGCTCACGTAGCATAACAATGTCACCGCTGACTGCTGCAGGGCTCACGTAGCATAACAATGTCACCGCTGACTGCTGCAGGGCTCACGTAGCATAACAATGTCACTGCTGACTGCTGCAGGGTTCAGGTAGCATAAAAATGACACTGCTGACTGCTGCAGGGCTCACATAGCATAACATTGTCACTGCTGCAGGGCTCACATAGCATAACAATGTCACTGCTGACTGCTGCAGGGCTCTCATAGCCTAACAATGTCACCGCTGACTGCTACAGGGCTCACATAGCATAACAATGTCAGTGCTGACTGCGGAAGGGCTCATGTAGCATAACAATGTCACAACTGACTGCTGCAGGGCTCACGTAGCATAACAATGTCACTGCTGACTGCTGCAGGGCTCACATAGCATAACAATGACACTGCTGACTGCTGCAGGGCTCACGTAGCATAACAATGTCACAGCTGACTGCTGCAGGGCTCAAGTAGCATAACAATGTCACAGATGACTGCTGCAGGGCTCATGTGGCATAACAATGTCACAGATGACTGCTGCAGGGCTCACGTAGCATAACAATGTCACAGCTGACTGCTGCAGGGCTCACGTAGCATAACAATGTCACAGCTGACTGCTGAAGGGCTAAGGTAGCATAACAATGTCACAGCTGACTGCTGCAGGGCTCACGTAGCATAACAATGTCACTGCTGACTGCTGCAGGGCTCACATAGCATAACAATGTCACAGATGACTGCTGCAGGGCTCACGTAGCATAACAATGTCACAGCTGACTGCTGCAGGGCTCACGTAGCATAACAATGTCACAGCTGACTGCTGAAGGGCTAAGGTAGCATAACAATGTCACAGCTGACTGCTGCAGGGCTCACGTAGCATAACAATGTCACTGCTGACTGCTGCAGGGCTCACGTAGCATAACAATGTCACCGCTGACCGCTGCAGGGCTCACGTAGCATAACAATGTCAGTGCTGACTGCTGCAGGGCTCAGGTAGCACAACGTAAACACTGGGACTCCTAGCTCCAACATTACTGGAGTAGAGTGGGTGCAGGGTATTTTAATTTTACACTGGCAAAATCAGCATATAAGAAACGGGAGTGCTAGCAGCTGTGGTACCCTAGTAATTATACTACCATGACAAAAGGAAGAAGCTGATGCTCCCATTACTTATGATCAACTCTTCTTGCAATTTAAAGATTAAATTAAAACATACAGCACAGAACGATCTGCAAAAAATACAAACAATATTGCACTAAGAAGCACTTTTTTCACACTAGCTGGAGTATAAATATAAAACTTCCAAAAAAACTGCAGGGAGGACCTGACAAATAACAATATAAACACTGCATAGCCTGCAATGAGGGCCTGACAGGAGGACACACGCTAGACCCTCCTCCCGCCATCGCTGCACGACATCTCCCAGTGTTCCGTGAGGCGATCACATGGTAAAACAACCGCGTCATCAAGCAGACGTCCAATCACACACAGATCACGTGACATGGCAATCACGTGACATGACAGTCACGTGCTACTGTCTGGGAATCTCCCTTCGTCCAGTGTTCTGCGCGGTCACATGAAGTACGTCATATGGGGAGTGTCACTGTGTTAGTAGCGGAATAGCAGGGATTACGGAAAGCGCAGTGTGACCAGTACCGCTGAGCATGCAGGTGAGAGCGACTGTGCTGCCTGTAGTTAGCCTGTAACCTGCGCTAACCTCAGCCTGTCTGTGGGCGACCGTGACCTGTAACCTCAGCCTGTCTGTGAGGGTCCGGGTCCTGTAACCTCAGCCAGTCTGTGAGGGTCCGGGTCCTGTAACCTCAGCCCGTCTGTGAGGGTCCGGGTCCTGTAACCTCAGCCCGTCTGTGAGGGTCCGGGTCCTGTAACCTCAGCCTGTCTGTGAGGGTCCGGGTCCTGTAACCTCAGCCAGTCTGTGAGGGTCCGGGTCCTGTAACCTCAGCCTGTCTGAGGGTCCGGGTCCTGTAACCTCAGCCAGTCTGTGAGGGTCCGGGTCCTGTAACCTCAGCCTGTGTGTGTGACCGGGTCCAGTTACCTCAGCCTGTCTGTAGGGGACCGTGACCTGCAGCCTCAGCCAGTCTGTGAGGGTCCGGGTCCTGTAACCTCAGCCTGTGTGTGTGACCGGGTCCTGTAACCTCAGCCTGTCTGTGAGGGTCCGGGTCCTGTAACCTCAGCCTGTCTGTGAGGGTCCGGGTCCTGTAACCTCAGCCAGTCTGTGAGGGTCCGGGTCCTGTAACCTCAGCCTGTGTGTGTGACCGGGTCCAGTTACCTCAGCCTGTCTGTAGGGGACCGTGACCTGCAGCCTCAGCCAGTCTGTGAGGGTCCGGGTCCTGTAACCTCAGCCTGTGTGTGTGACCGGGTCCTGTAACCTCAGCCTGTCTGTGAGGGTCCGGGTCCTGTAACCTCAGCCTGTCTGTGAGGGTCCGGGTCCTGTAACCTCAGCCAGTCTGAGGGTCCGGGTCCTGTAACCTCAGCCCGTCTGTGAGGGTCCGGGGCCTGTAACCTCAGCCTGTCTGTGAGGGTCCGGGTCCTGTAACCTCAGCCTGTCTGTAGGTCCCCAGTATTAGCATGTGTCTAGTGTCTGACCAGTATGGTCACTGCGCTGGTGTGATCGCTCTGGGTGTACTTGTCTGCCAGTTGTGCTGATTGCGGCTCAGGGACGTTGTCCTGTAGCTTCTGTTGGATTGTGAGGAAATAGTGCAGCACCGCCCCTGCCATTGTCACCAGTCACATGGCCAGCACACACATCATACATGGAGATGGCTTGTGCCCACAGCCTCCTCTCCAGCTTTCTTTCTCTTGATAACTTTTCGTTACGATCAGGGATCTCATGGATTTATTGTTGTTCCTGGTGATTTTTTTTTATATTGTTTTCTTTCACGCTTTCGAAGTGCTTTGCAGGTACAATGAGTGAGTTTTGTGTAAACCGATCACATCCTCAAGGATCAGTCCAAGGCCCCCTCCTCTTCTCTTTGTACACTGCCCCTATTGGACAAACAATCAGTAGGTTTGGTTTCCAGTACCATCTCTATGCTGATGACACCCAATTATACACCTCTTCTCCTGCTTTCACTCCGACCTTCTTAGAAAACACCAGTGATTGTCTTACCGCTGTCTCTAACATCATGTCCTCCCTCTATCTGAAACTGAACCTGTCAAAAACTGAACTCCTCGTGTTCTCTCCCTCTACTAACCTACCTTTGCCTGACATTGCCATCTCCGTGTGTGGTTCCACCATTACTCCAAAGCAACATGCCCGCTGCCTTGGGGTCATCCTTGATTCCGAGCTTTCATTCACCCCCCACATCCGATCACTGGCTCGCTCTTCTTATCTGCATCTCAAAAACATTTCTAGAATTCGCCCTTTTCTTACTTTCGACTCTGCAAAAACTCTTACTGTTTCTCTTATTCATTCCCGTCTGGACTATTGTAACTCTCTACTAATCGGCCTCCCTCTTACCAAACTCTCCCCTCTCCAATCTGTCCTGAATGCTGCTGCCAGGATCATATTCCTCACCAACCGTTACACCGATGCCTCCACCTTGTGCCAGTCATTACACTGGCTACCCATCCACTCCAGAATCCAGTACAAAACTACTACCCTCATCCACAAAGCACTCCATGGCTCAGCACCACCCTACATCTCCTCTCTGGTCTCAGTCTACCACCCTACCCGTGCCCTCCGCTCCGCTAATGACCTCAGGGTTAGCATCCTCAATAATCAGAACCTCCCACTCCCGTCTCCAAGACTTTACATGTGCTGCGATTCTTTGGAATGCACTACCTAGGTTAATACGATTAATCCCCAATCCCCACAGTTTTAAGCGTGCCCTAAAAACGCATTTATTCAGACTGGCCTACCGCCTCAACCCATTAACCTAACTATCCCTGTGTGGCCTTTTAAAAATAGGAAAAAAAACACAAAACACATAATCAGGTTCCTCGCATCATGTTCTCATACACTTTATGCAGTTAATAGCACTCTGTGTCTGTACTGCTACATACTTAGGCTACGTTCACACGATCCTTTTTTTGCTGCGGATCCGCAGCGGATTTTGCACTGCGGATCCGCAGCCGTTTTCCATGCAGGGTACAGTACAATGTAACCCTATGGAAAACTCCAACTGCTGTGCCCACTATCCTTTTTTCCGCTGGAAAATCCGCGCGGATTTTCTGCGGAAAAAAAGAAGTACCATGTCAATTCTTGCTGCGGATTCCGCTCCTGTTTTCAACATGCACCAATAGGAAAGTGCTGTTGAAAACCCGCAGAGGAATCCGCAGAAGAAACAGTCGGAAAATCAGCAGTGCAGTTTTGCACTGCGGATTTTCCAAAACAGGACCTGAAAAAAAAAGGACCAAAAAAAGGATTGTGTGAACGTAGCCTTAGGCTGTTAACTGGTTCATGCAGCTTTACATGAACACCCGAGCCTTACACTATGGCTGGTCCAAATAACTAAAGCAATTGTTACCATCCACCTCTCGTGTCTCCCCTTTTCCTCATAGTTTGTAAGCTTGCGAGCAGGGCCCTCATTCCTCCTGGTATCTATTTTGAACTGTGATTTCTGTTATGCTGTAATGTCTATTGTCTGTGCAAGTCCCCTCTATAATTTGTAAAGCGCTGCGGAATATGTTGGCGCTATATAAATAAAAATTATTATTATTATAATATGTGCAAAACTGTAAAGCGCTGCGGAATATGTTGGCGCTATATAAATAAAAATTATTATTATTATATTATTATTATCACATTATATTTGTCATGTTTAAGGGGAATAAATTCTGCAACTTTGTTTTCTATTTTTGATGAACTAGTAAGATGACAATCTGTATAATGCAGGGTCCATGAAGGGGTGCTCTGACACTGATTTACTCCTGAATGCCCATGTAGTGTAATAATCTAATAGCTTTTCTAATATACTTTTGAATCAAAAAGTCCCTGCCGTTCCCTCTCACTGCTCCTTTTATTTTTTTTTTTTTTAAACCAAGTTTCTGTTTGACATTTTGTTTGGTAATCCTCTGTGTAATGAGACGTCATTAGGGGGCAGGGCTAGCAGCCTCTATCCCCACCCTGAAACGAAGAGCCATCAGTGACGTCCATTTCAGGGGCTGGGCTAGGCCTGGCTGTAATGAGCATGCGATGGTTGTCAAGTCCAACATATGCCGACTACGACTTTCTCACTGTGCAATATTCTTTTTAATGCACAGTGGAATAAAAACTAAACATAATAAAAATACCAATAAATACACGTATGTAATAAAAAAAGTAAAGTATTTTCTATAAAATGGCTTTTATTGTGTAAAAGCTGCAAAACATATAAAAAAATGTAAATGTGGTATCACTATAATTGTACTGACCCAAAAAATAAAGTTTTTCTATCATTTTTACCACTCGTGGAACAGCATAAAAAAAATCCTGAATTGCTGGATTTTGTTCATTCGGCCTCCTAAAAAATCAGAATAGAAAGCGATCAAAAAAACCTTATGTTTCTGAGAATAGTACCAGTAAAATACGTCAATTTCTCCTGCAAAAAAACAAGCCCTCACATGACTCTGGCAGATGAATAGGAAAACTATAGCTCTTAAAATATGGCAATGCACAATAAAAAGCGTTTTTAAGTGTGTAGTAGCAGCTGAACAGAAAAAAACTCTATAAATCTGGTATCGCTCTAATTATCACAGCAACTGAAAAACAAAGTTGTGTAATTACTTATACAGCATACAAAATAAATTAAACCGGGGCGTGGCCTAGCTGCAGATGGAGTAGGTCACACAGTGTGGGAGCTCCATGACCAGGAACCTTAAAGCGGCTCATATCTTCTTCCCGGCGGACTCTCTGTCTCCTATAATACCAGCATCGCTCCCTGGTGCGACGGTGAGTGTATGGGGAAATCCAGAGCCGGCACACGCGACCCGTCCAGGTGGATTATAGATTTCTTTGCGGCCTCCCCCCGGCTGCTGCAGGATCCCAAGATGGTGCCGTCTTCACCCAGAGCTTCCCGCTCCTCACAACGCAACGCTCAGGCGTCGCTCCCGGGCGGTGCGGTTTCCGACGCTGCAGCGTCGCATTCTCCCGACGCTCCGGTGACTGCTGCTTTACTTAAAGATCTGCTTGGGGATCTCAGGGCCTCCATTCAGGAAGACATCCGCACCATGCTGGCAGAACTGAAAGGAGAGGTGGTGGAGCTGGGGAACCGCACGGATCGTTTGGAGCGTAAGGTGGTGGAGCTGATCTCATCTCATAATGAATTATGGGACGCTCAAGAGTCTCTGCAAGATCTGCTCACTAAAACCCACACAAAACCATGGATTTGGAAGATAGGTCCAGAAGGAACAATGTTAAACTTAGAGGCATTGGAGAATCTGTACTTCCGGGAGACTTGAGAGTTTTCTTGCAGGATTTTATCGCGGCTGTTCTCCCTCACTTTGCCCCAAAGGACATTATAATTGATCGCATACACCGGATTCCTAAGCCGACTGGTCTTGGGCCTTCGGTCCCAAGAGATGTGCTCGCCCACATACACTTCTACGAAATGAAAGAGAACTTTCTCCAGGCTCTGAGGAAAAATCCTGCTTTACCTGAAAGATTTGCCTCTATCACCGTCTTCCCAGACCTCTCTCCGGGCACCCTGGCTCTCCGTAAAGCTTTTGGTCCCTACACTGCTGTTCTCAGGGGAAAAGGCATTCAGTATCGTTGGGGATTTCCCACTAAGCTTCTCATCCGCAAAGATGGATCCATCACCACCTGCCTGACCCCGTCCCACGCGGCGTCTGCATTGGCGGGATGGGGCCTGTCGGCTCCTGGTCCCCCAGTCTCGAGGGGTCCCTCTGGGTCTGGGAATGGCCGTAATCCCAAGGCCCGTGTTGCATCGGACTGGGAGGTCGCTTGAAGAATGTTACCACCTTTGGTTCCTGGCTATTTCCTGCAATATTTTGGTACTTTTTTTTTCCTCTCTTGAGGTTTTTCTTTTTTTTATTTCATATGTTGTGCTGGTCTCCTTGTGGGAGTATTTGCAGCACTTCAATTTTTTTGCCCCATAGGTGAACTGTTTTTTCTGATTTTCACATTCTGGGCTCAGGATTTGCCTGAATGGACCTTGATGTCCTAATTTTTGTGTTGTTTGTTCTGTTTGTCCTATGTGCTGGTGAATGATGTGGCTCTCCCTCACTGCATCTCGGCGGATATTGGTAATTTCTCTAGTCACCTTCCACGACAGCAGTATCGGAGGATGTCTCCCCGCCCTAATAGGGGACAGGAACAGAAAGAGGTTAAATACCCCTCCCCTTCCTGCAACCACCAGTGTTTTTCCTGTCCCCTATGGGGCATGAAGAGGTTCTCCGATAGTGCTACCGTGGCCGGCGACGAGAGCACGGTTACCTGACAGCCGGGCAGTCGCGGTCGGGAGCTCCGCTCTCCTCCGCCTCCAGACTGCTCCCATCTCCGCGGTCCCCGCGTGACTTGGGACCTCCGCCCGCTCTTCCTGCGCCTCCTTCGGGTGGCAATGCAGAGCGGTGTAGTGCTCCGGGGTCCTCCTGCAGCTCCCCGGCTTCCTCCTCTCCCCACGCTGCTGCTGGGTTGGCGCGCGCGCGCGCGCCGGAAGTGACGCGTTCCGGGACTTCCGGTTTTTCGAACTGGAGCCTTGGCGCGCGCCGGCCGGCGTCCTGAGCTGGGAACATCAGCGGCGGCCAGGGCGGGCGTCTGGGACCCCCCCCCCCCAAGGGACACTATCGAGGGAGGAGCACCAAACTCGCTGGAATCTCGGTAAGACTACTTATTCCTGACTAAGGTAGCCCTCCTAGAGAGACGTCTGTCTGTGACTGTACCTCTGATGTTATGGACGGCGACAAACCCTCTCACTCTGCCACTGCAGAGCCCAGCGCACACCCCTCTACTGTAAGTAGTGGGATAATGTCCCTTGCTGTCCATTCTTTAAAAGTTTAAGCGGCTCAGTCCACCTCTCTCTCTCGTTCCAGGGAGACAAGGTCACTGGTACTAGGAAGCCCAGCCGCAAGTGTGGTGCTTGTGCAGCCAAGCTCCCCTCAGCATACACAAAGAAGCTCTGCCAACCATGCACAGACGAAGTGCTGCGTAGTGAACAGCCTTCTTTAATGGATAGCATCAGAACCCTCATCAGGGAGGAGGTTCAGTCCTCTATGGCAACCTTCTCTCGAGCCCCGACTCCGCAGCCTCCCCCTCCTAAGAAAAGGAAATTGGGCCGGGTAGCCTCAGACTCTGACTCAGGCGAGATACATACCTCGGGTTCAGAGTATAGCTGGGAAAAAGAGGGTTCTACTTCTGCTCCCAAAACTGATAGTAGGAAGTACCTCTTCTCCTCTGAAGATTTGGAAGAGTTAATTGCCATGGTGAGAGGCACCATGGGGGTAGAGGAGGAGATAGAGGGCCATTCCGTACAGGATGATATGTTCGGGGGTCTGAAACCTAAATCGGTAAAGGGATTCCCCATACATGAAAACATCGAGAACATCATCCTTCAGGAGTGGAGCCTGCCAGAAAAGGGGCTGAACGTCCCATCTGAGTTAAAAAATCGCTTTCCCCTGGAGGGAGATTGTTCTTTATTTGATATGCCCAAAGTAGATGTTCAGGTGTCAAGGGTAACTAAGAAAACGGCCCTACCCTTCGAGGATTCCTCCCAGCTGAAAGATCCTATGGATCGTAAAACCGAGAGTTTACTGAGAAGATCTTGGGACACCTCAACTAACTTATTGAAATCCAACGTGGCCTCAACATGTGTGGCCAGATCATTGTTTCTTTGGCTTCGTACCTTAGAGAACCACCTCGTACAAGGTACATCCAGGGAGGACATCCTTAATTCTCTCCCCTTGCTCCAAAAAGCAACCGGATTCCTCGCGGACGCTTCTGCGGAATCAGTTCGGGTAGCCGCAAGATCCGCTGTCCTTACAAACTCAGCAAGGAGGGCCCTGTGGCTTAAGTCTTGGGGAGGAGACATTACCTCAAAGTCCAAACTTTGTGGTATCCCTTTCCAGGGCCATCATGTCTTTGGACCAGCCTTGGACGACATCCTGGACAAGGCTTCAGACAAAAAGAAGGTCCTTCCAGAACAACGGAACCCTAGGAAGCGTTTTTTTCGTCCCCCCCGTGAACAACCACCCCAACAGAACTATAGGGGAAAAGGCAAAACGGGGCGATGGAGCTACCCCAAAGGTGGGAAAGCCAGAAACATCATGGTCCCCCAGCCCCAGCAGTCCTCTGAAAAGCAATGACTGCTCCCAGGTCGGGGGTCGACTCTCGAATTTTCTCTCCAGGTGGCAGAGTCCTGTGTACCATACAGGACGGCCTAAAATTGGAATTCGAGAGTCCTCCTCCTCACCAGCTAACAATCACTTCTCCACAATCTCCAAAACTTCAGGAGGCTCTGAGGTCGGATATTCTAAGCCTGCTCCGGGAAAAAGTGATTTCCCATGTACCACATCGGGAAAGGGGAGAAGGCCATTACTCCCATCTCTTTCTGGTGAAGAAACCCTCAGGGAAACACCGTATCATCGTAAACCTGAAACCCTTAAATCAGGTGATAAGATATCGAAGATTCAAGATGGAATCTATCAGATCAGCAATCCCGCTGATTGGACAGAACTGGGTAATGGCCACATTGGACCTGAGGGACGGATATTACCATGTGCCAATACATCCAGACCACAGGAGGTTCCTCAGGTTCGCCATTTCCCAAAACAAACGGATCAGCCATTACCAGTTCAATGTCCTTCCTTTCGGAGTATCATCAGCTCCACGGGTCTTCACCAAGATCATGTTGGAAGTGATAATCTTTATCAGACAACAGGGGGTCTGCGTCATTCCATACTTGGACGACTTCCTCCTCATTGCCCCATCAGCTTCTCGCCTCAATCAGGACGTGACGAAGGTTCTCCATATTTTAACGTCTCTCGGGTGGATTCCGAATCTGGCAAAATCAGATCTCCAGCCATCTCCTCAGAAGAAATTTCTAGGAGTTCTCCTGGACTCAGAGAAGAGAATGTCCTTCTTACCCAGGGACCGTCGGATCGATCTTGTCCACAAGATCTCCAGATTCAGAGACCAGAAATTCCCAACTCCTAAGAGATTCTATGTCAATCCTGGGTTCTCTAACATCATGCATCCAGGCAGTCTCCTGGGCCCAGGCCCATACAAGGATTCTCCAATCTCACATCCTGTCGTATTCAAGAGGACACCAGATGGCTTTATCCAGGAAAATTCCTCTTCCCACTCATGTAAGATCCTCCCTCTCATAGTGGCGGAACCCCCGAAACCTACAGCGGGGAGTCAGCTGGGATCAGACCCCTCTCCGAGTACTTACAACAGTCCATCTCTGCAGTACATATAAAAGGGCTGGACAATTCCCAGGCGGATTACCTCAGCAGGAGGGACTTTCATCCTGGGGAATGGTCACTAAACCAGGAGGTATTCCTATCCTTGGTCCAGAGGTGGGGAACCCCCGAGGTGGACCTGTTCACCAGCAGACAGAATACAAAGTCAGACAACTTCTTCTCCCTAAGCACCTCAAACGAGACTCAAGGACTGGACGCATTCTCACATCCTTGGGAATTTACCCTAGCGTATGCCTTCCCGCCAATCCCATTGCTATCCAGAGCTTTGCAGAAAGTCCGGATAGACCAAGTCTCAACGATTCTGATAGCCCCACTGTGGCCAGGAAGAGGCTGGTTCAACGCGTTAACAGACATGTGCCTGGAAGGTCCAATCCTGCTTCCCCAGAGACGCGACCTGCTTCAACAGGGTCCTCTATTTCATCCAGACCTGCACAAGCTGAAGTTAGCAGCCTGGCTTCTGAAGCCGAGATCCTGAAGGCCAGGGGGCTCTCTCAAGACGTGATCGAAACCCTACAAAAAAGTAGGAAGCCGATAACTAATGCCATTTATGGGAAAATATGGAAGAAATTTTCTTCATGGTGTCTTCCGAACAAACCAGATCCATTTAATCCAGAAATTGCTCAAATCCTTCAGTTCCTCCAGAAGGGCTTGGAGATGGGACTCTCACCAAGTACCCTAAAGGTCCAAGTGTCGGCCCTCGGATCTTTCTTTGACCAAGATCTGGCAAGTCACCGATAGATCAAACGGTTTATAGCTTCAGCAACAAGAATCCGTCCAAGACGTCTCATCCACACCCCTCCGTGGGACTTGAATCTTGTCCTGAAGAGTCTGACCGGTGACCCTTTTGAACCCCTTTCAGCCTCCAACTTAAAAATATTGACCCTAAAAACAGTCTTTCTGGTGGCTATCACTACCGCCAGGCGTATAGGGGAGATACAGGCTTTATCAATCCGGGAGCCATTCCTGACCGTAACTATGGACAGCATAATCCTGAAATTAGATCCTTCCTTTATGCCTAAAGTGGTCTCTGAATTCCACAGAAATCAAGAAATCATCTTACCCTCTTTCTGTCCGAATCCATCTAACCCAAAAGAGGAGGTCTTTCATACCCTGGACGTCCGCAGAGTGGTCCTATTCTACCTTCAACAGACAGAAAGTTGGAGGGTGGATCAGAATCTATTCGTCCAGTGGGCAGGACGTAATAAAGGCAAGAAGGCAGCCAAAAGTACAATAGCAAATTGGATTAAACAGGCCATTAGCCTAGCCTACTCATCCCAGAATCTGACTCCTCCAGCTTCTCTAAAAGCACACTCCACCCGTGCAGTCTCAACTTCCTGGGCAGAGAGGGGTAGCGCATCTTCAGAGCAGATTTGCAGAGCCGCCACCTGGTCGTCAGTCCATACATTCACCAGGCACTACAGGCTCAACTTCAATAGGGACCGATCGTTTGGCAGACGAGTTCTCCAGGCTGTTGTCCCTCCCTAAAGAAATTAGCGGTTGGTATTGCTCCGATACTGCTGTCGTGGAAGGTGACTAGAGAAAATAGAATTAGAACTTACCGGTAATTCTCTTTCTAGGAACCTTCCACGACAGCACTAATTTCCCTCCCTATCTGATTTATGTATTAAATGTTTCCTGCACTTAAGTGGTAACTAAACATGCTACTGTGTCCAGAAAAAACACTGGTGGTTGCAGGAAGGGGAGGGGTATTTAACCTCTTTCTGTTCCTGTCCCCTATTAGGGCGGGGAGACATCCTCCGATACTGCTGTCGTGGAAGGTTCCTAGAAAGAGAATTACCGGTAAGTTCTAATTCTATTATCACATGGTCAGATCATGCCCCGGTGTCCCTTGTTCTAAAGGACCCCCTTGCTATTAGACCCCCCCGCACACTGGCATCTCAATACCCATCTTCTTACCGATCAACTAAATTCCCAGTTTATGGAAAGGGCCTTACAAGAGTTCTTCTCCTCCAATGATACCCCGGACGTACGGGACGATACCCTTTGGTTTGCTCACAAGGCGGTTGCTAGGGGATGCTTTATTAAAATGGCTGCAACAGCTAAGAGGAAATATAATTCGTCCCTTCAGTCGGCCCTAGACGAACTAGCCCGTCTTGAGTCTGCCCATAAGATGTCCCCTAGCCCGGCGCTCTCTTCTGACCTTTCTAAAGCTCGCATGCATGTTCGCCAATTACTTCTACATAAAGCTGAGAATGCCCTGAGGAAAACTAAAGCCAGATTCTATGCAATGGGGGATCGAGCGGGCGCTGTTCTCGCTAGGCGCGTTAGGAGGAGAGAGGCTCAATCCAAGATTCCATTCATGTTTGGGTCTGACAGTTCTCGTGTTTACAATCCCATCCATATTGCTGAGGAGTTTGCTTCGTATTACTCCTCTCTCTATGATCTTGGTTCTGACCCGGGAGTCCCTCAGCCCTCGCCGGAGCTAATCATGGCGTTCTTGGAGAAAGCTAATCTTCCTTCGGTCAATGCGGAGCAGCTTTCCTTTCTGAACTCTCCTATTGTTGAATCTGAGCTTTCCCAAATTGTCAGGGACTCTAATAAATGTTCTTCTCCAGGCCCGGACGGTTTTCCTTTTCTCTACTATGCGCAGTTCCTCTCTGTCCTCTCCCCTTTTCTCCTTCGTTTATTTAACAACTGGGCGTCTGTTGGCAGCATCAGGGCGGAGGGGTTGGAGGCCTCCATTGCAACCCTCCCTAAACCGGGGAAACCCACAACGTCTCCGGGAAATTTTCGCCCCATAGCCCTCCTGAATTGCGACGTTAAAATCCATGCTAAAATCTGGGCCAATAGATTGATAGCGGTGCTCCCTAGCCTTATACACCCCGACCAAGTTGGGTTTGTCCCTGGCAGGCAAACCAGAGATGGCACAAGACGACTGATTGATCTCCTGGATGTGGTGGAGAGGGAGGGTCTCCCCAGTGTTTTCCTGTCTCTCGATGCCGAAAAGGCGTTTGACAGGGTGCACTAGGGATATATCGAGCTCACGCTCGGAAGATTTGGGCTTACAGGACTGATTTCCAAGGCCATTATGGCTCTATACTCTAATCCCTGTGCGTCGGTTTGCTCGGGCGGCTTTAAATCTCGGACATTCCCGATTTTGAACGGGACCCGTCAGGGCTGTCCCCTCTCCCCCCTTATTTTTACTCTGATCATGGAGCCTATGGCTGCCTTAATTAGACAGTGTCCTGATATTAAGGGGGTGCGGGTTGGGGAGACTGAACATAAAATTGGACTTTACGCTGACGATGTAGTGCTGACTTGTACCTCGGCTTTAACTTCACTGAACGCGATCACTTCAATTTTATCCCAATTTTCCGCGGTATAATTATTATAAACTTAATCTGACTAAATCCATTATTTTCCCCCTTTTTCTTCCGGTTGATCTCCAAATTCAATCTAAATTTGCGTTTATTTGGGCCCCTATGGGGTTTTCCTACCTGGGCGTCCGGATAACTAGATTGGATAGCATCGTTCGTTCTAATTGCGAGGAAACTATCACCGAAATTAGGAGGGGCATCGATCAGCTATCGAGCTCTTCGCTCTCGTGGATGGCCCGTATACAAACCGTTAAAATGCTATTTCTCCCCAAAATTATCTATTTATTTCGGTGTCTTCCCCTTTCCATACCTTCCAAATTTATTTCGGCTTTCCAATCAATCATAGATCGGTTTATTTGGAATAACAAGCCACACAGGATTAAGCGCCACATCATGTCCCTTCCGTACTCTATGGGTGGTTTGGGTGTTCCCTCGATTCAGTTTTACTATAGGGCGGCGATCTTAGAGCCTCTTAAGCTATGGTGGGAGGGGAACTCGCGGTTACCCTGGGTGCTCATTGAATCTCATTTTGCCCCCAGAAATTCTCTCAAATTACTTCTGGAGCTTTGGTTGCTCCAGGTCTCTCCTCGTGGCCCTACTCTTCGCTCTATCAAGACTGCCTCTAAAATATGGTCGTCTGTTTGCTCTTCCCAATTCCTATTTATGTATGACTGTCTCCCTACGGGCCCTGGAGTGTGCTATTGGGCACACCTCTCTCTCCTCCTGGGAGATGCGGGGGGTGCGCCGGGTGGCTGACCTGTTTGGCTCGGATGGCTTATTGTCGTTTGAGGTCCTTGCGGGTAGATTTCCTCTCTCTGGCAGAGATTTCTTTCAATATCTACAACTCCGCAGCTTTCTCAGGTCGCGTCGACTATTCGGTGCCCCCCCGCCTCTGTTGGAGGACCCAGCACACCGGTTCTTTAGACCGGCCACTCTCGTGCCCCATGGCGTTTCTATTATCTATAAGGCCCTCATATCCCATGATATTCCTGCTAAGCTTCCTTTTATGATTTCCTGGGAGTCCTCTCTTGGTTTTGATGCATCCCTAGAGGACTGGCACTTTGCGATGGTACACCCTTCTAAGTATTCCTCGTGTATAGGCCACTTGGAGCAGTCTAAAAAGATCCAGCTGCAGTGGTACCTCACCCCTGCACGCTTGGCCAGGTTTGGTCCCTCTGCTTCCCCTCTCTGCTGGAGGGGGTGCGGGGCTATTGGTTCCAGTTCCCATATATGGTGGTCCTGTCCACGGGTTCAGGTCTTCTGGCGTCAAGTTGAGACTAATCGCGGAGGTCATCCAGGTTCCTTTTGTTTTAAGCGGGTGTCTGGCTGTATTGGGTGTCTCTCTCTCGTGGGGTTCCCCTCCCCTCTCCGTCCGATAATCTCTAATATTTTGATCGCTGCCAGACAATGTATAGCGAGTCATTGGAAATCCTCAGATATCCCATCTATGGCTGCTTTGATTTCCAAGATTAACCTTCATTTTACCTATGAAGCAATTATGGCACAGAGTCTCTCCAAGAAAAATAAGGTACTCTCCTGGTGGGATCCTTGGGTTTCCTCGGTTCACATTCCTCCGTCCGCCCTTGCTCTCATTTAGTATCTTTTGTAAGCGGTGATTTGTGTTATAGTTCATTTCGTATTCTATGCTGAAATTGCTGTGATTCTAGAACAATGTGTATTGTTCCCCCTCCCCCTTGTTCCTTTTTCCCTCTTTGTTTCTCCAGCGGGGGATTTTTGTATGTACCTATTTCTTTATTGCTAATAAAAAATTAATTGGTTAAAAAAAAAAAAAAAAAAAAAATCCAACTTTTGACCTGCTGTTGATTTGTTCATTCTGCCTCCCAAAGATCGTCTCACATCTATTGTGCACTGAGCGCTGAAACGGAGGTTTCCATGTAAATCTCTGAAATATATTTGATTCAGACAGGACCCCCAGTGGAAGACTGCCTATAATGAGGCAGATAGAGACACTGAACGCCGTCTGGTCTATGATCCAGCGGTGTCCGTCTTTTTAAAGGGAACTTGTGACAGGTTTGACCGATATGAGATACGGCTATAATGCTGTATATAAGCCCCCGACCTGCAAGAGAAGAAAAAAAAAAACTTTTATTATACTCACCTGCAGGGCTGTCCAGCCCGAAGGTTGTCAATATTTTTTGTCCTGTCCCTCCGATCTTCTTACGATCACCGTCCACCTTCTTACTTTGTGTGGATGACATGTCCCTGCAACATCCACACAGGGTTCCCAACATCGTGCTCCTGTGCAGGTGTACTTCTCTGCCGTTTAGAGGGCAGAGAAAGTACTGCAGTGCGCAGGCGCCGGGGCTCTGTCTCTGCAGGAAAAGCTCCTTTTTTTTTTTTTATATACAGCATTATAGAAGGATGTATATCAGCCCTGAAAGGTGGTGGATGTATCTCATATCAGTCAAACTTGGTGACAGCTTCCCTTTAAGCATACATAAAAGCATGGTCAGCCGCAATTTTAGGCACCTTTTGAAAAAAGGGGTTTCAGCTGAATCACGTCACTAAAATGTTTCCAACAAAAGCTTCGAATCAATCCACAAAAAAAAAAAGTCCCCCCGCCCAAAAAAAAGAAAAAGAAATCCAGTGAATTCTGCATTCTAAATACAAATGCCCCCTCCCTTCTTAGCCCCACAGCCAAAATTGCACTCCAGAATTCAGCTGGCACTCCTTCCCTTCTGAGTCCTGCCGTGCCCCCAGGCATCTGTGTGTTCAAGTTGCCCATCACACCCCCAGATAAGTGCGTTGAAGAGTGTAATTTCCAAATGGGGTCACTTGTGGCGGGTTTCCACCATTTAGGCACCTCAGGGGCTCTACAAATGTAACATGGTGTCCACTATGTATTCCAATGTTACAAAAGGGTATCAACGTACTCAGGAGAAGCTGCACAAAAAACTGTATGGTCCATTTCCTCCTGTTATAGTTTTGAAAATGCAAAATTTGGGGCTAAATCAATATTTTGTTGAGAAAAAGTAAAATTTTTCATCTTTTCCTTCCACATTACTTTAACCCTTCACCCCGAAGCCTGTTTTCACCTAAGTGACAGGGCCAATTTTTACAAATCTGACCACTGTCACTTTATGAGGTCATATGATGAGGTATAACTCTGAAACGCTTCAACGGATCCTGGCGATTCTGACATTGTTTTCTCATGACATATTGTACTTCATGATAGTGGTAAAACTTCTTCGATATGACTTGCATTTATTTGTGAAAAAAACAAATTTGTCGAAAATTATGAAAATTTAGCAATTTTCAAACTTTAAGTTTTTATGCCCTTAAATTAGAGAGCTATATAACATAATATAGTTAATAAACAACATTTCCCACATATTTGCTTTACATCAGCACAATTTTGGAAACATAATTTTATTTTGTTAGGGAGTTATAAGGGTTAAAAGTTGACCAGCGATTTCTCATTTTTGCAACAAAATTTGCAAAACCATTGTTTTTACGGACCACCTCACACTTGAAGTGACTTTGATGGGTCTATATGACAGAAAATGCCCAAAAGTTACACCATTCTAAAAACTGCACCCCTCAAGGTACTCAAAACCACATTCAAACAGTTTATTAACCCTTCAGGTGCTTCACAGGAGTTTTTGGAATGTTTAAAAAAAATTGAACATTTAACTTTTTTTTCACAAAATTTTTACTTCAGATCCAATTTGTTTTATTTTACCAATGGTAACAGGAGAAATTGGACCACAAAAGTCGTTGTACAATTTGTCTTGAGTACGCCGATACCCCACATGTTGGGGTAAACCATTGATTGGGCACATGGCAGAGCTCGGAAGGGAAGGAGCGCCATTTGACTTTTCAATGCAAAATTGGCTGGAATTGAGATCGGAACCCATGTCGCGTTTGGAGAGCCCCTGACGTGCCTAAACAGTGGAAACCCCCCACAAGTGACCCCATTTTGGAAAGAAGACCCCCTAAGGAACTTATCTATATGTGTGGTGAGCACTTTTAACCCCCAATTGTTTCACTAAAGTTTAGAATGTAGCGCTGTGAAAATTAAATCATTTTTTTTCCACAAAATGATGTTTTAGCTCGCAATTTTTTTTTCCCCAAGGGTAACAGGAGAAATTGGACCACAAAAGTTATTGTCCAATTTGTCCTGAGTACGCTGATACCCCATACATGGGGGGGAACCACTGTTTGGGCGCACGGCAGAGCTCGGAAGGGAAGGAGGGCCGTTTGAAATGCAGACTTAGATTTATTGGTCTGCAGGTGTCATGTTGCATTTGCAGAGCCCCTGATGTACCTAAACAGTAGAAACCCCCCACAAGTGACCCCATATTGGAAACTAGACCCCCAAGGAACTTATCTATATTGTGAGAACTTTGAACCAACAAGTGTTTCACTACAGTTTATAACGCAGAGCCATGAAAATAAAAAATATTTTTTTTTCCACGAAAATGATATTTTAGCCCCCACGTTTTTATTTTCCCAAGGGCAACAGGACAAATTGGACCCCAAAAGTTGTTATCCAACTTGTCCTGAGAACGCTGATACCCCATATGTTGGGGGGAACCATTGTTTGGGTGCACAGGAGAGCTCGGAAGGGAAGGAGCACTGTTTTATTTTTACAAAGCAGAATTGGCTGGAATTAAGATCGGACGCCATGTCGCGTTTGGAGAGCCCCTGATGTGCCTAAACAGTGGAAACTCCCCAATTCTAACTGAAACCCTAACCCCAACCCTAACCCTAGCCCTAATGGGAAATGGAAATAAATACATTTTTTAAAATTTTATGTTTTGGCGCTTTTACACAATAAAAACTATTTTATATAAAAAAAATAATTGTTTTTGCATCGCTTTATTCTGAGAGCTATAACTTTTTTATTTTTCTGCTGATGATGCTGTGTGGCGGCTTTTTTTTTGCGGGACAAGATGACGTTTTCAGCGGTACCATGGTTATTTATATCCTTCTTTTTGATCGCGTGTTAATCCACTTTTTGTTCGCCTGTATGATAATAAAGCGGGTTTTTTTGTTTTTTTTTGGCGGTGTTCACTGAAGGGGTTAACTAGTGGGATAGCTTTGTAGAGCGGGTCGTTACGGACGTGGCGATACCAAATATGTGTACTTTTATTGTTTTTTTTTAATTTACATAAATAAATGGATTTACTGGGAAATGTGTTTTTTTTTTTTTTTATTTTTCCTTTATTTGGGGATTTTTTTTTTTTTTTCTTTTATACATTATTATTATTATTTTTTTTTTTACTTTCTACTAATGTCCCAGGGTGGGACATCACTGTATTAGATCAGATCGTTGATCTGACAGTGTGCAAGTTCAGGAGGCTTTCCGGCGCCTGCTCTCAGCAACTCTTAGCAGGCGCCGGCTAGCCAGGTCATTTCATGACCCGGAAGGAGTCCCGCGGCCATCTTGGATCCGGGGACTCCTTCCGGATCACCAGAGCAACGCGATCTCATCGCGTTGCTCCGGTGGGAGAGCGCAGGGAGCCCCGTCCCTGCGCGATCCCCCTCTATGCCGCTGTCACTACTGACAGCGGCATCAGAGGGGTTAAATGCCCGCGATCGGCGCTAGCGCCGATCGTGGGCATTGCTGCGTGGTGTCAGCTGTCATATACATCTGACACCCGCAGGCGATCACTGCGGCGCTCAGCGCGAGACCGCGGTGATCGGTGCGCCGTACTGTACTGCGGCTGGCACAAATGCAGTGCCGGCAGCGCAGTACTAGTATGGCGCATGTCACGAAGGGGTTAATAATTCTAGTGAAGCCCCTAAAAGGTTAATAAACTTCTTGAATGTGGTTTTGAGCACTTTGAGGGGTGTAATTTTTAAAATGGTTTTACTTTTGGGTATTTTCTGTTGGATAGGTCCTCTCAAAGACAAACTTCAAAAAGTATGTGGTCCCTTTAAAAAAAATAAAAATAAATAAATAAATAAATTAGAAATTGCTCGAACTTTTAACCATTCTAACTTCCAGCAAAAGAAAATATTAAAAAAAATGATGCTGATAGACCTGTGGTAAATGTTATTTAACCCCTTTCTGACATCCGACGTACTATCCCGTCCATGTGGGCTGGGCCTGTCTGACCATGGATGGGATAGTACGTCATAGCCAATCGGCACTTTAACCCCCGAAACATTGCTACCAAACATGATCGCAGCGTTCCGGGAGCAGGAAGAGGGGCTGTCAGCTCTGACAGCCCCGCTGCCTTAGGATTGGAGAGGTCCCGATCGCTGCTATGGAGACCCGATGTCGTCATGACGACATCCGGGCCTCAAGAGCTGAGACTTCCTGTCATGCGCAGTGCATGTCAGGAAGTCTCTAAGGTTGGTGTACAGAAACAGCAGTGCTGACAGCTTATATAGCATGCAGATCCGCATGCTATAGAAGCGATCAGCCTGCATAAAATGCGTGTCCCATAGTGGGACACAGTGCAAAAGTAAGAATGAAATAAAAAGAAAGGGAAAAAAAATTTAAATAATTGTAAAAATATGTAAAAAATAATAATAAAAAAATCATTATTTATTCCATCATTAAATTAATATTTGAATTGAAAAAAACTAAACAATAAAAGTACACATATTTGGTATCGCCACATCTGTAACGACCCGACCTATAAAACTGTCCTACTAGTTAACCCCTTCAGTGAACACCATTTAAAAAGGGCAAAAAAAAAAAAATGCTTTATCATTATACCGCCGAGCAAAAAGTGGAATAACACGTGATCAAAAAGACAGATATAAATAAACTTGGTACCGCTGAAAACCTCATCTTGTCCCGCAAAAAAGCCACCATACAGTGTCATCACCGGAAAAATAAAAAATTTATAGCTCTCAGGATAAAGCGATGCAAAAATAATAAATTTTTATATAAAAGTTTTTATTGTATAAAAGCGCCAAAATAAAAAAATATATAAATTGGGTATCGCTGTCATCGTACTGACCCGAAGAGTAAAACTGCTTTATCAAGTTTATCACATGCGGAACGGTATAAACACCCCCCCCCCCTCCAATAGAAATTCATGAATTGCTGGTTTTTGTTCATTCTGCCTCATAAAAATCTGAGTAAAAAGTGATCAGAAAAATGTCATGTGCCCGAAAATGGTACCAATAAAAACGTCATATCGTCACAAGACCTCACATGACTCTGTGGGCTGAAATATGGAAAAATTGTAGTTCTTAAAATGTGGTGATGCAAAAACTATTTTTTGCAATAAAAAGCGTCTTTTAGTGTGTGACAGCTGCCAATCATAAAAACCCGCTATAAATAGTAAATCAAACCCCCCTTTATCACCCCCTTAGGGAAAAATAATAAGATAAAAAAAAGTATTTATTTCCATATGGGGTATCAGCGTACTCAGGACAAATTGCACAACAACTTTTGGGGTCCAATTTCGCCTGTTACCCTTGGTAAAATAAAACAAATTGGATATGAAGTACATTTGTTGTGAAAAAAGTTAAATGATCATAATAAATACATTTATTGAATGTAGTTTTGAGCACCTTAAGGGGTGCAGTTTTTAGAATGGTGTCACTTTTGGGTATTTTCTATCATACAGACCCCTCATAGTGACTTCAAATGTGGTCCCTTTAAAAAAAAAAAAATGGTGTTGTGAAAATTAGAAATTGCTGGTCAACTTTTAACTCTTATAACTCCCGGACAAACAAAAAAAAAATTTGGTTCCAAAATTGTACTGATGTAAAGTAGACATGTGGGAAATGTTACCAAGGCCTCTTTCACACTAGCGTCGTGCACTGCACGTCGCTATGCGTCGTTTTGCAGAAAAAAACGCATCCTGCAAAAGTGCTTGCAGGATGCGTTTTTTTCTCCATAGACTATTATTAGCGACGCATTGCCACACGTCGCAACCGTCGTGCGACGGTTGCGTCGGACCGTCGCCACCAAAAAACGTTGCTTGTAACGTTTTTTTGGTGCATCGTCTGCAGCGTTTCCGACCGCGCATGCGCGGCCGGAACTCTGCCCCCACCTCCCCGCACCTCACAATGGGGCAGCGGATGCGTTGGAAAACTGCATCCGCTGCCCCCGTTGTGCGGCGCATTCACAGCTAGCGTCGGTGCGCCGCAACGTAACATAACGACGTGCAGTGCACGACGCTAGTGTGAAAGTAGCCTTAAGTAGTTTGTGTGACATATCTCTGTGATTTTAGGGGCATGAAAATTCAAAGTTTGAAAATTGCAAAATTTTCTAAACTTTTGTCAGATTTCCATTTTTTTTTTTTTTTTTTAACACAAATGCAAGTCATATCAAATAAATTTTTCCACTCTCATGAAGTACAATATGTCACAAGAAAACGGTGTCAGAATCACCCAGATCCGTTGAAGCGTTCCAGAGTTATAACCTCATAAAGAGACAGTGGTCAGAATTGTACAAATTGGCCCGGTCATTAACATGCAAACCACCCCTGGGGGTAAAGGGACTAATATCCATTTTGTGTGATTATAACTCTGGTTTAAGGGCATAAAAATTTAAAGTTTGAAAATTACAAGGTTTCCGATTTTGGGGGGAGCAAATCTTCAATTTTCATAAATGAAATACAAAAAATCAACCAAAATTTACCAGCAACAAGAACTACAATTAGTAAAAAGAAAAAAAAAACTGTCTTGGAATCTGTTGGAGTTCCCGAGTTATTACCGTATATACTCATGTATATGCCGAGATTTTCAGCACATTTTTCTTGTAACGCTGAAAACACCCCCCCTCGGTTTATACACAAGTCATTTTCCAGAAAGCCGGCGGGGGAGGGGGAACGGTGGAGCAGCAGCAGGAGTCAGCCGCTGTGGCACAGTGACAGCTGCAGCCGCCGGCTAACAAGACATCATACTCTCCCTCCTCCGTCGCTGCATCTCCGTCCCAGCGCCGGCAGCTCTTCCTGTTCTCAGCAGTCACGTACCACTCATTAAGGTAATGAATATGCACGCATCTCCACTCCCATAGACGTGGAGCGCATATTCATTACCTTAATGAGTAGTACCACGTGACCACTGAGCACAGGAAGATCTGCCGTGCCAGGACAACGGAGATGCAGCGACAGCACGAGGAGGTTGAGTAGGGCGGGGGGAAGGAGCCGAGCCATACGGTACAGAGTGAGCCACACATAGCAGGACAGAGATGAGGGGACAATGCATACCTGGCTTATACTCGAGTCAATAAGCTTACCCAGTTTTCCGTGGCAAATTTAGGTGCCTTGGCTTATACTCAGGTCGGCTTATACTCGAGTATATACGGTACCTTTTATAAAGTGACAGTGGTCAGAGTTGAAAAATTGGCTTGGCCAGGAAAGTGAAATCAGGCTGGGGGGTACAGGAGTTATTATTATTTATTATTATTATTAATAATAATAATTAATAATCTTTATATAGCGCCAACATATTCTGCAGCGCTTTACAGTTTAACAGCTTAAAACACAACAGTCATAAGTAACAATATCAACAATACAACAATTAAAGCAACACAAGACGACCCTGCTCGTGAGAGCTTACAATCTACAATGAGGTGGGGAGATACAAAGTACAGGAGTGTATTTACAATGATGTATTTACAATGATGGTCCAGCCATCTTCAGGGAGTGGGGGATAGATGGAAGTAGTGAATGGGCTACACACAAACAAAATAACTGATTAGGGAACATGATAGGCTGCTCTGAACAAATGTGTTTTGAGGGAGCGCCTAAAACTATGCAAATTGTGGATTGTCCTAATTTCTTGGGGTAGAGCATTCCAGAGGATTGGTGCAGCACGGGAGAAGTCTTGGAGTCGGGAGTTGGAGGTACGGATTAGTGCAGAGGTTAGTCGAAAGTCATTTGCAGAGCGCAGAAGTCGGTTAGGCCGATAGACAGAAATGAGGGAGGAGATGTAAGGGTGTGCCGCACTGTGAAGAGCTTTGTGGGTGAGAACAAGTACTTTGAATTGTATCCTGTAATGCAGAGGTGTCAAACTGCATTCCTCGAGGGCCGCAAGCCATGAGTGTTTTCAAGATTTCCTTAGCATTCCACAAGGTGCTGGAATCATTCTGTGCAGGTGATTAAATTATCACAAGGAAATCCTGAAAACATGGCCTGTTTGCGGCCCTCGAGGAATGCAGTTTGACACCTCTGCTGTAATGAATGGCAGCCAGTGTAATGACTGGCGAAGAGCGGACGCGTTTGAGTACCGATTAGGTAGATAGACAACCCTGGCTGCTGCATTAAGGATAGACTGGAGAGGGGAAAGTCGAGTGAGGGGGAGGCCAATTATTAGAGCATTGCAGTAGTCCAGGCGGGAGTGGATCAGGGCGAAAGTGAGGATTTTTGTTGTTTCTATAGTGAGAAAAGGGCAGATTCTAGAGACGTTCTTTAGGTGTAAGCGGCATGAGCGGGCAAGAGATTGTATATGGGATGTGAAGGAGAGATTGGAGTCAAACATAACACCCAGACAGCGCGCCTGCTGCCGGGGTGTTATTATGGTGCCACCCACAGAGAGGGAAACGTCAGGTTTAGGGAGGTTAGTAGATGGTGGGAGCAGAAGAAGTTAAATTTTGGAGAGGTTGAGTTTCAGATAGAGAGCGGACATGATGTTGGAGACTGCAGACAGATAGTGGCGTTCTGTAGTACAGCAGGAGTAAGGCCAGGGGATGATGTGTATAGTTGTGTGTCGTCAGCATAAAGATGGTACTGAAAGCCAAATCTGCTGATGGTCTGTCCAATTGGGGCCGTGAAGAGGGAGAAGAGAAGGGGGCCAAGGACTGAGCCCTGGGGTACCCCGACAGTGAGAGGAAGAGGAGATAAAGTGGAGCCAGAGAACAGAACACTGAAGTAGCGGTCAGAAATATAGGAGGAGAACCAGGAGAGAGCAGTGTCCTTAATGCCAAGTGACTGGAGCCTAGAGAGTAAGAGAGGGTGGTTAACAATGTCGAAAGCTGCAGAAAGATCGAGAAGAATGAGCAGAGTGGACACCGTTACATTTTGCTGTCAGAAGGTCGTTGGTCACTTTGATGAGTGCAGTTTCTGTCGAGTGTAGGGGGCGGAAGCCGGACTGTGAAGGGTCTAGGAGGGAGTGAATGGAGAGGTAATGGGTAAGGCAGGAGTAGACTAGGCGCTCCAAGAGTTTAGAGATGAAGGGGAGGTTTGAGACTGGTCTGTAGTTATTTGTGCAGGATGGGTCGAGGATGGGTTTCTTTAGTAACGGAGTAATGATAGTGTTTGAAGGAGGACGGGAAAATGCCTGAGGAGAGGGAGAGATTAAAGATTGTAGTTAGGTGAGTAGTGACGACTGGAGAGAGAGACTGGAGGAGATGAGAGAGAATGGGGTCGGTAGTGCATGTAGTCGGATGAGAAGAAGAGAGGAGCCTGGAGACTTTTTCTTCTGTGATGGGATCAAATGCGAAGAGTGAGCCAGGGAGGGATGGGAGTCACTGAACTTGGTGATTGGGAGCGGATTTCCTGACGGATATTGTCTATTTTCTCTATAAAGTGGGAGGCCAGGTCATCAGCACAAATGTCTGTGATAGGGGCTTGAGCTTTTGGCCTGAGGAGGGAGTTAAACTGGCATTACTGATGACTCTCCATTTCATAGTGGGCATAGTGGCTGTGGCAGTGACCGCAGCCTCTGCCCCCTGATGTCGTCCTGTATCTCAACACGCACTAGGGATTCTCAAATTAAAGACTACCTCTTGAGAATGCCAAGAGTATGCAAAGCAGTCATCAAAGTAAAAGGTGGCTACTTTGAAGAACCTAGAATATAAGACATAATTTCAGTTGTTTCACACTTTTTTGTTAAGTATGTAATTCCACATGTGTTACTTCATAGTTTTGATGCCTTAAGTGTGAATGTTCAATTTTCATAGTCAAGAAAATACAGAAAAATCTTTAAATGAGGTGTGTCCAAACTTCTGGTCTGTACTGTGTATATGTGTGTGTGTGTGTGTGTACACACACACACACACACACACACACACACACACACACACACACACACACACACACACACACATATATAGAAAAAATGGAACAGCACAATGCTCACCGGTGGGTGCCTGGCCCCCTGGATAGAATGGTCCACACTAGGGTTGAGCGAAACGGATCGTTCATTTTCATCAGTCGCCGACTTTTGGCAAAGTCGGCGTCTCGTGAAACCGATCCGATCCCTGTGTGGGGTCGGCCATGCGGTACGCGACTTTCGCGCCAAAGTCGCGTTTCAATGATGCTAAAAGCGCCATTTCTCAGCCAATGAAGGTGGACGCAGAGTGTGGGCAGCGTGATGACATAGATCTCAGTCCCCACCATCTTAGAGAAGGGCATTGCAGTGATTGGCTTGCTTTCTGCGACGTCACAGGGGCTATAAAGGGGCGTTCCCACCGACCGCCATCTTACTGCTGCTGATCTGAGCGTAGGGAGAGGTTGCTGCCGCTTCTTCAGAAGCAGGGATAGTGATAGGCAGGGTATATAAAGCTACAAGCCGCTTGTGCTGTAGCGATTTCCACTGTCCAACACCACCTTTTGTTTGCAAGGACAGTGGAAGCTACATTTTTTTTTTTTTCCTCAGCGCTGTAGCTCATTGGGCTGCCCTAGAAGGCTCCCTGACACTGATAGCTGCGTTGCTGTGTGTGTACGCCGCTGTGCAAACCAACTGCTTTTTTCAAAGCACAAATCCTGTTTTTCCTTCCTTTCTGCACAGCTATCTTGTGTGTTTGTCCACACTTTTGTGTGCAGCAGTCCTTTTTATAGCTGCCTGCCATACTTTTCTGAGATAACTGCAGGGAGATAAATATTGGCAAGTCTGCCTCCGTGCCATTGCTGTGTGTGGCATCTGTCTCTCATTGTGTGCGACCGAAAACCACTGTGTGATACTTGGCCATTTTTTTTTTTTTTTTTTATAAATTCTCCCTTTTCTAAAAAATAATTAGTGGGAGATAAATATTGGCAAGTCTGCTTGAGTGCTGGTCCTGTGTGTGCCATCTGTCTCAAATTATTGGGGCACAGAAAACCTAGTGTGTAACATTGGGCCTGATTTTCCTTTCAGTGTCAGGCACCTATAAAGGTATATATAAATCCTACAGAAGTTTGAGTTCACCTTATAAGTTGTTTTACAGTAACAAATACCGTTACTTTGGTTACGTTTTGCAAACAATGAGGAAGTCTAGTGGAAGAGGTCGTGGCCGTGGGCGGTCATTGTCAGCTGGTAATGATGGTAGTGGTGGTGGAGCATCAGGTGGTCGTGGTAAAAGCAGTACAGCACCTAAGTCTCGAGTTGTTGAGCCTGGTTCGTTGTCGGGCTACACAAGGCCTCGAACGCTCTCTTTTCTGGGAGTAGGAAAACCACTTTTGAAGCCGGAGCAGGAGGAACAAGTATTGGCTTTCATTGCTGACTCTGCCTCTAGCTCTTTCGCCTCCTCCTCGGAAAGTGCCAAATGTCAGAGCAGTGCATCGTCAGTGGATGATCCCGGTCAGGAACAAGTCGCTTCCTTGTGTCCTTCACCCAGAACAACAGTGAAGGATGCGTCAGTCGACACAACAGGTTACTCCATGGAGCTCTTTACACATACCGTTCCTGGGTTAGACAGTGAAACAGTTAACAGGCCATGCCCATTAGAAGTTGAATCGGACATGGAGTGCACAGATACACAGCCACAGCCAGATTACTATGCTGTTCCTTTCACTCAGACCAGAACATTGCCCTCGCAGTGTACTGAGGCAGAATCAAACCCAGCGGAGACTATGGTGCCCCGTCATGAACGCTATACCACCGGCTTACACGGTGACACAGACGAAGTTGCACACGACATAGAAGAGGAGGTCATAGATGACCCAGTTGTTGACCCCGATTGGCAGGCATTGGGGGAACAGGGTGCAGGCGGCAGTAGTTCTGAAGCGGAGGAGGAGGAGGAGCCGCAGCAGGCATCAACATCACAACAGGTTCCATCTACCGGGCCCGTATCTGGCCAAAAACGCGTGGCAAAACAAAAACCTGTTGGAGGACAGCGTGGCCATCCGGTTAAAGAAGCTCAGTCTGCAATGCCTGAAAAGGTATCCGATAGTAGAAAGAGTGCAGTCTGGCATTTTTTTAAACAACATCCAAATGATCAGCGCAAAGTCATCTGTCAAAAATGTTCAACAACCTTAAGCAGAGGTCAGAATCTTAAAAGTCTAAATACAAGTTGCATGCATAGACATTTATCCACCATGCATTTGCAAGCCTGGACTAACTACCAAACATCCCTAAAGGTTGCAGCACCCTTGGCCAATGAAGCTAGTCAGCAACGCTACATCCCTTCCCTCCCTGTAAGCCCACCATTTCCCACACCACCTGCAGTATCTGTGCAGCTTTCGTCGCCAGGCCAAAGCAGTCAGGGAATCACCAGGTTAGTGGCAGGAAACACTGCATGTAGGGCACCGGCAAGAATACCATCTCCAACCCTCTCTGTCACCCATGTCCACCGGCACCACCGCTAGTTCCACGATCTCCAGCTCTCCAGTCCAGCTCACCCTACATGAGACTCTTGTTAGGAAAAGGAAGTACTCATCCTCGCATCCGCGTACACAGGGTTTGAACGCCCACATTGCTAGACTAATCTCATTAGAGATGATGCCCTACCGGTTAGTTGAAAGCGAAGCTTTCAAAGCGCTGATGGACTACGCTGTACCACGCTACGAGCTACCCAGTCGGCACTTCTTTTCTAGAAAAGCCATCCCAGCCCTCCAACAGCATGTTAAAGACCGCATCGTCCATGCACTCAGGCAGTCTGTGACTACAAAGGTGCACCTGACAACAGATGCATGGACCAGTAGGCATGGCCAGGGACGTTACGTGTCCATCACGGCACACTGGGTGAATGTGGTGGATGCAGGGTCCACAGGGGACAGCAATATTGGGACAGTTCTGCCTAGCCCACGGTCAAGGAAAGAGTTGGCTGTATGCGTTCGCCCCCCCTCCTCCTCTTCCTCCTCCTCATGCAGAAGCGAGAGCTCGTCCACAGACCGCAGTCGCACATCCATTCCATCCGCAGCTGCCACTGTTGCACACCAGGTGTGCCATTATGGGACAGCTAGTGGCAAGCGTCAGCAGGCTGTATTGGCAATGAAGTGTTTGGGCGACAACAGACACACCGCGGAAGTTCTGTCCGAGTTCTTGCAGAAAGAAACTCAGTCATGGCTGGGCACTGTACATCTTGAGGCAGGCAAGGTAGTGAGTGATAACGGAAGGAATTTCATGGCTGCCATAGCCCTTTCCCAACTGAAACACATTCCTTGCCTGGCTCACACCTTAAACCTGGTGGTGCAGTGCTTCCTGAAAAGTTACCCGGGGTTACCCGACCTGCTCCTCAAAGTGCGCAAACTTTGCTCGCATATCCGCTGTTCACCCGTACACTCCAGCCGTATGCAGAACTATCAGCGGTCTTTGAACCTTCCCCAGCATCGCCTAATCATCGACGTTGCAACAAGGTGGAACTCCACACTGCACATGCTTCAGAGACTGTGCGAACAGAGGCGTGCTGTTATGTTTTTGTGGGAGGATACACATACACGGGCAGGCAGATGGATGGCAGACATGGAGTTGTCAGGTGTGCAGTGGTCGAAGCTACAAGACCTGTGTCAAGTCCTTCAGTGTTTTGAGGAATGCACACGGCTGGTTAGTGCAGACAACGCCATAATAAGCATGAGCATCCCCCTAATGCGTCTGCTGATGCAAAGTTTGACGCACATAAAGGAGCAGGCATCTGCAGCCGAGGAAGAGGAAAGCCTTGATGACAGTCAGCCATTGTCTGGTCAGGGCCGTGTAGAGGACGCGGTAGCGGGCGAAGAGGAGGAGGATGATGGGGATGAGTACTTTTTGAATGAGGAAGCTTCTCCTGGGCCAACAGAAATTAGTGGCGTTGCAAGGCCGGGTTCTGTTTTTCTTTAAGGTAGACAAGTGACGTATATTTGCCTGTAACTGCCCCTCCAATCAGCACAACCGCAGATTTGACAACTGGAACTTTGGCCCACATGGCGGATTATGCCTTACGTATCCTCAAAAGGGACACACACATTATTAAAATGATGAGCGATGATGATTACTGGTTGGCCTGCATCCTTGACCCTCTCTATAAAGGCAAATTGCAAAATATTATGCCACATGAGAACCTCGAACAAATATTAGCAACCAAACAAGCAACTCTTGTAGACCGTTTGATTCAGGCATTCCCAGCACACAGCGCCGGTGATGGTTCTCACACAAGCTGCAGGGGGCTACATGGCAGAGGTGTTAGAGGTGCACAGATCAGAAGTGGCGTTGGACAGAGGGGTTTTCTGACCAGGTTGTGGAGTGATTTCGCAATGACTGCAGACAGGACAGGTACTGCAGCATCTATTCAAAGTGACAGGAGACAACATTTGTCCAGTATGGTTACTAACTATTTTTCATCCCTTATCGATGTTCTCCCTCAACCGTCATTCCCATTTGATTACTGGGCATCCAAATTAGACTCCTGGCCTGAATTGGCAGAATATGCATTGCAGGAGCTTGCTTGCCCAGCAGCTAGTGTGCTATCAGAAAGAGTATTCAGTGCTGCTGGTTCAATATTAACCGAAAAAAGGACTCGTCTGGCTACCCAAAATGTGGATGATCTCACCTTCATTAAAATAAACCACTCCTGGATTTCAAATTATTTTGCCTCACCTTTCCCGGCTGACACCTAGCTTTCCTCTAAAAAGGTCTTGCTTGTGGGCTGGTCTTACTGAGTGTTCCAATCTCTTAATTTGCAGCAGCTGTTTGTCCAGCATACAACATGTTTACACCTCCCCCAATGGGAAAACTCCCCCCACGGGGCCGTGGTCTCGCCACTTGGCGCAAGCACCCGTTACAGTGCTGTTTGTCTGAAGAGGTGGGTGTGCCCGCTTTTGGTCGACGGCACTGTCACTGGGTCCCTCATAGTACAATGAAGTGTCTCTGGCGGTGGTGGTGCGCACCCAACGTCAGACACACCGTTGTAGCATGAGGGGCCCTGGGGCGGTACCGCTGGCCACAAGAGAGTTCCCCCCCCCCCCCAGCTCAAACTGTGCTCTACCACGTGCAAAATTATCTCGCACAGCTCCACCAATGTTTAGTCTATGCGCTGACATCATTCAATTCCTGGCACTGACAAACAATACCAATTTGTTGACATCTATGATGCTAGTTAAAGTAGTCTGGGTCAGTGTCCTATATTGACACCAGTAAATACTAATTTACTGCCAAATTACTTTGTCATAAACTCAGCAGATGAGCCCACCCCTGTACCTAAGCATGCCACCCTTTTTTTATTTATTGTTGTTTTGCGAGACATTAACATCTATTTATTTTTTTAGAGTACTAACTGTGTCAGACACTCATTGCAATACTCCTCCACTGACCACAATGCTGCCTGTGTATCCATGTAACCGATTTAAAACTGCCATGAGCCTATGTTTTGTTGTTTTAGGCCTTCGTTAGCCTGTCTGCGGGCCTTCGTTAGCCTGTCTGCGGTCCCTCCTTGCAATACTCCTCCACTGACCACAATGCTGCCTGTGTATCCATGTAACCGATTTAAAACTGCCATGAGCCTATTTTTTGTTATTTTAGGCCTTCGTTAGCCTGTCTGCGGTCCCTCCTTGCAATACTCCTCCACTGACCACAATGCTGCCTGTGTATCCATGTAACCGATTTAAAACTGCCATGAGCCTATTTTTTGTTATTTTAGGCCTTCGTTAGCCTGTCTGCGGTCCCTCCTTGCAATACTCCTCCACTGACCACACCAATGCTGCCCGTGTACCCCTGGAACCTATTTAAAAGTTCATTGAGCCTATTTATATATTTTATTTAATATTAATAAAGCCATGATGAACTACGCTGTACCACGCTACAAGCTAACCAGTCGACTCGACAATTCTTTTGCGAGAAAAGCCATCCCAACCCTCTACCAGCATGTAAAAGACCATATTGTCCATGCACTCTGGCAATCTGTGAGTACAAAGGTGCACCTGACAACAGACGCATGGACCTGTAGGCATGGCCACGGAAGGTTACGTGTCAATTACGGCGCAATGGGTTAATGTGGTGGATGCATGGTCCACAGGGTACAGCCTACTAAGTCTGTCTGCAGTCCCTAATTCAAATTGTCCTCAACTGAATAAAGCTGAGCTTCAACCTTCTGGCTTTTGGCCTATAGTATCAGATATTAAACTGCATTTGGCCTTCAACTTTGGTTACGGCCTACTAACAGTGTCTGCCCCTCCCTGGTGTTTTTCCTCAACTGAATAAAGCTGAGCTTCCACCTTCTGGCTTTCGGCCTATAGTATCAGATATTAAACTGCATTTGGCCTTCAACTTTGGTTACGGCCTACTAACGGTGTCTGCCCCTCCCTGGTGTTTTTCCTCAACTGAATAAAGCTGAGCTTCCACCTTCTGGCTCTCATTAAGTGCTGTTTTTTTAAAAATTGGTGGTTAGGGCTTACGGTGTCTGCCCCTCCCTGGTGTTTGTCCTCAACTGAATAAAGCTGAGCTTCAACCTTCTGGCTTTTGGCCTACAGTAGCAGATATTAAACTGCATTTGGCCTACTAGTGTGTTTGGGCCCTTAAAACAGTGTCTGCTGCTCCTGGGTTTGCTACTCCACTGAACAAAGCAATGCCGCCTGTTTAGTCCTGTTACCAATTTTGAACTGCATTTAGCCTACTTTATTCTTTGGCCCTATATCTGTTTCCTCCTCATCCTGCCCATTGCCCAGCCACTGCTAGATGAGTCTGCTGGTACATTGACCTAGACCACTACATTCCCCTTGCACTCTACACAGCCAGAATCTGACCCTGCTGAAAGTAAGGTTCCCCTTCCCGCATGTTATACCACCTTACACAGGGACAAAGAGGAAGGTGCAGATGAAGGTGCAGGTTCCTTCATCAGGTGGGGGGGGGCATACTCGTTGGCGACGTCACTGGCACAGGGCCCCTCAGAGTACGCAAAAGTGTCGCTGCTGGTGGGAGGCGCCCCCGCCGTGCAAACACACCGCTGTACTTTGAGGGGCCCTGTGCCAGTGCCAATGCGAACGAGTGGGCCCCCCCTGCTTGCTCAGGATCACAGCACTTGCAACGTTGAAATACTTACCTCTCCCTGCTCCACCGCCGTGACGTAGTCCACTTTTCCTGGGCCCACTAAAACCTTGAACCAGCGCTACCCCCCACAACTTTTGCCAAATGACCCCCAAGTTCCAATGCCCAACTATTATTATAAAGTTAATTAAGATTGACAAGCTTCAGAAACAAGAATGGATGTTTTTGGCATTAAAATGGGCACTGTAGGTGTTTTCCTGGCCTCCACTCACTGCCGACTATGCTTCCCTATTGACTTGCATTGGGTTTCGTGTTTCGGTCGATCCCCGACTTTTAGCGATAATCGGCCGACTGCACTCGACTCGACTCTGGACAAAGTCGGGTTTCACAAAACCCGACTCGATCTTAAAAAAATGAAAGTCGCTCAACCCTAGTCCACACATCTATCCAACATGTATACCAAATAGAAAAAAGAAGGCAGCACTCCAAGGTTTCAAAGTGAAAAAAGGTTGTGAAGTTTAATCAACCCACATCACTGTGCGACGTTTCGGCTCACACTGAGCCTTTCTCAAGCCTTGAAGTGCTGCCTTCTTTTTTCTTTTTGGTGTGTGTGTGTATGTATGTATGTATGTATGTATGTATGTATGTATGTATGTATATATATATATATGTATGTGTGTGTATATATATATATATATATATATATATATATATATATATATATATATATATATATATATATATATATATATATATATATATATATACACTAGACTGTGGCCCGATTCTAATGCATCGGGTATTCTAGAATATGCATGTCCCCGTAGTATATGGACAATGATGATTCCAGAATTCGCGGCAGACTGTGCCCGTCGCTGATTGGTCGAGGCAACCTTTATGACATCATCGTCGCCATGGCAACCATTATGACATCTACGTCAATACTGTGCCCGTCGCTGATTGGTCGAGGCCTGGCGGCCTCGACCAATCAGACGCGGGATTTCCATTATGACATCATCGTCGCCATGCTGTGCCCGTCGCTGATTGGTCGAGGCCTGGCGGCCTCGACCAATCAGAGACGCGGGATTTGCAGGACAGACAGACAGACAGACGGAAAAACCCTTAGACAATTATATATATATATATATATATATATATATATATATATATATATATATATATATATATATATATATATATATATATATATATATATATATATATATATATATATATATATATATATACAAAATTTAAATATGGAAAGAAAAAAATACGGCTCTTGGAAAATGGTGCAAATTATTTTTTTTTTTAGCCAAGTTTGGAATTTTTTTTTTTCACCACTTAGGTAAAAAAAAAAACCTAGACATATTTGGTGTCTATGAACTTGTAATAACCTGGAGCATCATAATGGGATGTTTGTTTTGGCATTTAGTGAACCTAGTAAAAAAGCCAAACAAAAAAACAAGTTTGGGATTGGACTTTTTTTGCAATTTCACCGCACTTAGAATTTTTTTTCCCGTTTTCTCTTGCATGACATGGTAAAACCAATGGTATCGTTCAAAGGTACGACTCGTCACGCAAAAAATGAGCCCTCACATGGCCATATTGGAGGGAAAAATATAAAAGTTTATGGCTCTGGGAAGGTGGGGAGCGAAAAACGAAAATGCAAAACCGAAAAAAGCTTTGGGGGTTAATCAGAGATTTGTGGGCTCCTAATGTGTGGCTCACAGATATCTGCTCAGGCGAGTGGCACTCTCAGCTGTGTCAGCCCCTAGAGTAGGCATTGTTACTTCTGGAGGACGCTCGGGGCATCACTGCTTTATAAGGGGACACTATTTTCCAATGTCCTGACAAAGCACAATTTTTTATTTTATTTGCTAATATTTTAGAGTAACATTACATCACTATGATTATGGTTAATAAAGTCTCTGTGTTAGTGATGAACGAGCAGGCTTGCCTTCTCCATACTCATTCGAGCATCTGGTTGCTTGAGCACGCTTGGTACTAGATTGAGTATCGTGGGTGATCGAGCGCCGTACTTGAGTCCCCAACCTGCATTTTTTGCGGCTGTTAGACAGCCAGTAAACATGCGGGAATTGCCTGCCTTTCACAGTAATGCCGCAGCCAAGTTGGCTACTGACAGTCACTGTGATTGGCCGACCGCATCGGGTCTTATACAAGACACACTCTCCTCTGGAAGCAGATCAGGGAGAGTTGATCTAGGGCCCTCCTCACATGTCAGTGTTTCCAGTAGGTGAGCTGCCAGTTTTTGCACGTACTGGAGACACTTGCTCACGTACACCCATGATAATCTATGAGGCTGCGCACATGTCCAGGTACTCACATGGACTGTGTGCCCACATGTGGATGGACATGTCTGGTTTTTTCCTGCAGCATGGACGTCAATAGGTCGTGCACACGGATGATATAAAGTGCGATATCTGTGCACACTCTCCGTGTGATGCATGCATAATAGAATGCAGAATGCAGATGTTAGATGTGCAAAGAGAGGGATAGATAATCGTTAGATATGTAATTAGTGTAGTTTACTGTAATTGTATTTGGCTAATAAATGAAGAAAATTACGTGGGCCCCCCCCCCCTTTTTGTTGGTAACCAGTTAGTGTAAAGCAGACAGCTGTGGGCTTATATTATCTGGCTGACAAGGTCCCTGGTAATCCGGCCCTTCCCAGCCTAAAAGTACAACCGCGCAACCACCCCATAATTGGCACATCACATTACGTTTGCCAATTCTTGCACTTTGCATAGCTTTTCCCGATTTGTCCTGGTGCGGTGGCAATTGGGGTAATTGTAGTTGGGTTTGATGACAGCTGCGATTTGTCAAAACTCACAGCTGCCATCAAGCCCTGGGGTTAGGAATGGAGCGGTGTCTATAAGACGTCCCCATTATTTACTAACCTGGTAATAAAAAATAAAAACACACACAGAAAAAAAACACGTTATTTGAATAAAGACTCCCCCTACAATATCCCTCATTCACCAATTTATTGAAAAAAAAATAAAAATCCCATGCAGGTCTGAAATAACACAGAAATGGATACCTGAAAGAGCTAAAAAGATAGAAATAAAGAAAAAAGAAACTGACATGCTGCAGCTTGGAAACCCGCACCGCAGGTTATTTTGCTCAGCGTAGAAAAGCACCGTGGGCATGGGATTTCTTTTAATCCCTTCCACTGTGCTTGTACTGTACAACGCAGCGTTTTGGACACAGAGAAAATACGCTGTGTCCAGAACGCTAGTATTACTGATCGTGGGCACACAGCCCTAAGGGGTGGAGGAGGAGGTTTGTTTTTTTTTGTTTGTTTGTTTTTCTTTATAACTTTGCCTTGTGTACAAGTCATTAAACAGGAAAGATCTTCAGTTTTGTATTTTTTTATTGTCAATCTGTAAAAGTTACGTAATACTCTTAACTCCCAAATCGCTGCTGGTAACAATGTTGTCAGCGACGCATGCAGACGTCTTCCCCATGCTGTTCCCATTCCATTTGGGTTCTGCTTCCATCCATTTCAGCTATTTTTTTTTTGCCTCCCCAACCTTCCTGTTTTTCCCATTGACTTCCATTATACTCTGTACCCGAGTTGAGCCCGTCCGAGCACCCGACCTGCTCGATTCGAGTACTGAGCACGCAGGCATTTTGGTGCTCGATCATCACTAATTAGTATGTACCTTGTGTATTTTTATATTTATTTTGTGTATACTAAATGCAATCTGCCAGCAGGATTTCCCACCACAAACTATTTATCTGTAGCTTTTTCAAATACATGTTCCTCTGTACCTGTACATGGCCAGTCCATTGTAGAGCCGAAGCCTCTATTACTCCAGCCCTATTACTCGCTCAGTGCTGCCTCCTCCTGGTTGATTGACCGTACCTGTGATTGAAAGTCACACATATAGTCTGTAAGTCAAGTCAGTGGAGCTTGCGCCAGGCTGAAATAGAGCTCGAGTGACAAATGCTTCAGATCTTCAAGTAGCTCTTCAGCTTAATTTGCATATCAATTCAAGTATTAATTTCTCAGTAATGGGGGAACAGACAGGTCATGTAATGGTATTGCTGGATTTGTCTTTCAAAGAACTACATGGAAATAAATAGTTAAGGCGTGAAATCCTGATGACAGATAACATTTACGTGAAAGAGCGCTCAGAAACGGCACGTTTCTACAGTTCTTGGAGGACTGCACCCAACATTTGAAGCCCCTGCCATTTTTACTTCTGCAAACCATATTAATTATTTATATTAGCAGGGTGGGGTGGTCTCGTGTTTGTGTGATTTCCTCAGGGGTGCTTTTATCAGCATGCATAGCCCATGGTACATTACTATTCTGCCCCGAGGTACGGCTGACTCTGGCCTTCTGAATGCTCATGGTAGACGCTGATCTCCTCCCACATTACGTCTCTGCCTCTATCGGTTTCATTTCTGTTATGTCTTTTAGACTCTGGCCCTGGTTTCAAAGCAGTGCCCTCCCTCTTTGTCAAGTTTCACAAGAGTGATTCAACTTTTCCTTTTGGGGATGATTAATGAGTGATCAAGCCTGTAATAAAGAGTAAATAAAAAAGGGCTCTTGATTAGATTTTTACAATTGCTCTTTTAGTCAAGTGCTTCTCAACTACACAGCATTGCCCTCTGGTCACCTGCAATCGCTCGTAAAAATCACACCACTGTGGTTGCCCCCTTGTGACCTAATGAGTCCACTTTTATGTCTGTCTAACTTAGTGTGATCCCAGAATATTTTCTAACTCGTGCCCTAATAATATTAGATGCTGGATTTAGAAAACAAAAAGTGACCTTGTTAGACCGCTTCCTCACAACTTTCTTTTTTTTTTTTTTTCCCAGTGTGCTGGACCCATTTACCATGTGTTAGTTTTTACAATCTTTGTTGCATCTATTTTTCACGTATGTGGAAAAAAACACGCTTTTTCTACATGTTAAGCAGTAATAGTGTTTGTTCACACAATGCATTTTTTCCACACTGGTTTTTGTTGCAGTAAACAGTGCAGCATTTTTACAGTGCCAGTAATTGAGATTTATTAAATCTCATGCACATGCTGCTTTTTTGCTTGTGGATTTAAATCTTCAAAGAATTTTTTAAAATCTGCCTCATATTTATTTTTTTCTCAGCGTATTTCACCCATTCAAATAAATGGAGAAAATACACAAGCAAAGATGCATTAAAATACATATATTTTGTGCAAAAACCAGTGAGCTGGCATAAAAACGCAGAGTAAAATATTTAAAAAATTTTATGTACCGGTATCTTTACTTGAGATTTTTTTTTCCCATCATTCATTTGGATGGGTGAAAAACAGTGATGGAAGAGACACACTGAAGATTTGAAAAAAATGCTTTGATGGTGATTTTCTTACTGTGACCTATATGTAGCTAAAACTGAAACTGCTGTCTGACTCACTAGAATAAATTGATAGTTTGTTATAGGGGTGGTCCGATATACAATTAATTTTCATTGTAAATCCCTATCTATTTAATGCCATAATCTAACCTATTTTATAATATACCTTATATACTTGAGAATAAGCCGACCCGAATATAATCTGAGGTACCTAATTTTACCACAAAATAAATGGAAAAACGAATGGACTCGAGTATAAGTCTGGTATACATTGTCCCCTCTTCCCCATCCTGGTAAGCACGGCCCCCTCATCCCCATCCTGGTAGGCACGGCCCCCTCAGCTCCATCTTGGTAGGCACGGACTATTAACTATTTTGCTGCCAATCAGAGGGAATGTTTACTGCACTGTCATGCACATGATGGCTTAGCAAACACTGGATGTTCGGGTTCCCTACTCAAGTGAAAGGTATTTGGGTACTGGTCTGGTACCTGGACTCAAACTTTTTTTTTTAACTGTTCGACAGAACCTGCCGGACCCTAACCTCCAGGGGTCCACCTATCTCTAATGGAAAGTCATGACACCAGCTGAGTCATGACACCAGCTGAGATCTATCAGTAATTAGAAAAGACACTTGCCACTTAGTGAAAAATATCAGCTGGTTCAACTGATGACCTATAAAAAAAAAAAAAGTGTCTCAATACCAAGGTGCCACACAAGAAACATTTCATGATGAGTAAAACCAGTGAGATAACTCAAGACCTTTGGAACCTTATCAATGCAAAAAATACTGTTTGCATTGGTTACAGAAGAATTTCTTACTACTGATGGTTCCAGTGAACAGTGTTTGGGCCATAATCTGGAAGTGGAAAAAACATAATTTCACCATAAACCGAACATGACCAGGTGCTTCCCACAAGAGTTAAGGCAAAGGAGTGAATAGAATTATCAGAAGAGTTGTTGTACAGAAAGACCAGGAATCAGCAAGTACAATTGTTTCCAAGAAAACTAGAAGTAAAGCGCTCAATCTTCATGGCATGTGTGCATGCTCACCACGCAAGACTCCTTTGCTAAACAAAAGTATGATGTTCAAATGCAGTTAAAGTTTGCTCAACAACATTTAGACATGCCTGTGAAGTACTGGGAGAATATAGTCTAGCCAGATGAGACCAAAATTGAATTCTTTGGATGCCATAATACACACCATGTTTGGAGGCCAAAAGGCACTGCATCTCGCCCCAAAACACCATACCAACATTGAAGTTTGGAGCTGTTTTTGGTCATGGTGTGAGCTGTTTTTCAGCATACGGCACTGGCAAACTTCATATGATTGAAGGAAGGATGAATGGACAAATGTACCAAGGCATTCTTGATAAATATCTGCCATCAACCAAGATGATGAAGATGAAACGTGGGTGGAGATTTCAGCAAGAAATTATCAATTGGTTTCAAAGAAAAAAATAAAACTGCTAGAATGGCCCAGCCAATCACCTGACCTGAATCCAAGACAAAATTTATGGAAGGAGGGTCACTTCATTTCAAGTGAACCAATGCAATTTTCCTCGGTTTTTAATTAATTTGAGATTTTGTTCTTGGTAATAGTGTTAAAGAAAGCAAAATGTGAAGAGAAAAGAATTATACTATGAGTTTTCCGATGGAAAGGAACAACTTAATAATGTAATACTGGTATCATTCTGGCTAAGTGCATATAGCTTTCCAGCCTACTGCTGACTTGTACATATGCTCATGGTCTGGATAAATGCCATGGCATCTGTCCATCATAGAGAACCATTGCATGTTTATTTATTTTTTTGCATTCTTCTACAATGAAAAACTAAGCACAAAAGGACACTTTTTTTGGCCTCTTTTTGTTAAAGCGAAATCTATGACCATGTGGGAGCTTTTCCCAGCGTATTCGTTTGGCCAATCTAAGCCTGTATGAAAATCACATTAGCAAAGCACAGTGTATAGTTTTCTTGTATATTATAGCAAATAATGTAAGAGTCATACTCTCACTGAGGCTGTGGCGTTTCAGGACTAGTTGATTACAAGACCATATGGTCACATTACTAATTTGTGATCTCCTTATACATTGTATTGCCTTTTACATTATCACATGGGACATGGTATAACAGTTTTATTATTTGGAATTAGGCGTAGGTTTAATTTTTATGTTTCTCTAAACTTTGATGAAATGTGTTTTTCTGTTTTAGTTTCTCTGGTGATGGCGGACAGTTTTTTTACCCAAACTGCTGGGATGGAGATGATGAATGGACACACGGACCCGCCGCAAAGTAATAAAAGTGATCTTGACATGCTGGAACAGATCAAGCAGCTGCTTGTGGAAAACAATAAATTAAAGGGTAACCAATAAATTATTATCTTAATGATTGTGTTTATACCTTCAGATTTAGAAACTTCTTAAATAAAAAGGCAAGACACAAGCAGAAAAAAAATAGTTTGAGTGCTACAACTGGTTTAACAGGAAAGTTACAGTATTTGAAAAATTGCATTAGCCATAATTCATAGGTCTATAATGCATGCACATTATGGTTTCTGTATAGCCACCATAAGTCATGACTTGACTGGGAGTTTTATTCCTGTGATACTTTTATCATAGGTAGGGAGAATCCCATTAAGGCCTGGACTTTATAGATGCTAAAATGTGCCCCCATTACAGCCATCTGAACCTTTCATCAGATTCAGCATCTTAAACTGGCCACATTATGGAGTAGTGGCTACCAGAGTTGGACAAAACATAGTTTTTATTTTTTTAATTTCTCTTCTCCATTGTAAAGTTTAGGTAATAACGGCCAGTTGAAGTATAACAAACTAGATTGGTCTCTGGGAGTGTCTACTTCTTCCCCCTTCATGTGCTTGACCAATCATAACCAGGCAGCAATAGACGAGGGTAAAAACATGCCCTCACTGATCTCTGTAGCTACTGGGTAGAGATGCCTAACTCTGTTTTATCATTACAAAACCTTCTAGATCTACTCTCACAACTCTGACAGCCGTTGCCACTCCCCCACCCTGACTGCTGTGAGATGATATCTGGAAGTGTTCCTAATGATAACTCAGTTCTGTTGTATTTCTACACAGTAGCTGCAGAGATCAGTGAGCAGGGCATGTTTGTTTGTTTTTTTGTTTTATTTTTCCCTGCAAGATGCTGCGTGCTTATGATTACAGTAAGTAACGCATGTAAAAGAAAAACGGATACGTGGTTGACATTTTTTTTTTGTAAATTTTTTTGGTTATGCACCAGTTCAGACTAGATTGCTGTTCAGTCAGTTTTCCTATATTTACTATGTACTATTTTTTTTTCTGACTTGAACGCCCCGCCCTTCACCATGCTGTGATTTTAATTACATCCAAACACAGTTGGTTCCGACCTTCCTATAAATGCAGGCTTTACCATGTTATTAGCCATAGGTAAGTGTTCACACTAGGCAGAGAGGTCAGGTACCCATCCGATCTGAGATTACTTTGACGTTTGGTGGATGGGCTCACAATTTTTGGCCAAATCTTGTGCTAAGCATCTCGTGTTTTTTCATAGATTTCACAAGCCATTATGCTATTCACATTTCATGTATCGCACATTTCCTTGCTTTAGTACAGTAAAATTGAGTGCAGCCATTGATCTATTTACTATTTAAAAAAAAAAGGCGTAAAAACCATCTCGGTGACAAGTTGTACCCAAACTCTAGTGACTCCCTTCATTATGTGCCAATCGAGCCTCATAATAGAAGAGAGACAAAGCAGGACCAGTGATTGACTGTGTTTGACACCTGCCTGTGGAAAGCTGAGAAGATAAGGTGCACAGCCCACGGAGCATCCTCAGCCTCAAATGTACTGTGTACAAAAAAGCAAAACCAAAAACATGGGCCTGCACACCTTTAAGTATAAATGTAATATGAAGGTGCACATGTAAGCTGTGGCCACTATCAGACAAACATAATCTAGCATAGAAAAACTGCAGTAAATAACTAAACAGTAACACATGAAAGAAAAAAAAACAGGGTAATTACATCCTCATTGGATACACTTAGTCGCAGTGGGATGGCTTTTTACTTTTTTTTTATTGAAAACGTCAAAATACCCTGTTTGTTTTTTTGTTTTTTTTACATGTATTCCACATTATTTGTATTCTAAGTTACAATTGTCTTTTAATGGTCACAGTATAGTGTAGTATGCATGTGCACATATACACTGTGACCTTTAAGATACAAATGTGACCTACAAATGTGACCTAGAATATAAACAATGTGTAGAAACACTGCAGTAAGTTACTGAATGGTAATACATGTAAAAACATAGGGTACTTTGACGTTTTCCATAAAATAAAAAAAGTTAAAGCCATCCTACTTCAGCAAAGTGTATCCAATGAGTATGTTCTTACCCTGTTTGTTTTTTTTTACATGTGTTACTGTTTAGTTACTTACTGCATGTTTATGCTATGTTATGTTTGTGTGATAGTGGCCACAGCTTACATGTGCACCTACATAGTATAAGTGTAATATCAGATGTGCAGGAATGTTTTTGGTTCCGCTTATGATTGGTCAGCGTCTTGCAGAAGAAGTACATGCTCCCAGTGACAAATCTCTGGCAACACCCAGTTGAACTGTAACTTAAATTACTGTATAACCTTAAAGGGATTTTCATATTAAAGATGTCAGCAGGTTTTTTACTGTGTAATCTGAAGATATAATGCTGAAACACAGAATTCAGTGATATGTCACTTGTCAAAGTGCATGCTGTTTACTAACTGTGATAAGCACCTCAAGGTCTATGGACTTTGTACATGGAGAGCCTGGTGTGGGCGGGGTTAGCTTTCTCAGCTCTGCTTCATTCTAAATCTGAAAGCTCTGATTGTGTCACGGTTGCACCCAGTAAGCTAAGTGGTTACATGACTGGATTCAGCTTCTCTTTTCCTACATCACGCTACTCTCAGGTGAGGTAGAAGAGACCTGCTGACAGATTGCCTTTAATGAGCTATTCTTGGGATGGATCATCAATATCTGATTGGTGGAGGTGAGTCCACTGGTACCCCTGCTGTTCCTGATGATGGTGGCATTCTTATATGCTCAGTGGCAGAGCTGCACTGCATAGCTCCATCCACCATATTGTGGTCCTGATGGGTACTACACCTCCGCCACTTATTGATTGAAATAGGGGTTGATGTGCAACACCCGGCCCTTGCCAGAATACAGCTGACGGAGCTATGCTGTGATAGGCAGTCAATAGAAAAGTCACTAACAAACTCTTTAACTTTACAAGCTAATAACTTCACAATGGAAAGAAGTTTAAAAAAAAAAGCAGGAAAAAGTTTAGTTCAGTCCTGCAGCCACTTTTTTCATTATGTGACCAGTTTAACCTGCTCAAACTCATGAAAAGTACATTTTAAGAAGTTTTCCAGGCTCAACAGAGCCTATATGACTGCAGACTGCTGAATCATGACTGCAAGCCATTTCAGGTTCCCCTCTACCAGTGCAAGTGGGAGGACACGTGACTGCAAGTATATGATTTGCATAGTTGCGGTCACGTGCCGACTAATGTTTCATTCACTTGCGAGAATCCTGACAGTGTGCACACTGCACATAATCACAACTTGGCAGTCTGCAGTCACTATGCAAATTCAGAAATTTCTGTTGAGCCCGGAAACCACCTTTAAAAAGCTTTCTGTGATCTGTCATTTTTTTTGTAGGAAGTGTCCCTAGAGCAGCTTTTAATGGAAACTTATTTAAAACACCTTCCAGTCAGAAAGAAATTTCTGGTTAATTTCTTAAGAATAGCTAATTTCTCTAAATGAAATTTACATACATACATACTTTAAAGCGTTTTAAATTAGATATTTTTGGGGTTTAGAAACCATGAAGCAAAAGAATCAAGAAATGAAGGAGCGCCTTGAAGAGTTGTTAAAGAGAGAAAAACTGAGGGAGGAACAAGGGCAGACTGAATCTGGATATATAGAAGCGAAGCAGCGCCTGTGTGAACTAAGTCGTGAGAATGAACTGTTGAGGAAGGAAATACAGCAATTAAAGGAGCAAGGAAACCTCTCCACTCAGGTACCTGTTAATAAAATCACAATATCGCACAGGAATTCTGGGGTACTAACTGACAAATATTAGTAAAATCCTTTATGATTGATGCGGAATTGGTGTTTGTACAGACAGAGTATTTGCCCTCTGCCTAAATTCTGTACTATTCTGTTTTTCTCATTCTGACATGACTACTGCAGCCAATCACTGGCCATAGCGGTGACACATTGGCCACCACTGATGCCACAAAGTGGCCAGCCAGAAGCATAAGCCAGGGGAATGTCACGGTACCAGGTAAACTCTGGGAATGGATAAGTGAGCAACATTATCTATTTCACTTTCGCCTCATTGGGGGACACAGGACCGTGGGTGCAGGGCCAGACTGGCCATCGGGCAGTTCTGGCAAATGCCAGAAGGGCCGGTGCCAGTAGTGGGCCGCTGCGCGCCGACTCACATCCCCCACCAGCGCTGCCGCATTCAACTATACTGGCGTCTATGATGCCGGTACAGTTGACTGCAATAATGGAGGAAAGAGCGCGCACTCACAGTGTCCCAGGCAGTGGAGCGGCAGCCGCCGAGACAGGAGCAGGCAGCGCGGGCGTGAGGAGTGTGGGTTTTTACCCTTCGCCACGACAGCACCCCACATGAGAGAGAGGGATCCGCCCCATAGGAACAGGAAACCTACAGAATAAAAGGAGGCGGTCCCCTCTCCTCCTCAGTTTAGGTTTCCTGTTCCTACAGGGACCCAGCTTACCTACAGATGAAGAGGATCCCTGGGCCATGCACCCGCCTGCGTCGGTCTCTGTGGGAACGGCAGGGGCTGCGGTTCCAGAAGCAGCGGCGGGGGAGCCCCTGCTTGCAGCCTCCCCCCTCGTCTGGCCAAACATCCACGGTCCGGGTCCGGTCACCGTGGGTCCGCCCGGCACCGTGAGGACGCGCGCGCTGCTGCGGCCGGCTTAATATCCCCAGCCGCCGCATGGTGAGTGAGAGCGGCGCGTCTAACCCGGAAGTCGCTGGAGCACTTCCGGGTTGGTCCGGGGAGGCAGGAGAATGGGCGGCAAATTTAAAAAGGCAGCGCTAGCGTCGGGCCGGTGTGTGTAAGATGGCTTCACCGGCCGACGATGCGCACTTGCCCGCAGTGCAACAGCGTTCTCCCAGCAAGGAGAGAAGCGCTAGGAGCAGCACAAAGAGTTGTGGTCGACCTCCAGAGAAGGGTTCTACCACCAAACGAAATCCGCCTCCAGAACCGGTACCTGTCAGCTTCACTGGGTGAGTTTTTGAAAGAGTCTCTACCTATATGCTGATATATGTTCCTCCTGTATCTTTCCTAGACTAAGAAGACTAAGAAAAGGACACACAAATCCAAGCACAAGGAATGTGCTTTATGTACGCAGCCCCTCCCGGATGATTATGTTAAAAAACTGTGTTCGGAGTGTATCATGCAAACCTTACGGCAGGAAAACATAATGACTCCATCAGATGTCAGAGCTATAATCCGGGAAGAAATGCAGGGGTTGGCGCAGACTAGTACCACCAGTACCCGTCAGCTTAGTAGGTCCAAATCTCCGGTCAGTTCACAGTCAGAGGACGTATGTATATCCTCAGGCGAAGCGGAATCCCAGCCGAGCTCATCCGAGACTGAAGGGGGACTTTGTCTTCCCAACAGCAGTGTGGACAATTTAATAAAATCCGTCAGAAGCACGATGGGGTGCTCAGATGAGAAAGAAAGTAAATCGGCTCAGGATATCATGTTCGCGGGGTTAGGACAGAGGAAACGTAGGTCCTTCCCCGTCATAAAAGCTATTAAAGAAATAGTAAAAAAAGAGTGGGATAAGCAAAATAGAGGTTTTCTACCATCATCCTCTAAAAGACGCTATCCCTTCAGCGACGAGGAGTTAAATACCTGGTCGAAGGTGCCGAAAGTGGATGCCGCTGTAGCCTCCACAACCAAGCAGTCGGTCCTACCGGTGGAGGATTCAGGAGTCCTGACAAACCCGCTGGACCGTAAAGCGGAAGCTTTACTAAAAAGGTCATGGGAAGCCAACACGGGGGCGTTCAGGCCCGCCATATCTAGCACCTGCACTGCGAGGTCACTACTAGTGTGGATGGAGCAACTGGAGGAACAGATTAGAGGTAGAACTTCGAGAGAGTCAATCCTGCCGAAATTCCCTCTAATCAAGGAAGCAGTAGCATTCCTGGCTGATGCCTCTGTGGATTCGCTACGCCTAGCAGCCAGGTCAGCCGGCCTAGTGAACACAGCCCGGCGAGCACTCTGGCTAAAGAACTGGAAAGGGGACGCACAGGCCAAAGCAAAACTTTGTGCGATCCCCTGCCAGGGTGAGTTTCTTTTCGGAAAAACGCTGGATGAGCTCCTGAGTAAAGCAGGAGAAAGGAAAAAAGGCTTCCCTAACCAGTATCTTCCATCCTACAGGAGAGCCTTCAAAAGACGTCCCTTTACCAGGAACAAGCCGTTCGAACAAAGGGAGCGATGGGAGTCGAAGGACCCGAAGCAAAAAGGTGCCTTTTTTAGCGGGTCCCATAACCCGAAACGTAAATACCGCTAACCAGGAGGTAGGCGGCAGATTAAAATTCTTCCTCCCCAGATGGGAACAAATAACATCCAGCCAGTGGATTCTGGACATTGTACAATACGGCCTAAAATTGGATTTTGACCGAATCCCTTGGGATTCCTTTATAGTAACATCTCCAAAAGGTCAAGACCAACAAAGGGCTCTGGAATCAGAGATCCTATCTCTTCTGTCTAAAAAAGTCCTGATAGAAGTTCCCCAGGATCAAGAAGGGAAGGGGTTCTATTCCCCTTTATTCTTGATCAATAAGCCTGATGGTTCATTTAGAACCATCATAAACCTCAAGAGATTAAACGCCTTCCTGCGTAATCATACCTTCAAAATGGAATCCATTAGTTCAACCATAAAACTCTTGTTTCCTAGGTGTGTCATGGCCGGAATAGACTTAAAGGATGCCTATTATCATCTTCCCATACATGCCGAACATCAAAAGTATCTAAGGGTAGCAATCATCCTGGAAGGACAGGTTTGTCACTTTCAGTATGTTGCAATGCCATTTGGGCTTTCTATGGCTCCCCGCGTCTTCACTAAGGTGATATTAGAAGTGATGGCTCATCTACGTCAACGAGATACCTTGATAATACCCTACCTAGATGACTTTCTAGTGGTGGGAAACTCTATGCTCCAGTGTAAAACCCGTCTATCTAATACGATCTCGTCCCTACAGGAGTTAGGTTGGATCGTCAACTTCGAGAAATCCCGGCTGGATCCAGAAACCGTCCAGACATTTCTAGGAATCCATCTAGACTCCGTAAGTCAGAGATGCTTCCTCCCCCAGGCAAAGAAACTGACTATACAATCAAGGGTATCAGACGCAATACGCAACCCCTACATGACACTAAGGAAGGGCATGTCTTTGCTGGGGTCATTATCATCATGTATCCCTGCTGTACCATGGGCACAATTTCATACTCGTCAATTACAGTATGAGGTATTGTCAGCTCAGGGAAAAGACGGACATCTAGAAAGCAGAATATCTCTTTCCAAAGATGTCTTAGAATCACTATCCTGGTGGCTAGACATGGACCACCTCTCAGAGGGTGTGCCATGGATAATAGACCCGTCTAAAATAATTACCACCGACGCCAGCCCTATTGGGTGGGGAGCACAAATGAAAGACAGTCTGGCCCAAGATACTTGGGACCAGGCAGAATTGTCATGTTCCTCCAATTGGAAGGAGCTAAAAGCGGTAGAATATGCCTTAAATCACTTTCTTCCGCAGATTCAAGGAGCAAATGTAAGAATTTACTCGGACAATTCCACCACAGTGGCATATGTGAACCGTCAAGGTGGTACAAGGTCAGGAAGTCTAATGACCATAGCTGCAGACATCTTCCAGCTGGCAGAGACTCATCTAACATCCCTAACAGCCCTGCACATCAGAGGTGTAGAGAACATCAGGGCAGACTACCTCAGCCGAAACGAGTTACGTCAAGGGGAATGGACCTTAAACAGATCCATATTCAGTATGATAACAGAATCATGGGGGATACCACAAATCGACCTATTTGCCACAAGAGACAACCGGCAAGTAAGAAGGTTCGCTTCCCTGAACGCCATGGATCACCCAGATATGTTGGACTCTCTCCACCATCCTTGGAGGTTCCAGCTGGCATACGCCTTTCCTCCGATGTCTCTGATTCCACTAGTGATCAGAAAAATCAGGAGGGAACAAGCAAGAGTGATCCTCATTGCACCATTCTGGCCGAAAAGACCATGGTTCTCTTGTCTCCAGACCATGTGCCTATGCGATCCATGGATTCTCCCATCAGACAAGAAACTGCTGTCCCAAGGCCCCTTTTTCCACCCGCAAGTGAAAGGTCTTCACTTGACGGCGTGGAATTTGAGAGGCAACTACTAAGATCAAGAGGGTTCTCAGCAGAACTAGTAAACACCCTCTTATTGAGCAGGAAAAGATCTACCACCCTGATATATAGTAGGGTATGGAATAAATTCTTAGACTTTTACACGGTACCGTTCACTAAGCAAGTTCCAGTCACACCTATTCTAGAGTTCTTGCAAAAAGGCCGAGAGTTGGGGTTATCTGTAAATACCTTAAGAGTTCAGGTCTCGGCATTGGGAGCCCTATATGGATGCAATATAGCAGCTAATAGGTGGATCTCCAGATTCATAAAATCTTGTGAACGTAGTAAACCGGTCCATATTCCCCGTCTACCTCCGTGGGATTTAAATCTAGTGCTAGAAGCCTTAACCAGCTCCCCATTTGAACCACTAGATTCAATACCTTTAAAAGTCCTGACATATAAAGTAGCCCTCTTGGTAGCCCTAACCTCAGCTAGACGGGTTAGCGACATCCAGGCCCTATCAGTAGACCCACCTTTCTTACTGATATTCCATGATCGGATAGTCCTAAAACCAGACCCCTCATACCTCCCTAAGGTAGCGTCCACCTACCACAGGTCCCAAGAGATATTTCTCCCTTCCTTTTTTGATTCACCTGTAACTCCAGAACAGCATAAATTCCACACCTTAGATGTCAGAAGAGCCATCCTGACCTATATAGAAAGGTGTCAGACATGGAGGGAGAGTAGGGCTCTGTTTATCTCCTTTCAGGGCCACAAGAAAGGACATGGGGTCACGAGAGCTACCATATCTCGATGGATCAGAGATGCTATCTGCTTGGCCTATACGTCAAAAGGCGAGATTCCTCCAGTGGGTATTAAAGCGCATTCAACACGAGCCATGGCTTCCTCCTGGGCGGAACAAGCAGATGTACCGATCCATTTAATATGTAAGGCCGCAACTTGGTCTACACCTTCTACCTTTTACAACCATTATAGACTTGATCTATCTGCATCTTCTGATCTGACCTTTGGGAGAGCTGTTCTTAATACAGTAATCCCACCCAAATAATGAATCTCTGAAAATCTCTCATGTGGGGTGCTGTCGTGGCGAAGGGTAAAAAGCCGGATTACTCACCGGTAATGCTCTTTTAATGAGTCCACGACAGCACCCATTTACTACCCTCCCTAAGTTATGCACAGCTCTTCCTTTTAAATTCACAAATAATGGTTGTATAGAGTTTAAGATATTTTGCTGAATAAGAATTAATACTAAAGCTTTTGCGGTTCCCTTTTTGTACTCTGTAAACTAAACTGAGGAGGAGAGGGGACCGCCTCCTTTTATTCTGTAGGTTTCCTGTTCCTATGGGGCGGATCCCTCTCTCTCATGTGGGGTGCTGTCGTGGACTCATTAAAAGAGCATTACCGGTGAGTAATCCGGCTTTTTTTTTTTTGTTTTTTTTTACTGGACTGTGGGCCATTCTTGGGAGGGGGGGGAGGAGAGATGCGGGCTGTGCTGTATACTACTGTGTGGGCTGTGCTATATACTGCTACGTGGGCTGTGCTGTATACTACTTTGTGGGCTGTGCTGTATACTACTGTGTGAGCTGTGCTATATACTACTGTGTGGGCAGTGCTGTATACTACTGTGTGGGCAGTGCTATATACTACTGTGTGGGCAGTGCTGTATACTACTGTGTGGGCAGTGCTGTATACTACTGTGTGGGCAGTGCTGTATACTACTGTGTGGGCAGTGCTGTATACTACTGTGTGGGCAGTGCTGTATACTACTGTGTGGGCAGTGCTGTATACTACTGTGTGGGCAGTGCTGTATACTACTGTGTGGGCAGTGCTGTATACTACTGTGTGGGCAGTGCTGTATACTATGGGGGTATATTATATTCTATGGGGGTATATTATATTCTATGGGGATGCTGTTATATACTATGCGGGGTATATTATATTCTATGGGGATGCTGTTATATACTATGCGGGGTATATTATATTCTATGGGGGCTACATTATATATTATGGGGAGGTGGGCTGTATTATATTCTATGGGGGGCTGTATTAGATTTTATGAGGGATGATTGCATCATACTCTTTGATGGGGCTGCATTATATTCTGTGGGGAGGTGGGCTGTATTATATTCTATTCGGGGCTACATTATATTGTATGGGGGGCTGTATTATATTTATATTCTTTGAGGGGTGATTGCATCATACTCTGAGGGTGCTGCATTAAACTATGAAGTTGCATTATATTCTATGGGTTGGCTGCATTATACTCTGGAGTGGCTGCATTATATTCTGTAGGGTGGTGGCTGCATTATACTATGTGGGCTGCATTATACTGTATTGAGGACTATGGGGAATACGTTATACTATATGAAGAACTATGGGGTGCATTATACTATGGGAAGTGAATTGTAGTACATGGATGACTATGGCGGTGCATTATGCTATATGGAGCACTATGAGGAGTGTATTATGCTATATGGAGGACTGAGCAGTGTATTTTAAGATATGGAGGACTATAGGGAGTGTATTATTATACTATATGGAGGACTGTGGTGCACATTATAATATATGGAGGACTATGGGGTGTATTTTACTAAACAAGTAAAATGCTGCATATTCAGATTGTTTTTGCTGGAACAAAAATCATTGTTCTCGGCAGAACATCGCCGGGGTAAACTGTAGATGTGCTGCTGATAGCATGATACTGTATGGTGATCTGTTAATGATCTATTAGTGATTGTTCTGTCCCATCATTATTCCTCAGCTGGTGGAAAGAGGCCGGGAAACAAGCATTGAACAACTTCAGTATTTTCGATCAGACTCATTTAGCGGCCTGAGCATGTAAATACAACCGAAATACTTTTGTGTGATGTGCAATATGTTTCTAAAGAAAAACCTTGCACTCAACTTAAATGCTCTTGGTGAATTTAATGTAGTACAACAAAACGTTTCGGTCCAACAATACCGGACCTCCATCAGTTACTACAGACAGTGAGAAAAGAAACATCATAATACATAAATATATCAAACAGAAAAAAAACAGAAAAAAACAAAAGTATATACAAAATGGTTCAACAGAAAGAATCTTGGGAGCTAATATGATGAATGAGAAGGTCATACAACGAATAAAGTATAGCAGAGGAATACTTCCAGTATTCGGCACTAATTTGAGTAAAGAGTGATTGATGGATAGATGGGGATATAAAGGTGAAAAACGGAAAGAACATACCGTACTGTGAGGGACATAGAAGAGACAATGGTGTCTCTAGGCACACTGGACATAGTGTCCTGTTATAGGAATGCTGAGCCCGGGAAAATCCCACTAAGGAGTGAGAGCATAAAGTTAGAAGTTAGAATAAGCAGAAAAACCCCCCAGTGTCCATGTAATCCTAAACAAGGGACTGTTTACATAGTATTACCTGGTATTAGTGAAGGAGAAACGTGCCAGAATGCAGACGCAGAATCCTCTGCTCGTCTGCTGGGTGGGGAAATAGAGCGCCCTTTCATGGGAGAGAGAAATCTCAGATATTCTAAAAAAATACACACATCTGGGGATTTTAGATCCTAAAACCTGTGATTTTCTCACCAACCCCCACCCGGTTATTCCTGTCTTCTACACCATCCCGAAAATACACAAAAATCTGGAAAAACCTCCAGGGAGGCCCATAGTGGCCTCCACGGATTCTATTCTTTCCCCCTTAGCGGTATATCTGGAGAAAATTTTGACCCCATTGATACAAAAGTCCAAATCATATGTCTTAGACACTGGGGCTTTTCTCAATGTTTTGAAAGGCCTTGATAAGATTCCTCTGCTATACTTTATTCGTTGTATGACCTTCTCATTCATCATATTAGCTCCCAAGATTCTTTCTGTTGAACCATTTTGTATATACTTTTGTTTTTTTCTGTTTTTTTTCTGTTTGATATATTTATGTATTATGATGTTTCTTTTCTCACTGTCTGTAGTAACTGATGAAGGTCCGGTATTGTTGGACCGAAACGTTTTGTTGTACTACATTAAATTCACCAAGAGCATTTAAGTTGAGTGCAAGGTTTTTCTTTAGATACTACAAGGTGTGGGAACCTACCTTTTGCACCATCAGCAGTTGTGCACACGTGTTTTTCTCTATATATGTGCAATATGTTAGCATTTGGGGCCCCATTTTAAACTTTGCCTAGGGCCCCACTTTGCCTAAAACCGGCCCTGCCTACAAGTGAACAAAGATATTATACAGTTACCATGTGACAAGTGGGCCTGTGTAACTTCAAACGCCAGGGCTGAATTTTAGTCCCAGTCCGGCCCTGCATGGGTGTATGCTGCTGGCACTAGGAGGCTGACACTAAGTAGGCACAAAAAAGACTAGCCCCTCCTCTCCAGTATACACCCTGGCTCCAGCTGACCCAGTTCAAGCTTGGTGTCAGTAGCAGGCACATGTGGTCTGATCTTCATACCACTGAAATAAACCTTGCACTCAACTTAATGCTCAAGTGAGATGTTTTAATGTAGTACTCAAACGTTTCGGTCCAAAACAAACAGGACCTTCATCAGTTATTACAAAAGGTAAGGGCAAAAAAATATACATAAATACAGTGCAGTGAAATAAAAAAAAGTATATACAATAGATTGCTACTGAGTAGCGTTTCAGAGCCAAATAAACACTTTGGTCACAGTAAGTTGATGCAGTTATAGACAAATCGTCTTGCAGAAAGAGGTGAGAAAAGATTCATGCCTCTAATATTAGGTGTCGATATGTACAGAAAGGAGGATGGTGAAGAATGTGACGTACCGTACTTTTAGAGAACGTAGTGGAAGCAAAAGGAGACATATGTGTGTCTCAGAGCACACAGTGGCAGCGCCTATAATAGAGAATAATGGAGGGGTAACCCCAATAGATGGTATAAAATAAGGGTGTGCCAAATACAGTGTGCGTGTGGGCATACCTGTGAGAGCAGAGAGTAAAGAACCAGATATACTAAAGGGGAAAAAATAAAAAAAATAATAAATGGGGATATAAAAACCAGGGAGCACCGCTGGAGCGGCTAACTAGACAACCCCGGAACGTCCCCTGTGAGGTTATTTACCTGGAGAGTACTGTAGCGATGTGTGCCGGTTGTCAGACGCGGTATCCCCCGCTCGTCTGATGTGCGCAGTGTGTGTGCGCATATATCTAGAAAAGGGGCGGGTACAGTAATTGCCTTACAGAAAATGAGAGAGAAATTTCTTCTCATACGGAGATTTCTCCCAATACTCTGTCATATCGTAGCCTGGGGTTATTCAAGAAGAGTAATTTTAGGCCCCCACACGGGTCTCACGCGATGGAGACCTTCATTGGGTTTGTCCAATCATCCTTTCAACAATTAAGGGATGACATCAACAGGGGTAAACTTTTTTACCCCCCTAACTTAACCCCCACCGAACGTCAAGCCCTACGAGGGCTTCAAGAGGACAAGAACATAGTGATCAAACCGGCGGACAAGGGTGGGGCCCTTGTAATAATGAATAAGACGGACTACCTGAATGAGATCTCCCGACAATTAAATGACACATCCATTTACCATAAACTCTCGAGGGATCCCACGGCGTCCATACGTCAAAAAATTACAGACATTCTCCAGAGATATACATCATTGGGTATCTTGGATACTAAGACATGTGACTTTCTTACCAACTCCCATCTGGTTATCCCGGTCTTCTATACCATCCCCAAGATACACAAAAATCTTGAGCACCCTCCGGGGAGGCCCATTGTGGCCTCCACTGACTCCATACTTTCCCGTTTAGCTGTGTATCTTGAGAAAATCCTGACACCACTAATACAGACTTCCAGATCCTATATCCTTGACACGGGCTTTTCTTAAGGTCTTGAAAGACCTAGATAAGATCCGACCGACAGCAATACTTGTTACTGTGGACGTAAAGGATCTATATACTTCGATTCCACACATAGAGGGCATCAATTCGGTTCACAAGTTGTTAACTCATTCCGGTCTCCAAGATGACCAGGTTAACTTGTGCATAGAATTATTAACTATCATCCTTACCTTTAACCACTTCATGTTTCAAGATGACTTCTATCTTCAGGTTCGCGGCACCGCGATGGGCTCCAATGTAGCGCCCCCCTATGCAAATTGTTACATGGCGGATTTCGAGGAGAGTAAAATCTACCAGAATCCGCTCTTCCTCTCTAACGTTCTCCTATGGAGACGCTACATTGATGACATCTTCTGCATATGGGGGGGCTCATTGGACGCCCTCACCTCCTTTTTTGAGTGGCTTAATACGGCCTGGCCCGGTATTTCTTTTACGATGTCATATGACCCCAACAAAATAAATTTCCTAGATACCTTGGTCATACTCAAACCGGATGGGTCTATTTCTACTGATCTATATACTAAAAGTACTGATTGTAATAGCTTATTACATTTCACTAGCTTCCACCCCCCCATCAACAAAACGGTCAATACCTAAATCTCAATTTCATCGAGTATCCAGAATAGTGTCAGACCCGGACCTCCGCCCCAACAGATTACAGGAAATGGCATCCAATTCTCCCAACGAGGGTATCCAGCAACAATACTCCAAGACGCACTAATACCTACTCCACCCAGACCCAATAGATCCTCTAACCGGATTCCTTTCGTACACTTGTTCCATCCTTTTGCTTATGTTCTGCATAAATCCATACGCAGACATTGGCACCTGCTGGCAAGAGCTCACCCGGATATCCCTGAGTTCCATGAACCCTTTCTTCCCTGTTTTAGACGGGCCCCTAACCTCAAGGATTCACTGGTGAGAGCAGATATAGGCACTAACAAATCCACACCACGCCAAAGGTTCCTACAAAACCCACGAACTGGAACCTTCCCCTGCTCCCAATGTCACAATGTTCTCAAGGGCACAACTTTCCATCATCCCCATTCAGGCAAAACTTTCCACATTCCGGATTTCTTTACCTGTGATACCTCATGGGTGGTCTATCTTATTAAATGCCCGTGCGGCTTGCTATATGTGGGAGAAACCACGCAAGCCATACGTGACCACATTTCCAAACATAAATCCACGATACGCTTTAAACATCTATTATTACCAATTCCCTCACATTTTATTACCAAAGGCCATAGCATCTCGCAGCTAAAATTCCAGGTCATTGAACACATACCCCCATCAAGACAAGGAGGCAATAGAATAACCCACCTCAAGTGTAGGGAGGCATTCTGGATCCACATGCTGGATACCTTACATCCTAAGGGCCTCAAAAGGGACTACGACTTGGCAGCTTTTGTATAATTCTGTTTCTGACTGGTAAGGGCACTTATGTTCCACAGGTGTGCAGCATTTCTAACGCCTGTCCAGATCCAGGTACCACCTCTACATAAGATCGGTCCTCCATTATAATAATAAACATGTACTTAAGTGATTCTGTTAATGTATTATTCTTGGCTCCAGTGGACCTATATATGTGCCCGAATTTTAATGACTTTACGGCTAACTTAGCATATTGCAGATACAGGATCTCGGCTAGTAGTGTTCATACAAGGTTTATTAACATTATACATTTCAGGACGGATGTCTGATTCCTAAATTGTCATACTCGCTACAATGTATCCTTGTAGTAGCATATCACAGACTTCTTGTTCTAACGTTCCTTTTTTCTGTTATAGAGCAGTCTTTACTGAAGTCTGTTCTTCTTGCACCATTTCTACTGCCACTACTTCGCCTGGATATGGTTCCACTGGACACAGCTCACTTCACATCAACTATGTCTCAAAAGCCTGGATACATTATGAGATCTAACTTTTTCGTCACGGCGCTTTCACTGCTGTCCATCTACCACTATGTACCGCCCCTCTCTGGGTTCTCCCCTTCCCTAACAATCCGCACATTAAGCGGAACCTATCCGGCCGCACTGTTATTCACACGGAAGGTAACCCCACAGTGACATCACATCCGCTGGTTGGATATAACATTAGGGTGACACACACCATTTCCCTAAGCGACGCATTCGGTTACTACCGTTGACGTCACTTCCGCTTTGTGGGAACGCTCATTTTCTGTAAGGCAATTACTGTACCCGCCCCTTTTCTAGATATATGCGCACACACACTGCGCACATCAGACGAGCGGGGGATACCGCGTCTGACAACCGGCACACATTGCTACAGTACTCTCCAGGTAAATAACCTCACAGGGGACGTTCCGGGATTGTCTAGTTAGCCGCTCCAGCGGTGCTCCCTGGTTTTTATATCCCCATTTATTATTTTTTATTTTTTTTATTTTTTCCCCTTTAGTATATCTGGTTCTTTACTCTCTGCTCTCACAGGTATGCCCACACGCACACTGTATTTGGCACACCCTTATTTTATACCATCTATTGGGGTTACCCCTCCATTATTCTCTATTATAGGCGCTGCCACTGTGTGCTCTGAGACACACATATGTCTCCTTTTGCTTCCACTACGTTCTCTAAAAGTACGGTACGTCACATTCTTCACCATCCTCCTTTCTGTACATATCGACACCTAATATTAGAGGCATGAATCTTTTCTCACCTTTTTCTGCAAGACGATTTGTCTATAACTGCATCAACTTACTGTGACCAAAGTGTTTATTTGGCTCTGAAACGCTACTCAGTAGCAATCTATTGTATATACTTTTGTTTTTTTCACTGCACTGTATTTATGTATATTTTTTTGCCCTTACCTTTTGTAGTAACTGATGAAGGTCCTGTTTGTTTTGGACCGAAACGTTTTTGAGTACTACATTAAAACATCTCACTTGAGCATTAAGTTGAGTGCAAGGTTTATTTCAGTATTCACTACAAGGTGTGGGAACCTACCTTTGCACCACTACTAGTAGTGCACGCGCTCCCATCTTTTACGTTGATCTTCATACCACATCTATAGCTTTTTTACTTTTACGCAACTTTATTTTTTGTATTCAACCATCATGTTGGGCCCATTTTTATTAAAAAAAAAGTTATGATCAACCACTTTAAAGGGGTTATCCAGGATAATCCAAAAGCTGCATATAGGCAGCAGTACATGTAACAAATTTTGATAATATATACCCACCTTGTTTACTCGTAGTCTTTCTAGCCTCCCATCCCTCACACTCTTTGCTAGTCTTCACCGCCCGCATAGCCTATGTGACAGCTACTGACAATCATTGGTCTCTGCATTATATTGCCCAATATCTGAGGCTAGTGATTTGCTGCAGCTATGAAAACAAGAGGAGAGTGTCAGGGATGCAATGCTGAAAAACCCAGAAGTAAAAGGGTGAGTATAATCTTATTTTATTACTTTATATGAATTCTTACCTCTGTGCCGCTTTTTCATTAACGTTGAAAACGCCTGTAAATTTAACCTATTGTTTTGTGTCTACAGCTGCTATGCAGACCAAAATATGTAGCAGATCACAAACCCCATGGAATCTAATCTTATAGTCATCCTACCAGCTTACTACGTCTTGTTAACCAAAAAACCTAAAAAAATGAACTGGGATACAAACTGGTGTGCATGCAGCAGACAGAAATGTAGTAAGCAAATATCCTGCAGTAAATAGCAATAGTGCATGAAAATATTATTCAGTGCATAGTTAATATAATTTTGATAAAAAAAAAAAATGCAAAAGCCATCCCACCTATTTACAGTGACCCTAATCGGGACGGTCCTAACTGTGATATTAAAACCTTACCGTTTGTCATGCGACATGCATGTGGACAACTGCTGAGAAGGACTGCGCCCCGCCAGTAGGCCCACAGCTATGGGGAACCATATGAATATAATGTCCAGCTCAAAGAAAAGACAGGCAGCTCAAAGAAACTCTGCCTCCGGTGTTTATTAGCAGGGCGCAGGCGTGAGATTCCTGCACCACAGCTGCATGTCACATGGCACTGTGACATTCATGGGGGGGTGCGCAGATTAACACCGGAGGCAGGGTTTTCTTCCAGGCATCACACGCCCCGGAGTGTGGAAGAACTAATAAAAAAGACTTAAGTCTGTTTCTCAGCAACAAGATCTTAGATATGTGTCATACAGGTAGGACTATTTTAACAATTCTATCACTTGTATGCCCGTAGTAATAGCTCATGAGTGCCTCAGGGGGTAACAGATTCTATTTATTTATTTATTTAATTTTAGAATTCTTTGTAGCAGTAAAAAAAATGTTTCTGATGGTGGACATGAATTCTAGGTCTGATGCCCTGTTCATTAACTAATTTAATAATTATGAACTGAAAGAGTTATCCTGTCAATCACTTGCAGACATCAACCAGTTATTCCCTTGAGAACTTAGAGGAGGAGATAAAGCATCTGAAGGCTCAGCTTACACGTCTTCAGGCTGAGAAGGCTGATCTTCTTGGAATAATATCAGAGCTACAAATAAAACTCAGCAGTTGTGCATCGGAAGACTCATTTGTTGAAATTCGAATTGCAGTAAGTTGACTTTCATTTTTAATGGTTACAGCTTATTTTATAATCCTGACATTCAAAAAGAGAATGTCCAATTACAATAAATGGTGTAGGGCGCCTAGTTATACTATCATTAACCCAACAATTTTTTTTTTTTTTTTTGGTCTTTTTAATTTATGTATTACATAAAGCAATTATTTGCTTATTTTTATAAGAGATAGGCTATGTGCACACGCTGCGGAATGGTGTGCGGATTTTTCCGCGCTGATTTTGGCAAATCCGCAGGTAAACCACACTGCAGATTTACCGCGGAATTACAGTGGTTTTTGTGCGGATTCCACCTGCGGATTCTTATTCAGGAGCAGATGTAAACCGCTGCAGAATCTGCACAAAGAACTGACATGCTGCGGAAAAAACACCGCTGCGTTCCTGCGCATTTTGTTCCGCACCATGTGCACTGCGGATTTTGTTTTCCATAGGTTTACATGGTACTGTACACCTCATGGAAAACTGCTGCGGATCCACAGCGTCAAATCCGCTGCAGATCCGCAACAAAATCCGCAGCGTGTGCACATAGCCTTAGTAATGTGTTTTTTTTTTTCCTTCTCACTACAGGGAATGGATATTGGTGCAGAGATCAATGAGGACAAAGTAAAAGATAGAGAGTTGAATCCTGATATTTCATACAGGTATGATAAAGTATAGAAAGTAATGTGTCTGACATCCTTCTTTATTTCCTTTTTTTGAGTACTAAAATAATATCTGTGTGCATTCAGTGGTAGTTTGTTTGCCATGCGGTACATACTATGCGACAAAATACAGTGGCATGTAAAAGTTTGGGCACCCCTAGTCAAAGTTACTGTTATTGTGGACAGTTAAGAAGTTGAAGATTAAATGATCTCTAAAAGGCTAAAGTAAACGATGACACATTTCGATTGTATTTTAGGCTAAAAAAAAATTATATATACAGCTCTGGCAAAAATTAAGAGACCACTGCAAAATTTCCAGTTTGTCTGATTCTTCTCTTTATAGGTATGTTTTTGAGCAAAGTGTGAATTGTTCTTTTATTCTGTAAACTACTGACATGTTTCCGAAGCTCCAAGCAATAAATTTTGTATTTATTTTCTGAAAATAAGAAATGGTCAAAATAACAAAAAAATGCATTGGTTGCAGACCTCAAATAATGTAAAAAAAAAACAAAACCAGTTCATAACTATTTAGAAACAACAATACTAATACCTAGCTCTGTGGCATGGCGCATTGTCCTGCTGGTAAAAAATAGTCCTCAGAGTTGGGGAATATTGCCTGAGCAGAAGGAATCGACTGTTTTTCCAGGATAACCTTATAGGCGGCTTGATTCGTATGTCCTTCCTAAAAACAGCCTGCCCAATTTCAGGCTTGCTGTAGCATCCCTAGGTCATTATGTGTTGGACTGTTTCTGAGGTTTCTTTGCATAGTATGCCGCTTCTATGGATCTGGTACTTAGTGCTTGCTCTTGTGCCGCTATGATTAGTGCCTCTGTGCTGTCTGAGTCCAGCTTTCTTCAGCAATTGGTAGGATTTCTCCATGTCAGCCGCCTCAAATATCTGTCGATGGTACATCCCATGCAGCGGCTTGTCTTGCCATGGCGCTTCATGTTCCTGTTCTTCCTTCCAGATCTGTTGTTGCTGCCTTAGGCTTTCTCTCACCATCTCATCTTTTGGTGCCATTTTTCTGATGTATTTCTGGATACTCCTTGTTTCATCCATGTTGGTGGCTTGGATACTTATCAAGCCTCGACCACCTTCCTTTCTGTTGGTATGCAATATTTGGTTGTTAGACTTAAGGTGGAGACCTCCATGCATTGTGAGGAGCTTTCATGTTTTCACATCTGCAGCTTCCGTCTCTTCTTTTGGCCAGCACACTGTGCCAGCAGGGTATCTGATAACTGGCAAGGCATATGTATTGATGTGATGGCGCGGATTTTATTCTTCTCATTGAGCTGGCTCTTCAGAACCTGTCTTACCCTTTGATGGTATTTGGATGTTGCCGCTTTCCTTGCCTCCTCATCATGGTTACCGTATCCCTGTGGGATGCCGAGGTACTTGTAGCATGTCTGTACATCGGCTATGTGTCCTGCTGGTAATTCCACTCCATCAGTCTTGATTACCTTAACTCTCTCTATTACCAACTGGCCGCACTTCTCCAGTCCGAAGGACATCCCAGTGTCTTCACTGTAGATCCTTGTCAGGTGGATCAGTGAATTGGTGTCTCGTTCGTTTTTCGCATACAGCTTGATGTCATCCATGTAGAGAAGGTGACTGATGGTGCTTCCACTCTTGAACTTGTATCCATAGCCAGACTCTGTAATTATCTGAGGGGGTTCAAGCTTATTCAGAACAGCAATGGGGACAGTGCATCACCTTGGTATATGCCGCATTTGATGGTCACTTGTGCTAGTTGTCTTGAGTTGTCTTCCAACGTTGTCCTCCATAGCTCCATTGAGTTTCTGAGGAAGGTTCTTAATTTCCTGTTTGACATTGTGGAGAGCCAAGCATTCACAGATCCATGTGTGTGGCATTGAGGCCTAGGCTTTCCTGTAGTCAATCCAGGCTATACTGAGATTGGTCTGTCTGGAACTTGAGTCTTGAGCGACTGCTCTATCTACTAGGAGCTGGTGCTTAGAGCCTCTGTTGTCGGTCCCAATGCCTTTCTGAGCTGGATTCATGTGCTGGTTCATATGGTTCTGTAGCTTGGTGGCTATGATGCCTGACAGGAGTTTCCATGTTGTTGTAAGGCAGGTAATTCGGTGGTAGTTGGATGGAAGTGTTCCTTTGTGAGGATCCTTCATGATCAGCACTGTTCTACCTTGTGATAGCCAATCTGGGTGGTGGCCTTCTTCTACAGTTGATTCATCTGCTTTGCCAAGCGTTCATGAACCGCTGTTAATTTCTTTAGCCAGTAGGTGTGGATCATGTCTGGGCCAGGTGCTGTCCAGCTCCTCATGTTCCTCTTGAATTGTTCAGTCTCTGCTATTGGTGGAGTTGCTGCCTGTACTCTGTAGTTGGGAGCACACCTTAGATGCTTCTTTGGAGAACAGGGCATTTATCTTCTTGGCCTCAGCTTCTCTAGTGTATCTCCCTAGTCTTGCAACGAGTCCTGTGAGCCTTTGTTTAGCAGCCTCTAGGGCTTCAGTTGGGGTCAGGCCTTTGTACTTGTCCAGCTGCTTGGTCTTATTCTTGATCTTTACACACTTCTGAATTTCTGTTAGTTGGCTTACTTCCCTTCATGTCACTTTGATCTTGGTCTCCAGTCTTCTTTTCCAAGGGGGGCACATACTTCTGTTGTTCTTGCTGGTTGTATATCCAAGCATTTCCATGATTGCATAGATCAGTTTATTAGTTTGTCATGGTGGTGGTAGGTATTGATGCAAGTACTCTATTGACTTAATGTGGGGAGGATCTGCAGTTAGTTGATCCATCTCAAGTTGTGATAATAGCTTTCTCTTTATGATATTGAAACGTTGGGTGACTATTTGTTTCTCAGTCAGTGGACATGCAGGTCTTGTATCCATCCAGAGTTTTCTCATACGCAGGTCTTGTATCCAGAGTTTTCTCATACACATCATAGATCCTCTCTCATTTGGTTTGCTGTTATAGTAGCATTTCTTCAGATCCAGGTTCTCTTTCCTTGTCCATGTCTGGTTTGTTCCAGTAGCCCATTTATCATCAGATTGTCCTGGTTCCTTGACATCTGATGCCGACCTTGTTAATCGGGGCGACGTCCGAGCCAGCATGACTTTGTTCATGGCACTCTCATGTTTATTGAGGTAGGCACAATAGTGTTAGTAGCTTTGCCCAAGGAACACTACTGGTATATTATATCCAACAGGGCAGAGCCAGGATTTGAACCCCAGTCTCCCATGTCATAGGCTGTGCACTTAACCATTACACTATACAAGTCACTATATATAGCGCAAATTACCATTTTTATGCTTTTTTTTAAAAAAAATTTTGAATAGTCTTAACCCCTTCCTGACATTTGACGTACTATCCCGTCGAGGTGGGGTGGGCCCGTATGACCACCGACGGGATAGTACGTCATACGCGATCGGCCGCGCTCACGGGGGGAGTGCGGCCGGGTGTCGGCTGCATATCGCAGCTGACATCCGGCACTATGTGTCAGGAGCGGTCACGGACCGCCCCCGGCACATTAACCCCCGGCACACCGCGATCAAACACGATCGCGGTGTACCGGCGGTATAGGGAAGCATCGCGCAGGGAGGGGGCTCCCTGCGGGCTTCCCTGAGACCCCCGGAGCAACGCGATGTGATCGCGTTGCTCCGAGGGTCTCCTACCTCCTTCCTCACTGCAGGTCCCGGATCCAAGATGGCCGCGGCATCCGGGTCCTGCAGGGAGAAAGGTGGCTTACCGAGCGCCTGCTCAGAGCAGACGCTGGTAAGCCTGCACCGATGTGAGATCGGTGATCTGACAGAGTGCTGTGCACACTATCAGATCATCGATCTGTAATGTCCCCCCCTGGGACAAAGTAAAAAAAAAAATTTTCCACATGTGTAAAAAAAATAAATAAAAAAAATAAATAAAAAAAATTCCTAAATAAATAATAATAATAAAAAAAAATATTATTCCCATAAATACATTTCTTTATCTAAATAAAAAAAACAAAACAATAAAAGTACACATATTTAGTATCGCCGCGTCCGTAACGACCCAACCTATAAAACAGCCCCACTAGTTAACCCCTTCAGTAAATACCGTAAGAAAAAAACAAAAAAAAAAACGAGGCAAAAATCAACGCTTTATTACCATACCGCCGAACAAAAAGTGGAATAACACGCGATCAAAAAGACGGATATAAATAACCATGGTACCGCTGAAAACGTCATCTTGTCCCGCAAAAAACGAGCCGCCATACAGCATCATCAGCAAAAAAATAAAAAAGTTATAGTCCTGAGAATAAAGCGATACCAAAATAATTATTTTTTCTATAAAATAGCTTTTATTGTATAAAAGCGCCAAAACATAAAAAAATGATATAAATGAGGTATCGCTGTAATCGTACTGACCCGAAGAATAAAACTGCTTTATCAATTTTACCAAACGCAGAACGGTATAAACGCCTCTCCCAAAAGAAATTCATGAATAGCTGGTTTTTGGTCATTCTGCCTCACAAAAATCGGAATAAAAAGTGATCAAAAACGGTCACGTGTCCGAAAATGTTACCAATAAAAACGTCAACTCGTCCCGCAAAAAACAAGACCTCACATGACTCTGTGGACCAAAATGTGGAAAAATTATAGGTCTCAAAATGTGGAGACGCAAAAACTTTTTTGCTATAAAAAGCATCTTTTATTGTGTGACAGCTGCCAATCATCAAAATCCGATATAAAAAACGCTATAAAAGTAAATCAAACCCCCCCTTCATCACCCCCTTAGTTAGGGAAAAATAATAAAATTAAAAAAATGTATTTATTTCCATTTTCCCATTAGGGTTAGGGTTAGGGTTAGGGCTAGGGTTAGGGTTGGAGGTAAAGTTAGGGTTAGGGTTTGGATTACATTTACGGTTGGGATTAGGGTTGGGATTAGAGTTATGGGTGTGTCAGGGTTAGGGGTGTGGTTAGGGTTACCGTTGGGATTAGGGTTAGGGGTGTGTTTGGGTTAGGGTTTCAGGTAGAATTGGGGAGTTTCCACTGTTCAGGCACATCAGGGGCTCTCCAAACGCGACATGGCGTCCAATCTCAATTCCAGCCAATTCTGCGTTGAAAAAGTAAAACAGTGCTCCTTCCCTTCCGAGCTCTCCCGTGCGTCCAAAAAGGGGTTTACCCCAACATATGGGTTATCACCGTACTCGGGACAAATTGAACAACAACTTCTGGGGTCCAAGTTCTCTTGTTATCCTTGGGAAAATAAAAATTTGGGGGGCTAAAAATCATTTTTGTGGGAAAAAAAATGTTTTATTTTCACGGCTCTGCGTTGTAAACTGTAGTGAAACACTTGGGGGTTCAAAGTTCTCACAACACATCTAGATAAGTTGAAAAAGTAAAACAGTGCTCCTTCCCTTCCGAGCTCTGTCATGCGCCCAAACAGTGGTTCCCCCCCACATAGGGGGTATCAGCGTACTCAGGACAAATTGAACAACAACTTTTAGGGTCCAATTTATTCTGTAACCCTTGTAAAAATACAAAGCTGGGGGCTAAAAAATCATTTTTGTTAAAAAAAAAAAAGAATTTTTATTTTCACGGCTTTGCTTTATAAACTGTAGTGAAACACTTGGGGGTTCAAAGTTCTCACAACACATCTAGATAAGTTCCTTGGGAGGTCTAGTTTCCAATATGGGGTCACTTTTGGGGGGTTTGTACTGTTTGGGTACATCAGGGGCTCTGCAAATGCAACGTGACGCCTGCAGACCAATCCATTTAAGTCTGCATTCCAAATGGTGCTCCTTCCCTTCCGAGCTCTGTCATGCGCCCAAACAGTGGTTCCCCCCCATATATGGGGTATCATCGTACTCAGGACAAATTGGACAACAACTTTTGGGGTCCAGTTTATTCTGTCACCCTTGTAAAAATACAAAAGCTGGGGGCTAAAAAATCATTTTTGTGGAAAAAAAAAAAAGACTTTTTATTTTCACGGCTCTGCGTTATAATCTGTAGTGAAACACTTGGGGGTTCAAAGCTCTCAAAACACATCTAGATAAGTTCCTTAGGGGGTCTAATTTCCAAAATGGTGTCACTTGTGGGGGGTTTCAATGTTTAGGCACATCAGGGGCTCTCCAAACGCAACATGGCGTCCCATCTCCATTCCAGTCAATTTTGCATTGATAAGTCAAATGGCGCTCCTTCCCTTCCAAGCTCTGCCATGCGCCCAAACAATGGTTTACACCCACATATGGGGTATCAGCGTACTCAGGACAAATTGCACAACATTTTTTGGGGTCCAATTTCTTCTCTTACACTTGGGAAAATAAAAAATTGGGGGCGAAAAGATCATTTTTGTGAAAAAATATGATTTTTTATTTTTACGGCTCTGCATTATAAACTTCTGTGAAGCACTTGGTGGGTCAAAGTGCTCACCACACATCTAGATAAGTTCCTTAGGGGGTTTACTTTCCAAAATGGTGTCACTTGTGGGGGGTTTCAATGTTTAGGCACATCAGGGGCTCTCCAAACGCAACATGGCGTCCCATCTCAATTCCAGTCAATTTTGCATTGAAAAGTCAAATGGCGCTCCTTTCCTTCCGAGCTCTGCCATGCGCCCAAACAGTGGTTTACCCCCACATATGGGGTATCCGTGTACTCAGGACAAATTGTACAACAACTTTGGGGGTCCATTTTCTCCTGTTACCCTTGGTAAAATAAAACAAATTGGAGCTGAAATAAATTTTGTGTGAAAAAAAATTAAATGTTTATTTTTATTTAAACATTCCAAAAATTCCTGTGAAACACCTGAAGGGTTAATAAACTTCTTGAATGTGGTTTTGAGCACCTTGAGGGGTGCAGTTTTTAGAATGGTGTCACACTTGGGTATTTTCTATCATATAGACCCCTCAAAATGACTTCAAATGAGATGTGGTCCCTAAAAAAAAATGGTGTTGTAAAAATGAGAAATTTCTGGTCAAATTTTAACCCTTGTAACTCCCTAACAAAAAAAAATTTTGGTTCCAAAATTGTGCTGATGTAAAGTAGACATGTGGGAAATGTTACTTATTAAGTATTTTGCGTGACATATGTCTGTGATTTAAGGGCATAAAAATTCAAAGTTGGAAATTGCGAAATTTTCAAAAATTTCGCCAAATTTCCATTTTTTTCACAAATAAACGCAAGTTATATCGAATAAATTTTACCACTAACATGAAGTACAATATGTCACGAGAAAACAATGTCAGAATCGCCAAGATCTGTTGAACCGTTCCAGAGTTATAACCTCATAAAGGGACAGTGGTCAGAATTGTAAAAATTGGCCCGGTCATTAACGTGCAAACCACCCTTGGGGGTGAAGGGGTTAAACACATGACCAAGAAATGCATTGAAGAAGGATCGGCTTGTTGTTGGTTTCCCTGGAGCATTAAGAGATTTTTACCATACGACAAGCATATGGAAAATATTCCATTTTTTAATGTACAAAAAAATTGACTTTTCTCATCCGTATTACAGCTGTATGTTTTTTTTGTTTTTTTTTTTCAACCTTATGGCATTTGTTTTTATAAATCAAGTTAAAAAAATGTACAGGATAAACTACAGTTTCCTATGATAATTGCAATGTATTAGATGCTATACAGATGATCTGTATTAAAACCATTTTTTTTTTTGTGCAGCAATAGACTTGAATATGCAAGTTTCATTTGAAATATGGAAGAGCTTAGTGCATGCAGATTTTTTTTTTTTTTTTTATAGAATGAATGTCCATTTGGCTTTTAAAAAAAAAAAAAATAAAAAAAAAAAATCTGAACAGCCCTAGTGAATAACAGTGCATGAACCAATATCTGATTTTTAACCCGGAGTGCACGTGTACGTATAATACACTGATCTGAACGAGCCTGAACAGAGTAAGAACTCAGATTGCTATAATCTGGCTGCTTTTTAGCATCTGTCCTACATCCAAAACCTCCCACACAATGGGGGGTGTAGAGAGGCATGTAAAGACCATAACTCACAGCATAATAGACTTTAATGTTTTTATGAGCAACTTTTTTCACTTTTTTTTTTTTACTGTGTCTAACATCTGGCTGTGACACTTGCTGTGATCTAATGCCTATAAATAGGAGATACTTGCAGAGAGGGAATGTCTGTTTTATTGCTGTGCATGTTTCTATTCCTTACAGAAACATTTTATAACATTTTATTTTTCTCCATTCAGTCATAAAACTACCCTCGACTAAGAATATCCTACTGATTAGTGAAAAAAGTAGATTGGGATTGTCAGTGAGTGTTCCTAGTATTTTATATTCAGGTCATGAAAAAGAACAGTGGCGTAGGCAGTATCAACCACTGATTCGTATAATTCAATGCAAGGTTTAAGTAATGCAGCTGAAATGTTAGATGTAATGTCACGGTGCCTTGTAGCCACTGTTTATTATGTCACCTACTCTGTTGCCAATGAAGAATTTAAATGCAAATATTTGATATTTCAGGACAAGGTGTTCTGATGACGAGACTCGTGCCATGGAGTCAGAAGAACTGGCAGTGAGCAAACTCCTTCACAGCTTACGAGAGGAAACTGAAAAAGTAGAACTGTTACAAAAGGAGCTAGCAAGTGCAAAAGAGAGGCAAGTGTACTGCAGGGTTGTCGCTAATAGGATATTGAGTTTGCTAGAACTGTAGTCGGCATACTCTGTTGGTCATGTAGACAAACATTGGGGCATACCTGACCCACTGATCCATGTGAGATCCTACTCACCACTGTTGTACAGCAAGTAGAAATGGTGGATTAAAGATGCCCCTTCCCATTACAGTTATAAGTAGGGTTCCACGGCACTTAATGTTATATACAGGTGCTTCTCACAAAATTAGAAAATCAGCAAAAGTTTAATTTATTTCAGTTCTTCAGTACAAATAGTGAAACTCCTATATAATAGAGTCATAGAGTGATCTATTTAAAGTGTTTATTTCTGTTAATGTTGATGATTATGGCTTACGGCCAATGAAAACCCAAAAGTCATTATCTCCGTAAATTAGAATAATTTAAAAAAAACACCTGCAAAGGCTTCCTAAGCACTTGAAAAAGTCCCTTAGTTTGTTTCAGTAGGCTCCACAATCATGGGGCAGACTGCTGACTTGACAGATGTCCAGAAGGCAGTCATTGATACACTCCACAAGGAAAGTAAATTTTGCATTACATTTGAAAATCAAGATTCCAGAGTCTGGAGGAAGAGTGGAGAGGCACAGAATCCAAGCTGCTTGAGGTCTAGTGTGAAGTTTCCACAATCAGTGATGGTTTGGGGAGCCATGTCATCTGCTGGCGTAGGTCCACTTTGTTTTTATCAAGACCAAAGTCAGCGCAGCCGTCCACCAGGAAATTTTACAGCACTTCATGCTTCCCTCTGCCAACAAGATTTTTGGAGATGGAAATTTAATTCTCTAGCAGGACTTGGCACCTGTCCACACTGCCAAAAGTACCAATACCTGGTTTAAAAGCAACAGTATCACTGTGCTTGATTGGCCAGCAAACTCCCCTGACCTTAACCCCATAGAGAATATATAAGAGAATATATAGGGTATTGTCAAGAGGAAGATGTGACGTATTGTCAAGAGGAAGCTGTGACGCTAGATCCAACAATGCAGACGAGCTGAAGGCTGCTATCAAAGCAACGTGGGCTTCCATAACACCTCAGCAGTGCCACAGGCTGATCGCCTCCATGCCACGCCGCATTAATGCAGTTATTGATGCAAAAGGAGCCCCGACCAAGTATTGAGTGCATTTATTGAACATACATTTTAGTATTTTAGTAGGCCAACATTTCGGATTCTTAAAATCATTTTTCAAGCTGGTGTTCTAAAGTATTCTAATTTACTGAGATAATGACGTTTGGGTTTTCATTGGCTGTAAGCCATAATCATCAACATTAACAGAAATAAACACTTGAAATACATCACTCTATTTGTAATGACTCTATACAATGAGTTTCACTTTTTGTATTGAAGAACTGAAATGTAAGTTTTTGATGATATTCTAATTTTGTGAGAAGCACCTGTATTATCACAAATCCTGTGTATAGTTGATTAAAGAAGCACTCCCATCACAGTTCTTATTGGAATCATCTCATTATACAGCACTGTGTACTTACAATTGCTCATTTTTCTTTTCTACCCAGTTAATTATTCTCTTTCCTCTGCTCTATGTAGAAACAAGAAATCGATTGTCCCTGCATTTATCATTCCTCTCTTCAGCTCCTGACCAAGCTGCTTATAGTTTGGGCAGCATGAATCAGCTGACAGGTTCTCTTTAATTGAAAACTAAATAAATTTAATGTAATTCTTTATAGATTGTCACAACTGGAAAATAAATCATCTGATTTGTCAGAGAAAGAGACTGAGACTGAACCAACTGAACAACAGAGTGATAAGAAAGATGAAGAGTTTGCAGAGATGGTAAGACTTTATAGTCACCAGGTGTTCCGTATAAAAGCTAGCACAGATGAGAAGGAGCACTAACTATAATAGCATGACTATTGTAATTTGTAAGTTTGTCTGTAAAACAATTTGCAGGACTGTTCTGCAGCAGCCACTTTGATAGTCCATGGCAGCTGGACTAGAGCACTGCGAACGTTCTACTAACTGCCAGCACCCTGGGCATCTCTTCAGATTAGCCGGCCTCAAAAACTGCCATGATGTCTCAACCTAAATCTCATACTTTGCACTGACGAGGGGCAGTACCCCGAAACAGTGTCTATAAATTGAGATTTTGGTTTTGGCTTTTATCTTAAGTCATGTGACAAGGTTCGTTAGAGAGTCGATATTGACTGTTAGGATTGCTACTTCCACTAGGTGGCACTAGAGTTCTAGCTCTCTTCCTCTCTGAAGAGACAAATTGCATAATATTTCTAGGTCTTCTAATCAAGAGGTACCTGAGGCTGCTGGACCAGGGTTTTATGAATCGTTTTGCTCACTCCTATAGAGGATATTTCAGCCCCTGTTGGGCCTTTGCCTAGAAGGTTCGAAAGTATAGAATAACATGTCAGCAGAGAGTGCACAAACCCGTTTTCTGCTCCTGTCTTATCCTATATTCTGGTGACTTTTAGACAATGACCCAGGAAGGGCTGAAATGTCCACTACAAGAAGTCGCCATACAAGCCTTGACTGAAAATTTTATTTATATGCTTGGTCAGCAGCAAGAGACAAAAATAAAGATTACTTAACACTTCTTGAATCAAATTGAAAGGTGCTTTGAACTGTTTTATGCTACTGAATTGTGAAAAATTCCACTTCATGTAGCATCTCCCAAGATGCAAAACCCTGAGTGCAAACAATCAGTTACAAAAAGTTTTTACCGTTTCCTTAATGTGTGGGTTTATTTTCCATATGTAATGGTCTTACCCATGTGATTTGTAGCTCAGAAATGTCCTGTTATTTGATTCCGAATGATTTGAAAAGGTATAAAGGAAATGTCATTTGTGGAGAGAATGAATCTTCGGGCTGAGCTAGGAAACCTCATCTACTGCTGATGTACATTATGTGCATAAATCAATCAATCAATATGATGAGTAGGGGAATGTGAAATTTACACGGAGGATTATTGTTATGCAGTTGGTGTATTTGAAAGCTAACCTAACACCTTCCAAATAGAGTACGAATGATAGGCATTTATCAAAGGGAATATATAGCAGCTGCTAGAGTGCTGTCGAATATGGAAACCACTGCACGGGCCGCTCACACCAGCGTAGTCATCGGATCAGTGCTATCCAACCTTTTTTTTTTTTTTTTTTTCTTTTTAACGCCTTTACCACCTTGGGATTTTCCATTTTTGTTTTTTGCTCCGCTTCTTACCAGAGCCATAACTATTGTTTATTTTTCCATCAATATGGCCATGTGAGGGCTTATTTTTTTCAGGACGAGTTGTACTTTTGAACGACGCCATTAGTTTTATTGGAAAACAAATTTCAAGTGCCGTGAAATTGTTAAAAAAAAAAATAAAAATGTCGTTCTACAATTGTTTTTTATTTTTTACTATGTTCACTAAATGCTAAAACTGACCTGCCATTATGATTCTCCAGTTCAATATGAGTTTGCAGACACCAAACATGTCTAGGTTCTGTTTTAAGTGGTGAAAACAATTCAAAGTTTGTAAAATTGGCACCCTTTTTCAGGATCTGGGGCTGGGTGAGGGGCTTATTTTTTGTGCGCCAAGCTGTTGTTTTATCGATACAATTTTTTGATCGCCTGTTATTGCAATGTTGTGGCAACCCAAAAAATGTATTTCTTACGTTTTGATTTTATTTTCTCATTACGCTGTTCACCGATCGGATTACTTCTTTTTATATTTTGATCGGGCGTTTTTTAACCCAGCGATACCAAATCTGTATTTTGTATTTTTTTTAATATAATGTTTTGATAGGGAGGTGATTTTAATTTTTTTATATATATTTTTTTTTTAAAACTTTTTTTTACACTTTTTATTCTTTCAATAGTCTCCTTAGGAGACTTAAAGCTGTGATCTTCTGATTGCATGGTACTACACATAGGGTTTCAGCCCTGCTATGTGTAGGAGAGATGCTCATCTGCTATGAACACCTGCCACAGGGGCGGTGTTCAAAGCAGATCTGTAATGACCAGCACAGGGGTCTCCTGCAGATCCCCCGGTTGCTCAGCATTGGAGCCTGCATCAAAGACAGGGAGGCGACCTATGACGTACAGGTATGTCATAGGTCATGAAGGGGTTAAACCAGGTAGCACTTGGACCAATGTTATGTTATGCAATGTGTCACTGCTGTTGCACAGTTTTTTTTTCACTGACTAAAATCTGATGCCGCTCACCCATTCTAGTGTGTGGAAAGCATCGGACTGCACTCTGATGAAGAATGGATAAGATGGAGAAATTTTCTTCTTGATCTCCACAGTGTACTCTTATTTATCTTGGCCCAGTTCTCTCGGATGAGATAATCCACGCCTTCTAACTGTAGCCTAATACTGAGAAGTGTGTGTGTTCCTACATAAATGCCATAATATTTACAAACATGAATCTATGTACCTCTTCCTTCCTCATTTGATAGGGATGTCTACCAAAATCCCTTCTTGTATCAATACATTGGAGCCATTAGAGGCCTCTGAACCCCAAAAGCCATTCACAGATGATTGTGGAACAGGTGTTGTAAAATGTATCAGTCTATGACCCCAAGGATTGGTTTGTGGTGCCTCATTAGTAATGTATTATTCCACATTACATCCTGTTCTCTGATTTATATGGGAGTCGTTTTAGTTGGCCATACTGTGTACTGACAATGAATTTGCTTTACAGCTTTCTGTGGAAGTAGAAAACCTAAAGCAGAAGATTGAGGCTCTGAATAAAGAACTATACGAAACAAGTGAAAAGTTAAATGAAGCCCAGGTCATAAAAAACAAGCTGCAGGACAGGTAAGGAGTGATTGCAGGTCTTCATTCCAGCAGTGCAGATCTAGTCCAGGCATCTTTGTCACCATGTGGTTCTCATGTTTTGGCTGCTGCCTGGAGCTGGAGCCACACAATTTTGCAAACAGGAGGTATTTCCTTCAGGTGCTTCAGGTATTAACTGATTTTGCAGTGACTGGTTACAGTAGTGGGGCCCTGACACGCTCGCAGTGCTTTCATGTGGGCAGTATTCCATATCTGGTATTTATAACGCCTTTAGAATTGTTTTCTGTTTTGTTCTTGGTTCTAGATGTTCATCTCTAGATAAGAAACTTGTGGATAATCAGGTTGATCTGGATGAGAAACAAACGCTTCAGTATTCTGTGAGCAAGTTAGAGCTTCAAGTTGAAAGCCTGCAGTCCGAGATGAAAATGGAGCGGAGCAAAGCAGAGGAACATCAGTGGGTGCACAGACACAGATCGAAAACCATGAAGGATGAATGGACAGTTTCTGCATGTCTTTTATGCTATAGCATACGTAGGATGCAAAAAATATTAACTCATAGGTCCATATAACTTTGTGTTTTTCCTAGAACATTGGCTTTTATATCGTTGATAAAATGGTTCCCATACACATTAGACTAAAGTAGGCCGAACACACCAATATCCTTGCGATTGGTTTATAGTCATGTCTATGGGGACTCCCGACTGTCTTCTAGCAGGTGCTGTTCTTCTCACCGCAGCTTTTTCCACTTTCCCCTTTGAGTACATGAGCATTTGGCCGAGCGCATCATTCATGTTTATTGCGCAGACTGAAGAGATAGCTGATTGCTGAGAGAGCGCTGTATGTGTGTGGCCAGCTAAAACTCCTTTTAATATTTATACAGTGGCTTGCAAAAGTATTACCCCTCCCTCTTGGCTTTTTACCTATTTTGTTACATTGCAATATTTTTGTAATCCGATTTCAGTGTGATGCATCAGCACTAAATAGTCTAAGTTGGTGAAGTGAGAAAAATATAGGCATATATTAAATTTATAGGTGCAATTATCTTCGTAAGTCACATGCTTAGTGATAGGAAGTCCACCTATGTGCAATCTGTGTCACATGGTCTTGTCAGTATATACACACCTTTTCTGAAAGGCCACCGAGACTGCAACACCATTAACCCCTTAACCCCCAGGGGTGGTTTGCACGTTAATGACCAGGCCAATTTTTACAATTCTGACCACTGTCCCTTTATGAGGTCATAACTCTGGAACGCTTCAACGGATCCTGGTGATTCTGACACTGTTTTCTCATGACATATTGTACTTCATGATACTGGTAAAATTTCCTTGACATTACTTGCGTTTATTTGTTAAAAAAAAAAAAAAAAGGAACTTTGGCGAAATTTTTGATTATTTTGCAATTTTCCAACTTAGAATTTTCATGCCCTTAAATCTCAGAGAGATGTCACACAAAATAAGTAACATTTCCCACATCTCAACTTTTAAATCGGCACAATTTTGGAACCAACATTTTTTATTGTTAGGGTTAAAATTTGACCAGCAATTTCTCATTTTTACAACACCATTTTTTTTTTTTTTTTTTTTTTTAGGGACCACATCACATTCGAAGTCACTTTGAGGGGTCTATATGATAGAAAATACCCAAGTGTGCCACCATTCTAAAAACTGCACCCCTCAAGGTGCTCAAAATCACATTCAAGAAGTTTATTAACCCTTCAGGTGTTTCACAGGAATTTTTGGAATCTTTAAAAAAAAAATTAACATTTTCTTCAGATCCAATTTGTTTTATTTTACCAAGGGTAACAGGAGAAATTGGACCCCAAAAGTTGTTGTACAATTTTCCTGAGTACGCTGATACCCCATATGTGGGGGGAAACCCCCGTTTGGGCGCATGGCGGTCCTCGGAAGGGAAGGAGCGCCGTTTGGAATGCAGACTTAGATGGAATTGTCTGCAGGCATCACTTTGTGTTTGCAGAGCCCCTGATGTATCTAAACAATAGAAACCCCCCACAAGTGACCCCATATTGGAAACTAGACCCCCAAAGGAACTTAACTAGATGTGTTGTGAGAACTTTGAACCCCCAAGTGTTTCACTACAGTTTATAACGTGGAGCCGTGAAAATAAAAAATCTTTTTTTTCCACAAAATAGATTTTTTTTGTAGCCCCCAGTTTTGTATTTTCCCAAGGGTAGCAGGAGAAATTGGACCCCAAAAGTTGTTGTCCAATTTGTTCTGAGTACGCTGATACCTCATATGTTGGGGTACGGGAGAGCTCGGAAGGGAAGGAGCACTGTTTTACTTTTTCAACGCAGAATTGGCTGGAATGGAGATCGGACGCCATGTCACATTTGGAGAGCCCCTGATATGCCTAAACAGTGGAAACCCCCCCCCCCCCCCCCCAATTCTAACTCAAAACCTAACCACACCCCTAGCCTGAACACGCCCCTAATCCCAACCCTAACCACACCCCTAACGCTAACTGTGAATGTAATCCAAACCCTAACTTTAGCCCCAACCCTAACTTTAACCCTAACCCTAATCTGAAAATAGAAATATGCATTTTTTAAATGTTGTTGTTTTTCCCTAACTAAGGCGGTGATAAAGTGGGGTTGGATTTACTATTTATAGCGGGTTTTTGTGTTTGGCAGCTGTCACACACGACACAAGATGTTTTGTATTGCTACAAATAGTTTTTGCGTTACCACATTTTGAGAGCTATAATTCTTCCATATTTTGGTCCAGAGTCATGTGAGGTCTTGTTTTTTGCGGGATGAGTTGACGTTTTTATTGGTACCATTTTTAGGTACGACCCCTAACTCCGGCAGACCCCTAACTCCGGCAGACCCCTAACTCCGACAGACCCCGCCCTAATGGGAAAATAGAAATAAATACATTTTTTTATTTTATTATTTTTCCCTAACTAAGGCGGTGATAAAGGGGGCTTTGACTTACTATTTATAGCAGGTTTTTGTGTTTGGCAGCTGTCACACGCTAAAAGACGCTTTTTATTGCAAAAAAATAGTTTTTGCGTTACCACATTTTGAGAGCTATAATTTTTCCATATTTTGGTCCAGAGTCATGTGAGGTCTTGTTTTTTGCGGGATGAGTTGACGTTTTTATTGGTACCATTTTTAGGTACTAACCCTAACATTACCCCTAACTCCGACAGACCCCTAACTCCGACAGACCCCTAACTCCGACAGACCCCGCCCTAATGGGAAAATAGAAATAAATACTTTTTTTTATTTTGGTCCGCAGAGTCATGTGAGATCTTGTTTTTTTTCGGGAGGAGTTGATGTTTTTATTGGTACAATTTTTGGGCACATGACATTTTTTGTTCACTTTTTATTCTGATTTTTGTTAGGCAGAATGAACAAAAAACAGCAATTCATTAATTTCTTGGGGGGGGGGGGGGGGTAGTGTTTATACCGTTCCGCGTTTGGTAAAATTGATAAACCAGTTTTATTCTTTGGGTCAGTAGAGATTACAGCGATATCTCATTTATATCATTTTTTTTAATGTCTTGGCGCTTTTATACAATAAAAACTTTTATAGGAAAAATAATTATTTTTGCATCGCTTTATTCTGAGGGCTATAACTTTTTTATTTTTTCACTGACGCTGTGTGGTGGCTCGTTTTTTGCGGGACAAGATGACGTTCTCAGCGGCATCATGTTTATTTATAGCCGTCATTTTGATTGCGTGTTATTTCACTTTTTGTTTGGTGGTATGATGATAAAGCGTTGCTTTTGCCTTTTTTTTTTTTTTAACGGTGTTCACTGAAGCCCCCTCCCTGCGCGATGCTTCCCTATGCCGCCGGAACGCTGCAATCATGTTTGATCGCAGTGTTCTGGGGGTTAATAATAGTAATAATCAGCTGACACCAGGCCACGCTCTCCCCGTGAGCGCGGCTGATCGCCTATGACGTACTATCCCGTCCCTGTGAATTAAGTCCCTGGTCACCTCGACGGGATAGTACTTCATATGGCAGAAAGGGGTTAAGAAAGAAGCATCAGTAACCAAATACCATGAAGATCAATGAGATCTCCAAACATGTCAGGAACTACGTTGTTGAGAAATACAAGTCAGGTTATAAAATATATCCCAATCTCTGATGAAACCCTGGAGCACCAATAAACCTGCCAAGAGAGGGCCACCCACCAAAAGGTAACCTTGAAGGAGCTGCAGAGTTCCCAGACAGAGACTGGAGTATCTGTCCATACAACCACAATAAGCCATACACTCCATAGCGTAGGAGAGGTGGCCATGGTGTAAGTAAAGGCTTTTTTTCTGCCCAGTCTTCCATAGATTGTAAGGCTCATTTTGAGTTTGCCAAAAGAGATGTGGGAGACTCTCCAAATATATGGAGGAAGGTGATGTGGTCAGATGAGACCAATTTTGGCCACCAAGGTAAATGCTATGTCTGATGTGAAACAAACACAGCTCATCATCCCTGCAGTGAAACGTGATGGCAGCATAATGCTCTGGGGATTTTTTTCAGCAGTAGGGAGAAGGAAAATGGTCCGAGTCGAAGAGAGGATGGATAGTGCGACACACAATGATATTCTTGAGCTAAACCTGTTCAGTCTGTCAGTGATTTGAGACCTGCGACAGAGGTTTACTGTCTAACAAGACAATGATCCAAAGCATACCGCTAAAATAACACTCGAGTGGTTTCAGGGGAAACGTGTAAATGTTTCGGAGTGGCCTAGTCCAGCGTAGACTTTACTGTAATTGAGAATGTGTGGACAGACATGAAGATTGCTGTGCACGAAAGGAAACCATCTAACTTGAAGGAGCTGGAGCAGTTTCTGCCTTGAGGAATGGAAAGCTCATAGAGACTTATCCAAAGCGGCTTGCAGCTGTAAATGTGTGAAAAGGAGGTTGACTTTAGAGGGGTGAATAGTTATGCACACTGACTTTCATTTATTTTGTCCTATTTGTTGTCTGCCTCACAATAAAAAGAAAACCAAATGTTCACAGTTGTACTGATGCAAATCCTCAAAAACAAACAGTGAAATTACAGGCGGTGAGGTAGTAAAATAAAATATGCCAAGGGGTGAATACTTTTGCAAGCCACTGTAAGTGTAAACATGTGCTTGATGCTCCTCACATTCTCATCATTCTTTCTAGGAAACAGATATCTTCATTGGAGGAAGCACTGAATAAGCAGATGGGAGACTATGAGTTATTAAGACAAGCTGAGGTAAGTACATATAGTATGTTGTGTGTTAAATAACTAGGATATTAAAAACTCTTAAATTGAAAATGGTATTTGTGATCCACATGTCAGAATTGCAGGGTACATTTGTATTGTGTTAAAGGGAACCTGTCACCCCCAAAATCGAAGGTGAGCTAAGCCCACCGGCATCAGGGGCTTATCTACAGCATTCTGTAATGCCGTAGATAAGCCCTCGGTGTATCCTGAAAGATGAGAAAGAGGTTAGATTATACTCACCCAGGGGCGGTCCCGCTGCGGTCCGGTCCGATGGGCGTCGCGGTCCGATCCGGGTCTTCCCATCTTCTTACGATGACGTCCTCTTCTTCTTTCACGCTCCGGCGTACTTTGTCTGCCCTGTTGAGGGTACAGAGCAAAGTACTGCAGTGCGCAGTCGCCGGGAAAGGTCAGAGCGTCCCGGTGCCTGCGCACTGCAGTACTTTGCTCTGCCCTCAACAGGGCAGACAAAGTACACCTGCGCCGGAGCTGCAGCGTGAAGACAAGAAGAGGACGTCATCCTATAAAGATGGGGGGCCCTGGACCGGACCGTGACGCCCCTCGGATCGGACCGCCCACCCGCCCAGGTGAGTATAATCTAACCTCTTTTTCTCATCTTTCAGGATACATCGGGGGCTTATCTACAGCATTACAGAATGCTGTAGATAAGCCCCTGATGCCGTTGGGCTTAGCTCACCTTCGATTTTGTGGGTGACAGGTTCCCTATAAAGAAAAGTTGATTAGGTAATAAATTAAATAAAAATGCCTATTAATTACATAGGACCACCTTTGTTTCTCACTATATATAAATGGAGTTTATTATCTAATTCCCTATCTCAAAACAAATGCTCATCTTAGGAATATTTTACATTTGGAAAGTCAGTCAACCTAAAGCATAGTTTTGGTGTGTGAAAGGAAACCAGAGTAGTTGGAGGAAAAATGGCTAGGTACGAGAAGAATGCAACCTTTCACACGAGAAAAAAAAAGGAAAATATGGCACTCGCCAGACAGATCTCGCTTTGTTGGTGGATACATGAACCATGGGTTAATATACTGACAATCAGAATACATCTTAGGCCGGGGTCACACTAGACCATAATACGGACGAGTGCTATGCGATAAAAAATCGCATAGCACTCGGCCCTATGTTAACCTATGGTGCAGCTCCCATCATCCGATATTTTCTCCATCGTATTCAGGATCCGAGTGAAATCACAGCATGCTGCGATTGTCAGCGTATCTCGGCCGAGACTCGCCAATGAAAGTCTATGGGGGTGAGAATAAATCGGATTACACACGGACCAGCAGTGTGCACTGCGAGAAATGCGCAGCAGGTGTCACCTGCTTAACCCAGCAGGAAGTACAGCGGCGTCTAAAAATAACTAAAATTAACAAATCTCCGGGTCCGGATGGGATACACCCCCGAGTACTGCAGGAACTAAGTACAGTCATTGATAGACCATTATTTTTAATCTTTAAAGACTCCATAATAACAGGGACTGTACCACAGGACTGGCGTATAGCAAATGTGGTGCCAATATTCAAAAAAGGGGCAAAAACTGAACTCGGTAATTATAGGCCAGTAAGCTTAACCTCTACTGTGGGTAAAATCCTGGAGGGCATTCTAAGGGATGCTATACTGGAGTATCTGAAGAGGAATAACCTCATGACCCAGTATCAGCACGGGTTTACTAGGGACCGCTCATGTCAGACTAATTTGATCAGCTTCTATGAAGAGGTAAGTTCCGGACTGGACCAAGGGAACCCAGTGGACGTAGTGTATATGGACTTTTCCAAAGCTTTTGATACGGTGCCACACAAAAGGTTGTTACATAAAATGAGAGTAATGGGGATAGGGGAAAATATGTGTAAGTGGGTTGAGAGCTGGCTCAGGGATAGGAAACAAAGGGTGGTTATTAATGGAGCACACTCGGACTGGGTCGCGGTTAGCAGTGGGGTACCACAGGGGTCAGTATTGGGCCCTCTTCTTTTTAACATATTTATTAATGACCTTGTAGGGGGCATTCAGAGTAGAATTTCAATATTTGCAGATGACACTAAACTCTGCAGGGTAATCAATACAGGGGAGGACAATTTTATATTACAGGATGATTTATGTAAACTAGAAGCTTGGGCTGATAAATGGCAAATGAGCTTTAATGGGGATAAATGTAAGGTCATGCACTTGGGTAGAAGTAATAAGATGTATAACTATGTGCTTAATTCTAAAACTCTGGGCAAAATCGTCAATGAAAAAGACCTGGGTGTATGGGTGGATGACAAACTCATATTCAGTGGCCAGTGTCAGGCAGCTGCTACAAAGGCAAATAAAATAATGGGATGTATTAAAAGAGGCATAGATGCTCATGAGGAGAACATAATTTTACCTCTATACAAGTCACTAGTTCGACCACACTTAGAATACTGTGCACAGTTCTGGTCTCCGGTGTATAAGAAAGACATAGCTGAACTGGAACGGGTGCAGAGAAGAGCGACCAAGGTTATTAGAGGACTGGGGGGGTCTGCAATACCAAGGTTATTACACTTGGGGCTATTTAGTTTGGAAAAACGAAGACTAAGGGGTGATCTTATTTTAATGTATAAATATATGAGGGGACAGTACAAAGACCTTTCTGATGATCTTTTTAATCATAGACCTGAGACAGGGACAAGGGGGCATCCTCTACGTCTGGAGGAAAGAAGGTTTAAGCATAATAACAGACGCGGATTCTTTACTGTAAGAGCAGTGAGACTGTGGAACTCTCTGCCGTATGATGTTGTAATGAGTGATTCATTAATTAAATTTAAGAGGGGACTGGATACCTTTCTGGAAAAGTATAATGTTACAGGGTATATACACTAGATTCCTTGATGAGGCGTTGATCCAGGGAACTAGTCTGATTGCCGTATGTGGAGTCGGGAAGGAATTTTTTTCCCCATGGTGGAGTTACTCTTTGCCACATGGTTTTTTTTTGCCTTCCTCTGGATCAACATGTTAGGGCATGTTAGGTTAGGCTATGGGTTGAACTAGATGGACTTACAGTCTTCCTTCAACCTTAATAACTATGTAACTATAGAAAAGCCGGTAATTCAATTGCCGGCTTTTCATTTCTCCTTCCCAAACCCGACATGATATGAGACATGGTTTACATACAGTAAACCATCTCATATCCCCCTTTTTTTGCATATTCCACACTACTAATGTTAGAAGTGTGTATGTGCAAAATTTGGGCGCTGTAGCTGCTAAAACAAAGGGTTAAATGGCGGAAAAAATTGGCGTGGGCTCCCGCGCAATTTTCTCCGCCAGAGCGGTAAAGCCAATGACTGAGGGCAGATATTAATAGCCAGGAGAGGGTCCATGGTTATTGGCCCCCCCTGGCTACAAACATCTGCCCCCAGCCACCCCAGAAAAGGCACATCTGGAAGATGCGCCTATTCTGGCACTTGACCACTCTCTTCCCACTCCCGTGTAGCGGTGGGATATGGGGTAATGAAGGGTTAATACCACCTTGCTATTGTAAGGTGACATTAAGCCAGATTAATAATGGAGAGGCATCAATTATGACACCTATCCATTATTAATCCAATTGTCTGAAAGGGTTTAAAAGACACACACACACATTATTAAAAAGTATTTTAATGAAATAAACACACAGGTTGTTTTAGTATTTTATTGTTCTCTCAATCCATCATAAGACCCTCGCTTGGCAAAATAAGAAACCCACAAGATACATACCCTCTGATGAACCGTCACGTCCAACGAGGTAATCCATCTGAAGGGGTTAATTATTTTACAGCCAGGAGCTGTGCTAAAGCACTCGCTCGTGCCTGTAACCCCGGGTAATGAAAGGAAATCTGAGTGATCTGTACTTACACTGAGTTGCGGTGAGGCGCCCTCTGGTGGATGAACTCATATGAACTCAAGCGTGGGAACTTTTCCAAGGCTCCAGTTCATGAGAACATCCACCAGAGGGCGCCTCACCGCAACTCAATGTAAGTACAGATCACTCAGATTTCCTTTCATTACCCGGGGTTACAGGCACGAGCGAGTGCTTTAGCACAGCTCCTGGCTGTAAAATAATTAACCCCTTCAGATGGATTACCTCGTTGGACGTGACGGATCCTCGGACGGTATGTATCTTGTGGGTTTCTTATTTTGCCAAGCGAGGGTCTTATGATGGATTGAGAGAACAATAAAATACTAAAACAACCTGTGTGTTTATTTCATTAAAATACTTTGTAATAATGTGTGTGTTTTTTAACCATTTCAGACAATTGGATTAATAATGGATAGGTGTCATAATTTACGCCTCTCCATTATTAATCTGGCTTAATGTCACCTTACAATAGCAAGGTGGCATTAACCCTTCATTACCCCATATCCCACCGCTACAGGGAGTGGGAAGAGAGAGGCCAAGTGCCAGAATAGGCGCATCTTCCAGATGTGCCTTTTCTGGGGTGGCTGGGGGCAGATGTTTGTAGCCAGGGGGGGCCAATAACCATGGACCCTCTCCTGACTATTAATATCTGCCCTCAGTCACTGGCTTTACCGCTCTGGCGGAGAAAATTGCGCGGGAGCCCACGCCAATTTTTTCCGCCATTTAACCCTTTATTTTAGCAGCTACAGCGCCCAAATTTTGCACATACACACTACTAACATTAGTAGTGTGGAATATGCAAAAAAAAGGGGATATGAGATGGTTTACTGTATGAAAACCATGTCTCATATCCTGTCGGGTTTAGGCAGGAGAAATGAAAAGCCGGCAATTGAATTACCGGCTTTTCACATATATCGCGCTGAAGTAAATATAAATACAGAATATATATGTGTCTCAATGATATGTGTGTGTGTATGTGTATATATATATATATATATATATATATATATATATATATATATATATATATATATATATATATATATATATATATATATATATATATATATATATATATGTGTGTGTGTGTGTTTTACCGAACATTTGAGCACATAAATCCATTAGATGTCGGTTTTGCAAGCCTGCGAGAAATTCTCGCAGTACGGATGCCATACGGATTACATACGGAGGATGCCATGCGCAAAATACGCTGACACACCCTGCCTACAGATGATATACGGATCACTATTTTGGGGACTTTTCTGCGTATTACAGCCGTAAAATACGGACCGTTTTTTTATACGTTGTGTGTGTCCCCGGCCTTATAAAGAAAAAAAAAAAAAAAGCTGACTCCTTCCCACCAGACTACACCTGGACATCTGACATCCAATTATTCAGTTTAGCGACGTGTCATTCTGAGGGAACAAGGGCCATAGACATCCCATTTCTACTGTTACATTTAGAAAGCCTCTTGTTAGTTGAGAGCCTATCTGCAGCACTTCTATGGTGAGATCCTTTTCTTTTTTTGCATGCCTGTCTTGAGTCTGGGTTGACTTCCAAGGGCCAGGTTCCTTCCTTGGCTACCCTGGTCCAGCCAAACTTGACTTTCAGGCTGTTATTTAGAACAGCCCACTTGGGTAGGGTGAACTCGCAACCACTCTATTACGGTAGCTCCCCTGGATCTGGGAGACCTCAATCTTGTCTTGGATACACTTCAGTCATCTCTTTTCATGCCGATTAGAGATATTTCTTTCGATTATTTATTTTTTTTCTCTCTATGGACCTCTTCCATCAGATGAGGCTCCAAAGGACACTCACCTGTCTCTCTCCTTCTTTGGGACAGAGTGGCCTGGCCTTTAGTTCCCTCCTTTCTCCATAGCGTCGTCTCAGACTTTCACCTTAATGGGGAGATTGCTCTCCTTTCTTTAAGTACTTTGCCTCTCATCTCCTTGAGGAGTTGTTACACAATCTATTGTAGTCAGAGCTGTGCAGGTCTACCTGTCTCTCACAGCTCCGTTTGGATGTGCAGTTTCTTTGTGGTTCATTCCAGTTTTCTGTCAGATTTCAGAACATCTCTAGGGTTACCATTGTTCTCTGGTTTTAGTTTGCATTGTGGAAGGTCGGACTAAGCTAGGATGCACCTGCCAGGACACAGATTTCTACCCAGATGGGGTAGAATCATCTAAACGTCTGTTCTTCTATGGCACAGAGCCATTACATAGTCTTCTGTCCACATCGTTGTGGAGCTCTTGCCTTTTGTGTACTTTGGGTACTACAAGCAGCAGTTGCTTCTGTAGTAACCTGAGGGTTTTCTATTCTTCCTTCTGCTGTACTGGTATCAGTTTTCCCACCCCAGGAACGTCCCATGGTTCCGGTGTCCCGTTCCCCCCCCCCAATGAAGCGACTGAGAAATGAAGATTTTAGGTATTTACTGTAAAATCTGTTTCTCATAGCCTTTATTGGGGGACACAGCCCCTTCCCTTGTGTGGCGGGGGTGTTGGTTTCGCTCGTCCTACTGCTTTTGTACTAACTGAATTATTGGTTGTCGGCTGCCAAGGTGTAGTGTGGTGGGGAGTAGTTTGCTTTTTTATAATATGTATAACATTGGGCCAAGTGCTATTTGATAAAACATGCGATAGCTCTTGGCAGTGTTATACGCCAGTGTGAGCGAGCTCGAAGGTATATTATTGGTGTCAGCCTCCAGGTGGCAGCATATAAAACCCATGGTTCCCGTGTCTTCCACTGAAGGTTATGAGAATATTTTATGGCGAGTACCAGAAGTCTTTATATACCATATACTTCACAGATAGGTGGGAGGAAATGCAGACAAAAGAGACTTGAATGATTCCATTCATCTACTACGCTTGAATACTGAGCACCACTTGCCGAATATCACAAGTCTGCTGCTGGGACTGTCTGGCTTACTGTATTTTTCGGACTATAAGGCGCACAGGACCATAAGAAGCTCTGTTCTGTTTCCCTGCACCATCTTCGTGAAGCCATGGGCTACCGGAGGCCGCACGTGTGCAGATTGAGATCTCGGCGGCCATTTTCCTGAAGCCGAGTGCAACCGAGATTTCAATCTGCGCACGTGCAGCCTCCGGTGGCCCACGGCTTCAGGAAGATGGCCACAGGAAAACCAGTGATGCACTAGGCTCTGCTCAGCATGGACACTGTGCCGCGGCGTCGCCACATTTCTGCCGCCGGCATCCTGAAGAAGGGACCCTGCACAGGTGCAATCCGCACCATCACAGCAGCGCCACATCTATGTTGCAGCCCCCCCGGTAAGCCTGCGTTTGCACTATAAGATACACCCCCCATTTTCCTCCCAATTTTTTTGGGGAAAAAGTGCATCTTATAGTCTGAAAAATACGGTATATCCAAATGAAGATAGTGCCGACCACTTCTTTATATTGAACAAGAAGAATGTGCAGTCGTAAATTGAAAACAGCATGCCAAACTAAAAACTATTGGATATTGGAAAAGTGCACAAAAAAAGTGCAGTTTTACAGGTCGCTCAGCGGACGGATGTACTTTAAAAATAAATAAAAAGCTACATGTTCTTATGACAGATCAGCTTGAAAAGGGTTGTCCAATGAAGACAATGTCTGTCTGTATGCCATAACACTGCATATGAACACAATAGAGGACAGTTCTTGGTTTTGATTCATAGAGGTGAGCAAAGAAGCAGCTCTATGAAAACTGCACCTGTTCTAGTTGATTCCAAAAACTGCACGAACGGCCTGATAGAAAATCAGCCGTCTGCTAATGGTGCCGGTGGTCGCATTTTGGAAAGCTGTTGTCTCTGATGAAAGAAGACCATTGATTACCGTATATTCAATTTATGAAAATGACCTTTCTCTATTGCTTCATTGGGGGACACCAGAAACCATGGTGTTTACTGCTGACACTAGGCAATAAAAAAGTTTTGCACTTCCTCAGTAGTATACACCTACCAACCAGAACCATGACAACCAGTTTAGCTTAGTGTCAGTAGGAGGCGGACATGGGTCTTTCACTAGACCCATATCAATCTCGGTTTTCGGCATTTTTCCGCAATGTTTTTTTTTCCCTTCCACCTCTTGGAGGGAAACTGTAAATAGTCACTCTGTTATCCCACCTTGAAACAGCGAGTACAGCATGGACGGACACCCTGTATCCTCATCTCTTTATCCAGCAGAACTCTAGACCCTAACACGAGATGTGTTCAGGTGCTCCGAAGAATGATCTTGGCCCTCCACTCCCCCGGCTTAGTTTAGGGCCTTCTCCTGTGGCCAGGACTTACCCCTGCCATCACAGCCAATCAGTTGCGCCTTTCTTCACCATCTTTCTTTCTAGATGTCTGCGACAACTGTTATATGAAGAAAGGTGAGCTAAACAATTACAGTGAGGGCATGTTTCTGCCTGACTAAAGGCACTGTACCCACAAGCAGTCTCCTGCTGACTTTCCAAATCCTGGCTGTCCTGTAGGTGGACCTCTTTTTCTCAAGATATATTACTCCCAAATCCACATTAGATGCCTATCCTCACCCCTACCACTCATAAATAAATAATTAAAAATAACTACAGTCAGGGCCGTATTTAGAGTTTCTGCTGCCCTAGGCACTTTTAGTGCTGCCTCCCCCTTTGGTGAGTATGACACTATCGGCAGTGACTTTGGCAAGAATCGCTGATGTGAAAGTCGCCTTTTGCAGCAGATCCGGCAGTTTTGCTGCATGTGCCGCGTAACGGATCACTTACGGCAACACTGCGTTTGGCCTCATTCATTCCCTATGGGATTTGCGGCAGTTGCCTTGATCTGGCAAATGCGGTACCGTACCCCCCAAGCTCATATTCCCCCCCCCCCCCTCCTGTATGCATGGCTCATATTCCCCCTCCTGTATGCATGGCTCATATTCCCCCTCCTGTATGCATGGCTCATATTCCCCCTCCTGTATGCAAGGATTTCAATCTACCGTGAATCACACTACCAGTCTATAGTGATGTCCATGGGCACTACCAGGGAGTTAGACCCACCATATATGTTTCACTGTACTAATAGCAGCAGTGTTTCTTTTTACTCTCTCGCTACTTAGTGAGTCAGATCCTACATCTACCATGATCCTCATGAATAATCGCAGTGTGATCCAAGAGGCCTTGAGATTTTTCATCACTTCAGCTCCTTGGCTGGCTGTCCAGACTTACCCCTTCTGTCTTACAGATATTGGATAATACCTTATCCTTCGACAAGAGTATAAGAGTCTCTTCAGAACTGGGATTCAATTTTGGACATCATGTAAAGGAGTTTTCCCCTCTCCGACAAGAATTGGATTGCATAATGCCTTGCTCTTCACAAGCCACAGCCATAGTACGAGAGCCACTTCAGTCCTGGATCCGATGTTTGAGAACCACAAAAACATGTGTTTTCCTCTGACAAGATTTGTTTCCTCCTTGGCATTTAGAGTCATAGTTTGGTTTCCTCTCCTGGTTATTACATTTTAATGCCCAGGTACAACACTGTCTCTTCCGGACAGCCCATTCCAACTTGTGGAATCTCTGGCTATGTCTGATCTGTGGTTCACAGGTGCAACACATTTGACCAGCTGGTGGAGGTGTCGGTGAGCCAGCCTGCGCCCTTTCAGTTTCCTACACCAGGCATCTTCCTGGGGTTCCTTCTCCCTCAGATGGTTAGACGTCGCTGAACAGATTGCTCTTTGTTTGTTTTTTCTTGTTACAGCAGGCTACTTTTCCTGATCTCATTGATCATCTGTCTTACTGTGGCTCATGCCAAAGTAAGCGGTCCCACATTCGAGGATCCTTGTCCCCTTCCTTTCTACAAGGTCCAGGTTGGATAAAGGTTACGTAAGAAGATTCAGGGGATCAGTACGTGTTTTTCCATAGGCTAGATTAGTTGTTCGCTTATCAGCTAGTGTCCCCGTTAGTGTCTTTGTATTTGCCGCGTATGTCCTTTCCAGCTCTGTTTCACACTGTTGCTCTTCAGTACTTGGATTCTAGGTTTAGACCTCTCCATGGTTAACTCTCCAGGGAGTTGGTAGGTACTCCAGCCACTCAGGTTCTTTTCTCATTTAAATATCTCCTGTTTCAGAGTAGGACAGTTCCTATTCTTCCATTCTGGATCTCAAGCTTATGTACTGATTTTCCATTTAACACCCTCAAAGATGGTTAAATCTATAAAAACCTACAGCCTCCCTCCGCTTATTGCGCTTGAATACTTCTCTATGCATCCTCTTCTAGATTATAGTTGAGTCTGCAACATTCTCTGCCAGCCCTAGGCATTACCATCGGCTCACACATTGGGTCCAAGGCTTTTTTTTTTTTTTCTACGTGCTGGGAGATTCGGTTAGACTTTCAGCAGGTCAATATCGCCCCTTGCCTCAATCCAGTCTCTAATCTATCAAAACATGCTGTCCCAATCCAGACGCATGGGCTTCCCTCCCCTGCTGATGGATTCTCTACTGATTTTCCTTTACGTGTGTCTCGTCTGAGCATACTCTTACTCTTGGCCTACTGGCGGTGTTCTAACTTCACTCTTCGCAAAAGATCCTCCCAGACCGATAAGGTTTGTGATGACGGGTGTCTTTTGTCTTCATTAGCAACTTTAGTTCAGTTTCGCACAGCTCAGGATTGTCTGTAGCGTAATTATGACTTCTTCATCTGGAACTCAGAGTGCCTGTCAACCTCGTCGGAGGTGTCTGGTCATGGACTGAACAATGTCCCAATTTGCCTGCAGTAGTAAGTTATTTTGTCCAGACTTTTCAACCTGAGAAAGGTCTTCGACAGGTGAAAGGTCTTATCCTACTGTTATACTGTCCTTGTCCATAGTCACTAATGGCATTGGCAATTTTAAACTTCCAGATTCTGCGACTCAGCCATTGTTCTCCCACACCTTTGCAGTTCCCTGGACTCAAATCCTCCCCCTTTCTTCTGCCCTCTTGAGCTCAGAGGTACAGTAGTCTACCTTCTTAGTCCCCTCTTGGAAACTTCTTTGCTATTATGATTTGACTAGATGGTTGCCCGATTCTAACGCATCGGGTATTCTAGAATATGTATGTCCACGTAGTAGTATATTGCCCAGCCACGTAGTATATTGCCCAGCCACGTAGTATATTGCCCAGCCACGTAGTATATTGCCCAGAGCCACATAGTATATTGCCCAGATCCACATAGTATATTGCCCAGTGACGTAGTATATTGCCCAGCTATGTAGTATATTGGCCAGCCATGTATGACACAGGTAAAAAAAATAAACATATACTTACCTTCTGTTGTAGCTGTGTCGCCTGTGTGCGGTGCAGGCGGCAGCTTCCAGTCTCAGGGTGTGATGACGTCACGGTCACGTGACAGTGTTGCAGTCACATGACCGTGACGTCACGGCAGGTCCTTTCCACGCAGGACTTGTGATGACCTCGCGGTCACACGACCGTGACGTCATGGCAGGTCCTTCTGCCAGACCATCCGTGCCAACGGAACGTACCGGTTGAATTGCGAGGAGCGGGAAAGGCGGCGTAGGTGAGTATATAATAATTTTTTATTTTTTTTATTATTTTTAACATTAGATGTTTTTACTATCGGCGCTGCATAGGCTGCGTCAATAGTAAAAAACTTGGTCACACAGGGTTAATAGCAGCTGTAACGGAGTGCGTTACCCGCGGCATAACGCTGTCCGTTACCGCCGGCATTAACCCTGTCTGAGCGGAGGGGTGTATGCGGGCGCCGGGCAGTGAGTGCGGGGGGAGTATGGAGCGGCCATTTTCTTCCGGACTGTGCGTGTCGCTGATTGGTCGCGGCAGCCATGACAGGCAGCTGGCGAGACCAATCAGCGAACGAATAACCGTTACAGACAGAAGGACAGACGGAAGTACCCCTTAGACAATTATATAGTAGATTGTTGGTTTCCATTTTTTTTTTGTTTGTTTGTTCGTGAAACGCAGCACCTAAGTTGCAGTCCCCCCATCACATCTTAATTATCTAAGTAGGGTAACCCTCTTATTCTTTCCTTCACTCCGTATTGTCGGAACTTGAGTCTGGTTTGTCCCTGCCCTAGGGGCAGGTTTTCTATCTTCCCTTCAGGGGAACCAGTTTTCTTGTTTCAACTTTTCAAGTTTTTTTCCTGTAGGATGCGTGCGCTTAGTTAATCTGGAGTGGCCTCCTGTGTGTCTTGGGGGCCCGCATCTGGTGCTTAACACTCTACAGCGTCTTGTTGTCTTGGTATCATTTTTTTGTCATATTTTCTCGTTTCGTGGAAGGTTGTTTCTGTAACTGTCCTCTCCACTCCAGTACTTTCGCTTTCCCTTTCCGACCCCTCTGGTCTTGCGTTCGGTTCTCTCTTCATTGTGTGAGATAATCATCTCTGGCTGTGCTTCTCTTCTTTCTCATCCTCCGTCTCTTGATATACTGTTATTGGTTAGCGTGTCTCCGGGTCAGTGCACGTCTGAGTCCCATCTGTCGAGAACAGTTTCTTCAGATGCTCAGATTTGCGTCTGGTGAATCATCTGAATAGTCTTCTAGTCTGGATCCGCTCTAGATTTCTGTGCGCATATTCACAAGGGGCAGAGCTCCCTCGCTTCCTACTCTCTCATCTGGGCCTAGGGCTTCCCGCACCTGTTATCTTCAGGCCTCTATTAGCAGCTCCCAGTTATCTGTTATTTTTACCTTTTCCAGCTTCTACAGAATCCTAACTTTCTTCCATCTCCTTGGTGTTTTGGGGCCTGGGCAGAAATGTTTTGCATATTACTGTGGCCGATCTCATTTCTGAGATTTCTTTTCTTCCCTCCATTGTGCACGGCTTTTGGACTTCCCATGGTTTTCTGTGTCCCCCAATGAAGCGATAGAGAAAATATCTTGGGTTCTTACCGTATAATCTTTCTCCGAGCATTCATTCTTGGACACGGCACCTGCCCTTTATAGATGTCTGTTGGGCTATCTTTTGGTTGCTTCTCCTACTGCTTTTACACTAACTGATCGTCTTTGTTTCTCTCGGTGGGTGTATGCTACTGAGGAGGAGCTACGTTTTTTTTATTACCTAGTGTCAGGCTTCTAGTGACACAAGCATATACCATACCATGGTTGCCGGTGTCCCCCAAAAAAGGCTCAGAGAGAGATTTTACGGTAAGAACCCAATATCATCATCTTTTTGGAAATGTATACAACATATTTTTCATGTGTTTTTTTTTTTCTTGTATTGTCTCCATATTACCTTTTTTTAGCATCATTATTTTTCTGTTTTTCAACTGCAGTCTGAAAAAGTACCAAAATTGCAGTTTTTTGAGCTGCAGAAAAAACTTGATTCCTGCGAAAAAGCGTTGGCTAAGAAGCAGTTTGAGATCGACGAAATTAAGGAGGTGGCTGCCAAACACCAGGCCGATTCAGAGACAATTGACGTTCTTCGTGCTCAGGTGAAAAATATTACAGTATTTCTAAACATAGTGCATTCAGAGATTTGCTAAAGCATGTCTGTATAGTTACGGCATGGGCACGAATCTTGAAAAATATTTTGCCCAGATCCTGCCTTTACGTTTGAATTTAATCTATACAAATTACAATATTTACCAGAAATGTTTGGCTGGTTTTCTCCATATGGTTAGCTGAGCTAGCATAGCTCATTTATATGCAGCTCTGACTTGGAGGTATTCCCATCTCCAATGTTGTCGTCGTAGTCATAGCATCCAATTAGAAATGTAGTCTCTTCTTGATTCACTGTGTCTTTCCTCATATGCAGGCATTGCAGGACCTTAAAGGGAATCTGTCACCCCAAAAATGGCCTCTAAACTAAGCCCACCGTCATCAGGGGCTTATCTACAGCATTCTGTAATGCTGTAGATAAGCCCCCCGATGTATCCTGAAAGATAAGAAAAACAGGTTATATTATACTCACCCAGGGGCGGTCCCGCTGTGGTCCGGTCCGATGGGCGTCCGGTCCGATGGGCGTCCGGGTCCGGGGCCTCCCATCTTCATACGATGTTGCTGTCTTCTTGCTCCGGCGCAGGAGTACTTTGTCTGCACTGTTGAGGGCAGAGCAAAGTACTGCAGTGCGCAGGTGCCGGGAAAGGTCAGAGAGGCGCAGTGAGCAGGCACCAGGCGTCTCTGACCTTCCCCGATGCCTGCGCACTGCAGTACTTTGCTCTGCCCTCAACAGGGCAGACAAAGAACGCCTGCGCAGGAGCCGCGGCAAGAAGACAAGAAGAGGACGTGATTATATGAAGATGGGAGGACCCAGACCACGACACCCATCGGACCGGACCGCCCCTGGGTGAGTATAATATAACCTGTTTTTCTTATCTTTCAGGATACATCGGGGGCTTATCTACAGCATTACAGAATGCTGTAGATAAGCCCCTGATGCCGGTGGCCTTAGTTTATAGGCCATTTTTGGGGTGACAGATTCCCTTTAAGTATTCCTGGTTATGACCAATTATATTGTCACAGTTAGCTAGTTGCAAGTGGTCGTTACCATGGATACCTAAGGTCCGGCAATGCCTGCACATAAGGAAGGACGGTGAATCAGAAAAACTGTACTACATTTGCTAATATTATTATTACACCTACTACATATTGGGATAGGATCCTGGAGATGGGAATTCCCATTTAAGTCCGAAGGTGGAGACAGTGATGCCAACGTTGATTGGGTGCAGAGTACACATAACCTAATAACCTCATGCGAGTCCCGGGAACGCTGAGTGCTGACACTGCTGGAATGGCGCCGGCACAGGAGGTGAGTATAGGTGTTTTTATTCTAACGGGGGAAAACATTCAATAAGAAGGGGCTATCCTAGTAGTATACAACCCCTTTAACAAATTAACAGCTGCAAGCAGACTCCACATACGACTGCTAGAGGCTGAATATCGGCCTTCGTATGCCATCAAAGACGTGGGCTCAGTTCTTGATCCCTCATCAGTTGGGCGGTCACCCATTTTGAGACTTTATAGTGGCGTTATTGTTGTCAGCAGCACATCGCTTTGTGTGAAAAGGGAGCCTACTTAAGGGGACAGAACAATCATATGACAATCGTTATGTCCCCATACAGTTTGTTTGGCTCCGTGAGATTGGTGTTCAATCTATGGACCAATTGACTTGTATAAGGCAAATCAGTGCTTGTTTCTGGGCAGAAATCTGCCTCTCCAATCACAGCTTGAACTTAACTTCCCAACTGTTCGGTTGATAATTGACCCGTTGTGTTTTTGTTTTTTTTTCTTGTATATCATCATGTTCAGATTGATATCTACTGTAGTGATTTTCATGCTGAGAGAGAAGCCAGACAAAATATTCATCAAGAGAAGGAGCAGTTAGCAGCACGCATGGCATTTATAATGCAAGAGAATGAAAATCTGAAGGAGGAACGAGGAAGGTATGTGGTGTTTGTGTATATAAATAGTCCATTTTTATTTGTTCTTATGCTTTTAGGCAATACTTATATGTGCATTTGAAGCTTTGTCAAACTTTATCATATTTCGCACACTCCTCAACAGACCATTATGATCCCCTTTATAAGTCAATGGGACCTGTTGGCACACAACTACATCTTGATTTCCATTACTCTGAACTTTTGATCCTTTTTATGTGGGAGCATGGGTTATATGGCAGTGGTGGTTCTAGAGGGCTCACATAGGCTTTGTTCACATTGTGTTTTTATTTTATGAACTTCTGAAGAAAGTGCAAAACTGCATTATTTTTGCTGTGATGTATGAAATTGCTGTAAGTCAGTTTTCTCTTTACTGTAATCACAGCAAAAACGCTGCATTTTTGCCACACTTCCTGTAAAATCATGGTAAAATTACTGTTTTTCTTATTATTTTGTTCTTTTTCACTTGTGTGAATTTTGAGGCAGAAACATATTACATGTAATATGGGGAAAACCATAATGAAAAAAACTTCACCTTGCCACCAAAAAGTGTGAATGCAGCCTTAGCTGAAGTAGGGACCCACTTAAAACTTAGAGGTAATTTTACAAGTAGGCTTATACATTTTGATACAATTATCCGCAAAGGATATAAGCTATATCTTAAAAAAAGAAAAAAAAAAAAAAAGGAAACTACAAGCTACATAAAAATGTCCACGTTATATTTAATGAATTTTGTAATTGCACAGAAAATGGAATTCTCAACCATAATGTCTCATGATTAAATTAATTACCTCCTAATAATCATGGATGTCTAATGTTTAGCCCATACATCATCATGGAAAACATATAGAAAAGATTTTTTTTCTGATGCCTTTTTCAATGCCATTCTGATGAAGGTCTTGTTGACTGAAGCATTAATTTAACAAACTGGATTACAATAAAAACAATATTATTGATTCATATACAAGTGCCGTGATATTTTCTTTTTTTACATGATTTCTGATAGCTGGGCCATTTTGTTCTCCCGGAGGTAAGACAATACCAGAGGGGACTGACAGCTGCTCTCATAGAAAACTCCGGAGTACCGAGCCGAGAATTCCTCGGGGCACTCATCAGGAAAGATAGATGCCACTTGCTGGTCAAACAATTGCTTGGCTATTTCATGTATGGGGGCTACTACAGGAAAGACAGAATTTTGTCTTTTAATGTTTGAAAATAGAATACATTTGTTCCAACCTTTTAGAACATAGGTTGATTCTAAAATGACAATTTTAAAATGAAATTTACTTTCAGAGAATTAAAAAAAGATCGAAATAAGTTATGATTAATGAATGCCTCTTTCCTTAGGCAGTCCATAGAACAGCTTCAGAGACGGCATGGCTCCTTGAGATCAGCAGATGGTAGTGAAAGTCCTACTCTTGCGTCTAGAGGTAAATTTTACTGTTAGTCATTTTAGCCATTACTTTCAGTTACATGATTGAAATAAATAAATAGATATTTTATCTGACAAGAGCTTCGCTAAAACTATAGCTGAAATGTCTTGTGTTACAACTATATAGTCTTTATTGGTGCTCAACGTTTTTGTTCCAAGGCCCACATGGTCCTAATGAACCAATCCCGGGGGTGATACTAAAAATTAAATTACTTTCTGTGACTTTTGTGGCTTAACGAAAGTATATACCATAAATGTCTCTTGCCATCAGTCTATGTTCCCGCGTTGAGCTTTTTGGTGAGTTTTTGATGCTGCAGATTTTTTGCAGCATTTCTGCACCCATTAAGTAAAATGGATTACTTGTATTTTTTTGAAAATCTGCATCATCAAAAAGTCACCAAAAAGCTCATCATGGGAGCGTAGCCTTAAGCTATGTTCACACGTTGCATTTTTGCTGTTTTTTTTTTTCTGTAGGCAAAACGTGATCTCTTGGCAGTAAAGGAAGCTGCTTGAAAAAAGCAGGTTTTGCTGCATATTTATTGTCTCTTCTACATGCTGATAAAGTTTTGTGCCTCCCAAAAAAACATGATTAAACTTCCTTAGGTTTTTGCACAAAAAACATAGCAAAATCTGATGCTTGCATTTTTCCTGCATTTTTGCATTTGCTCATTGCTTTTTAAGGCTAAAGAAAATGCTGAAAGCAGTGACATGCTGCAAAAACGTAGCAGTTTTCCAATTCAGTCAGGAAATAAAAACAATGTGTGCGCTAGAGATTTCTGAAATCTCATGGCTTTTGATGGTACTGTAAAATGCAGCTTAAAATTTAGCATAAAACGCACCAAAAACACATGTGACCATAGCATTAGAGTGATGATTTTTGAAGGTATGTTCAGAGTTTTTGTTGAGGATTTAGAAAGTCTTCAGCTCCTAAATCCACATCAAAAACTGCATCAAATACTCTATTTGAATAATTTTCTGATAGATTTTAGTGGGAAAAGCTCCTTTGGTGCAGACACTGCTGTTTTTTTTCGCATTATTTTGCAGTATAAGTAATAACAAGCTTATTCAAAGAGTATTTGAAGCATATTTATTTTGTATGGACTTGAGGTAAATTCCACTTCTGTATCCTCGTTTAAAAACTCTGCATGGGTCCTAAAGAGGATGAGGTCATGCATGGCTCTCTACAATAGATCTGTTTTTCTCCTTCGTCTCATTGGGGGACACACACCATGGGTGTATGTTGCTTGCCACTAGGAGGCTGACACTAAGCTAACACAAAAAGTGTTAGCTTCTCTGCAGTATACACCCTCGTGCTGGCTTCCAGAGAACCAGTTCTTGCTTAGTGTCCGTAGGAGGCACACTGGTCTGGTCTTCAGACCGAAAGATCTTTTTTATTTTACATTTTTACCAATTTTTACATTTTTTTTCAAAGTGGAATGAAGGGGTGACTGATTCTTTCAAGGTTCCGATCTCCCCGAACCATCAACAGGCGAGCACGGAGTGTCGCAACTCCGTATTTTCCTGCAGCGTGGGATGCCAAGCATGGGTTGAATTTTTTGGGCGATGGTGCCCTAGAAGGGACCCAATCTCCCCACACCCTTAATGGACGAGCACATGGAGTGTCGCCTCCACGTATCCTCTTCCACAGCCAGGCCTCATGCTGGACATTTAGCCCTGTCCCATCCAAGTGGATTTAACCCCTTGGATGTACAGTGGCCCCTTTTTTGGCATCCAAGCAGCCCCCACTGCACCACCACTGTTAAAGCGGATGGTACTAGGAGGCGGACGGTCCCTCTCCACCACCCTTCTAAAGGGATGGTGAATTGAGGGTTTTCCCCTTATCCCTGCACCGTTCAGACCAGCAGCAGCACAGCAGGACCTGCAGCAAGCTGCCTTACCTGCCACCCGGCAGCTTCTCCAGGTAAGTGCCAGGGCCGGAGGGCTCCTTTCAGGCGGTCTGGGGTGGCGCTGGTTAAGGGGGACCCATTTTGACTGTGGGGGGCGCATATTCGGCCCCCTTTCGGAATCGGCGCTGATGCCGCAAATTTAGTGTCAGCTTCAGCCCTGTACTAGGCTGCAACCTCTATCTCAGCCCATGCGATGACGCAATGTGGAGGCTCCGCCTACCACACAGCACGAGAAACGCCTCTGAAATCTTGGGAGCCATCTTTCTCCCCCAGACCGCCTCAGGACACACTAACTGCCATCAGGAAGGACAGAAAGGTCCCAGCAGCAAGTGTTCTCAGCGCAGGGGCCACACAGTTGGAGAAACACAGACTTTGGTAAGGCTGGCGTCACAGTAGCGGTATTTGGTCAGTATTTTACATCAGTATTTGTAAGCCAAAACCAGGAGTGGGTGATAAATGCAGAAGTGGTGCATATGTTTCTGTTATACTTTTCCTCTATTTGTTCCACTCCTGGTTTTGGCTTACAAATACTGATGTAAAATACTGACCAAATACTGCTAGTGTGACGGCAGCCTAAGGGAGTGCTGCATTATACATTCTCCTCCCTGCTGTAACTTCTTTTCTCAGCAGTATCCCTTCTCAGCAGCCCCTATTATTATAGGGCCACATTGAAGGGTACATCTTGTCCCAGCCAAAGGCTAAAAAGTCTAATTAACAAGTCTATGGCTATACTTATACCTTTACTTCATGCTCCTCCTGCCAGTCTGCTTTTCCTGAGGCTCAGAGTTCACCGCTCTACAATGCCTGTGACCCCAACTGCGCTCAGGAGCCCTCCGCTGCCACCGAGCCCAGTGTACCTAGTCCCCCTGAGTGGGCTTCGTGACCCTCCATGATCCTTCGGGGGACCGGAGCATTTGCAGGACTGATGTAGATAGATCCTCCCCAAGCCAGATTTTCAGAAAACAGTGGATTCGCTGATTGAGGCTGTCAATCAGGCAGGTTTTAAAGGTTGAGGAAGATTCCGGCTCCGCTCCGGATCAAACTGTGTCCTTTAAGAGGACTAAACGCTCTCATAAGGCATTTGCTATTCATCCTGAAATTAGAGCCATAGTTAGGCACAGATATCTCCTGGATAAACGCTTCACAGGACAAAGGCCTCTTGAAGCAAAGTATCCTTTTTCACCTGATCTGAAAAAAGATTGGGTTGAATCTCCGGTGGTAGATCCCCCAGTATCTCGCCTAGCATCCAAAACTCTCCTGTCCGTGCCAGATGGCTCATCCATCAAAAGTCCCACAAACTGTCAGAAAGTTTGGCTCGCTCTGTCTTTGAAGCCTCAGGTTCGGCTCTCTAACCATCCTTTACAGCAGCATAGGTAGCTAAGGCAATGGTTTTCTGGTCAGAGACCTTAGCTACTTCACTTCGGAGCAGTAACATTCCTCCAGAGGCGGCGAACCTTGCCAACCAAATTTTCCGGGCAGGCGATATCCTGGTACATACATCCTTGGGATGCGGCCGGTTGTGCTGCTCAGTCCGCAGCCAGTGCCATCACTATCAGAAGGCCATTATGGCTCAGAGAGTGGAAGGTGGACTCTGCATCAAAAAAGTCTCTCACCTCCCTTCCTTATCAAAGTGGTCGCTTATTTGGAGAAAAGCTAGATCAGCTTATTTCCGATGTTACGGGAGGGAAGAGTAAATTCCTTCCCCAACAGAGACTTAGGCGCCCCTTTCGGAGACAGCAACAGATCCGTTTCCATTCATTTGGCTCCTCTCCTCCAGGCTGGTAGGTCTCGTACAGACCTAACCAGCATTGGAAGTCCCAACCCAAGCTGTCGAGACCTAAAGGTCTTAGGTCTCAGAGATTTTCCTCATGCTGACTACCAGCGTTATCCGGTCGACACCGGCAGAGTAGGCGGCCGCCTACTTCTCTTTTGTCAGGTCTGGCTTTCCGTCGTCTCAGACGAGTGGGTCAGAAATCTGGTGTCGTCTGGATACAAGATCGACTTTGCTATGCGCCCAACCTCACGGTTCTTTCCCTCCCGTCCTCCCTCTTTCTCACGGGCCATAGACTCATTGCGTCACTGTCCCCGTCCCAGAAAGCAAAAGGTTTCAGGGTTTCTATTGAACCTTTTCATCATCCCAAAGAAGGACGGAAAGGTAAGACACATACTAGACCTCAAACTTATAAACAAGTTTGTCAAGGTCCGTCATTTCCGCAAGGAATCTCTGCGCTCAGTTATCACTTCCCTGGAAGAGGGAGAATTCTTCGTTCGCCTCAATCGACATCTGAGACGCTTACATATTCCAATTTTCCCCCTCACCAGAGATTCCTGCGCTTTGCCATTTGCGACCAGCATTATCAATTCACGGCCCTTCCCTTCGGCCTCGCTACGGCCCCCAGAGTGTTCACAAAGGTCATGGTGGCTGTCATGTCCATCCTGCACTCTCGGGGCATGATCGTTCTGCCCTATCTGGACGACCTGTTGATCAAGGGTCCGTCTTTCCACGACTGCGCGGAGTCCGTTCGCATTACTTGCGATACCCTTTCTCGTCTGGGCTGGCTGATAAACTTAAGCAAATCCTCTTCTGTTCCAGCCCAACAGATTTCCTTTTTAGGAATGTCCCTAGACTCGTCTCGGGGGTTGGTAATTCTCCCTCCAGACATGGTCTTGGCCCTTCAAAAAGGAGCCAGAGCGCTTCGTCAGTCTTCAGCTTACTCCATCTGGTTTGCAATGAGGGTACTAGGAAAGATGGTGGCCGCAATAGAAGATGTCCCTTTTGCCCAACTGCACCTTCGTCCCCTACAACATGCCCTTCTGGCAGTTTGGGACAGAAACCCGTTCTCTCTCGATCGCAGGTGCTACTTGTCCCTGCAGGTCAAACAGGCTCTCAGGTGGTGGACGTTGAACTCTTCCCTCAATCGGGGGGAAGTCTTTCCTACCCATTCATTGGCTGGTGGTGACGACTGATGCCAGTCTTTCAGGCTGGGGGAGCAGTCTTCTGCCACCACACTGCTCGGGGCCGCTGGTCAATTCAGGAATCGAAGATACTGATCAACATTCTGGAGATCTGTGCTATTCTGATGGCCCTGCAACAGTTCCATCATCTTCTAGCGGGTCACCCCATCCGTATTCAATCAGATGCCACGGCTGTGGCATACATCAATCATCAAGGGGGTACCTGCAGCAGGGCAGCGATGTCCGAGGTAACTTACATCCTTCGATGGGCAGACAACAACCACTCTGTGATCTCAGCGATGCACATTCCAGGAGTGGAAAACTGGGCGGCGGACTTCCTCAGCCGTTAGGGTCTCACCTCGGGGGAGTGGGCGCTTCATCCGGTAGTCTTCCACCGGACGTGTTAACTTAGTGTCAGCCTCCTAGTGGCAAGCAGCATATACCCATGGTCTTTGTCCCCCAATTAGTTGCTCGGAGAAAAGTATTTTACAGTGAGTACATAAAAATCCCTGGGTTTTTTGCTTACTCCCTAATAATTCAGAACTCCCATAAACTATAGTGGACTGAGTACAGACACTAAAGGCCACATTTATTTCATATACTCCTTTCTGACAAGCCTCCATTCTCCTGATATGAGGCATCCAGAGATGTCTGCACTAGAGATTGGCGGACTCCTTGATGTTTTGGATCCAGCCGAACAATTAATAAGAAATTTTGGGTCCAAGAACAGTATCCAGACCCCATTCACTTGAATGTGCGGCCCGAACATTTAGTGCCACGCTGTCATGTGAATGACAGTGCGGCAAACACTGCCTCCGATTGGCAGTAAAATTATTACTGCCGGTCAGACAACCATGGTTCCCTTGCTGTCAAATGACAGTGTGAACCCGCAGCTGTGATTGAAGGTAAAAAGTTTACCTTCGGTCACTGGTGTCAGCTGATAGGACTAATGCGCCCATAAGCCTACACCTGCTGCCACAAATAACAGCAAGAGCAGGCGGCGGCTGATGGGGAGTATTCTTTAGCTGGCTCCTGTGCTCTAAATAAATAATAAAGTGTTGGTCAAGCTGTATTTTTGATAACCAGCCAGGCAAAACTGACAGTTGCGGGCTGCATCCCTCAGCTGTCAGCTTTAGCATGATTAGTTATCAAGAATAGTGATCCCTTCAACCCTTTTTAAAATGTATGTTTTAAAAAACTGCATGGGGTCTCCACTATTTTTGACAACCAACCAACCAAGCTAAAGCAGGCAACTGGGGGCTGGTAAGGGGCCATGGATATTGGCCCCCCCAGCCACAAAAAAATAGCAGCCCACAGCTGCTCAGAAAAGGCACATGCGTTAGATGCACCAATTCTAGTGCTTTTCCCGACTCTTCCCACTTGCCCTGTGGCGGTGGCAAGTGGGGTTCATATTTGTGGAGTTGATATCACTTTTTTACTGTCCGGTGACATCAAGTCTTGGTAAAGGAGAGGCGTCTTATGCCTATACTTTACGAATCGAATAGTTCTATTGTAAATAAAATCACAGCCAGAAAAAGTTTATTTGAAATAAAAACAAAACACACTTTTCCTGTTTTATTTAAAAATAAAAAACATCGTTATACTCCCCTAACACCCATGTGATTGAAGCCCTAGTCTCCTGTAATAAAAAAAACAAAAAACACAACCATATTCCTCACCTGTCCAATGCCGTAATCCATGTCTGGGGATAAACCGTTTTCAATCTGGACAGTGCCAAGATGTGATCGTCCAGGCTGAGAACCACTGAGGAATGAGTTGCTGTGAGCTTAGCATCAGTGACTAGTGGTGACATCATCTAGGTTACCGCCGGTCTCTGAGGTTGCGTTCCCAGCCGGGCTCCTGAACTGGGGTGATCTCAGTAAGATCACCCCTAACACAGTGAGAAAATCTCACAGTGCGGAGCAGAGCTCACAGAGTTCACAGGGAGAAATTAAAAATTTATCCTGGTGAACTCCCCTCTGAGACTTTTTCTCACTGTGCTAGAGGTGATCTCAAGAGTTCCCCACAGCCTCAGTGACCGGTGATGACGTCATCACTGGTCACTGATGCTGCGCTTGCAGCAGCTCATTCCTCAGTGTTTTGCAGCCTGGATGGTCGCATCTTGGCACCATCCAGTTTGAAATCTGTTCATCCCCTGACGTGGGACAGAATGACAGGTGAGGGCTATTGTTGTTTTATTAATGGAGATGAGGGCTTCAATGGAATGGGCATTATGTGTGTATAACAATGTTTGTTATTTTTAAATAAAATGGATGTGTTTTTTTTTTTTTTATTTATTTCAAATAAAAAACTTTATTCCTGCTGTGTTTATTTATAAAATAACTATAGGATTAGTCATTAATAATCCTATAGTTATTTTATAAATAAACACACAGCAGGAATAACGTTTTTTTTTTTTTGTTTTGTTTTTTATTCATTAATAGGCGTCTTACAGACTCCTCTCCATTACTAAGCTGTGGGCTTGATGTCACCGGACAATTCAAAGGTGACATCAACCACACAAATATGAACCTCACTTGTCAACCTTGCTAAAGCTGAGGGTTGCTGCCCATAGCTGTCAGTTTTGCCTGGCTGGTTATCAAAAATACAGGGGAACCTGCACCGGTTTTTTTTTCTTCTTTAAATTATCTTTTTATGATTTATTTAAAGGACAGGCGCCAGCTGATGAATAGTCCCATCAGCCACCGCCTGCTCTCACTGTTATTAGCGGCAACAGGTGTGGGCTGATGGGCGCAGCAGTCCCATCAGCTGATGCTAGTGACCGGAGGTAGACTTTTTACCACTGATTAGAGCTGCGTGCTCAGCTGCATATGACATCACAAGAAACACCCGATGTTCGAGGTGCCGAACCCAAACAGTAACACTGACTTCCTGGTGAAGTCCATGCCCGCACATTAAGGAAAAGTTCACACTAGGTGGTTGTTTTATTTTTTTTTTTTCAGCATTTTTCTTCTGCAGCAAGAATGGAGCTGCAGAAAAAAAATGTTTCCCTTGGTTTATCTTGTGTTTTTCTTTTTTGTGTGTGTTGTTTGCAGCAGTTTTGGCATGATAGATTTGTCTCTTTTGCATGCTGATAAAGTTCAGTACTGAAAAAAAGTCCTATTCCAAAGAATGAGGTTTTGGCACAAAAAAAGCTGCAAAACATGGTACCTGCATTTTTTCACCACCCATTTAAGTCAATGGGTGAAAAACGCTGAAAGAAGTGACATGCTCCATGTCCAAAAAACCATGCAAAGCACAAAATACTGATTACAAAAAAACAATGTTAAAGTTAACATCAAGTTAAAAGCAAGTGAAAATTAGCATAAAAGCAGCAAAAACGCCCAGTGTGAACTTAGCCTAAGTTTTCAGTATAGACCCCAAACTTTAGAGATGGGCAAACCCGAACAGTAGTCTGCACAGATAAGTTAGTACTTGCCAGTCCCTGCTCCCCAGCTACTGCCACTACTCTTGTGTGTATGGCTGATCATTTATAGTTAATCTGGCAGTTATTTTTCTGTCCATATGGTTGGGGGCTGCACAGTATGGCATCGCGGGACGCATGTGTACTCCAAGCTGCAGGGTGTGCACCCCTGTATTACATTATTGCCTTGCAGGGTTGTTCCCACTAAAAACATTTGCCACCTGTCCACTCTGTGGTATACAGCAGAGTACACCACATTACGCCTACATGCAAAGTGAAACAAATGCTTGCAGCAGATGCTCTAACTGTACGGTTTTAGAAATATGGTGTCCTTGTTTAACAATATGACATATATTTGGCAGTCGTCAGCAATATTTTAGTCTAGATATTTTCTTTTCATTATTCATAAAATGGAATGTATTGTTTTTTTGCTTTTCCTAGGTGCAGAGAACATGGAGCAGCCCAGCCTCACTGTACACATGTGTCCCAAGTGTCAACTGATTGTGCCTGACATGGATACCCTACAGATTCATGTCATGGACTGCATCACATAAAAGCAATGACTTGTAGCTTTACCATTAATTCTTGAATTTGAGCATCTTGGCTTTTTCTCATGAGATTACTCCATGGATCTTGGAGGCATTGAACGAAACCGGCACTAAATAATTCAACGTTTTATGGGAGCTTGGATAATAATTAGGCATTGATTTCAATTCTTGTATTTAGTTTACTGTTTCTTAACACCAAATTCCTGACCAAACGCTGCGCACCTTCGTCTAAATGAAGGGCTAAACCTCTAGAACAAGTCACTGTTATCCTGGTAACAATGCAAATTAATAGCTGCAATAAAGTTTGTTTTATCACTGTTAGTGGTGAAAGTGCTGGAGATCAAAAGGCATTTTATATTTTATACACTTTCTCCACTTATGAAGAGACATTTGTCTCCAGACTTGTCATTTATTCTGCTATAGTAGATACTTGGGGCCCAATTCTTTAAGACTGTCATTTTGCATGTCAGTCATAATGGAGGGAGAGCACTGAAGTAAGATATGCCAAACTTATTAGGAGGTGTGTGCCTATTTAATAAATTTGGTGTATCTTTCAACTTTTGTGCGCCACCATCAATTTCTGTTTTAATTTACACCACAGGGTGGCAAAAATTATCACCAATGTCTTGACACACCAAAATTCAAAGTTTTTGAGTACCTTTTAAGTTGTGCAAAAATTTTGCTACATTTCAAGCATATTTACGCCAGAATTCTGGCAAACGAAATGACTTCTTTAATGGGGCCAGTCTAGATTGCAGAGCTAGTTTTATAGGACATTATAGGGTGGTATAACCGGTCTTCCTTTTTAATATCTTCATATTAGGAAATAAGAAAGAAGCAGTGAAAATTTTGGGGCCCTTTTAGAATGTATTTTTGATAGTAAGATAAGTTCATATTTTCCATAGGCTTCTCACAATATATTTTTGTTTTGTGGACCTCTGTAAATTATATGTAATCTGTGCTTTCCCGACTCTGTGTAAAAGCAGAGAGTGGATAGCTGGAATTACATTAATAAAATTTAACATCCTCCACTCTGCGAATGTGCCATCATTTAAAAGTGTGGATATATACCGTATCTTTGGCCTTCAAGGTGCAGCCTTTCTAGCCATTTAAAAACATAACTAATTCTTGTTGTCGGCCTTACAAATAAAATATAAGGCTAAAAGAAAATTCACTGGGTTAATATGTGTAATGGTTATGCTCAGTTCTGCTTACTCTTCACATTCAGAATTCCGTGTAGTATGTATTTCAGCCCTAAGAATACTAAAGGATCAAACTCTTTTCACTAAAATTAGGATGTAAAGCTGTTTGAAAATGTCACAATTTCTGAGCAACAATTAGTTTGGCATCAATTTTGGCACTTTTATGCCAGTCCCAACCATCTCCACAAACTTTAAAAAAAAATGGTTGAATCTTAACTGGGAAGGGGAGATAATGTAAAGTTTGTCAACTGGCCTTTAAGTGGCGCAAAGTTAGATCAGAAATGTCCCCCAGTCCACACAACACCTGTAATGCACCAAGTTTATTAAGAAGCATGTGTTTATTAATGAGTTTAGCACACGAGCTCACTGCTCATCAAGTCGGGTGTACAAAATGCCTTTCTACAAGCTGTGCACTTTTGTAAGACAAAATTCTATCTTTATATGATAACTGGATCTTCCAGTGGTGTTAAAGGGAAACGTGTCACCAGATCTTTCCCTTATAAAGTAGGGCCAGCACCTGTACACCCTGTTTCAGCATTCTAAGAAAGATGTCTATATGTCCCCAGAGCGCTCTCCATAAGAAAGCTTTTTTTTTTTTTATAATTTCCAATGGGGCAGTCAAGTCTTAAGGGGAGTCGCTGGTCTTTATCTGGTGCCTTCTCTTCTTGCTTTGTGTGGATGACGCGCCCTACAGTATCCACACAGTGTCCTCGGCATTGCACTCCTACACAGGCCACTTCTCTATAGTACGTAGGCGCTTTTTGTCTTTCCCTGTGAATGCCCACTACAATACTTTGTTCTGCCTTTGGTAGGTCAGAGCAGTGTGATGCCGGGGACACTGCGTGGATGACATTGCACGAGTCATCCACATAAAGCAAGAGGAGAGGAGGCCCCAGATCAAGGCCAGAGCCACAATTCTCTGTAGGTGAGCATAATAAAAGTAATTTGTTTTATAGAGAGCGCATTGGGGACATATAGACCACATTCTACAATTCTTTATATGAGGACGTACTGGTGCTAGCTCTACTTTACATGGGAAAAACATGGCAACAGGTTCCCTTTTAAAGCTTGTTTTAAATACGAGGGAATGTTGGTGTTTTGTTTTTTTAACAAGCCTGATTTTTCATTGTACCAGAAGACAGGTTGCGGTCATAAGTATTTGGTAGCAGTATGTCCCACTTTACCAAATGAAATAAGCAAGCATCTGTGGGTGCTTGCTAATAGGGATTTATTCGGTCACCCATGACCGCACCAACGAGAGAGGGGATCTGCCCTTCAGGAACAGGAAACCTACAGATACAAAAGGGCAGCGCCTCTCCCACGCTTCAGTTGGTTTCCTGTTCCTGAAGAGGACAGTGTTCCTACAGGTACTTGGAAAAGGATTTACCAGGATCCCAGGCCCAGCCAGTCGGTTTCGGTAGCGGGGGTCCCCTGCCTAGGCCGGTGCGGGGTGCCTGGAAGCACCACGGTGGGTCCGGGGAGGATTCCACGGCAGTGAGCAGGTAGGTGGAGTGGTGTCTGGAGGATTACCGACTCAGGTGGGCCAGCGCTGGAAGGTAATTATCCCCCCCCCGATGGATCTGATGGCTCCTGGCCTACACTCTCCGGCGTGCTGTGGTGTCTTCCGGGTCCGGCGGTGTCGGGTGTGGACCAGAAGCTCGGCTGGTGACGACCCTGGACGGTACTCTGGCGCAGTGCTGCGGCTTCATTGGATGTCGTGGTGGTGACTGGGCGGGGGCTGTCCCGGAAGCAGAGTGCCCAGCCGGCTTTTGCTTCAGGATAACGCCGTGGCATGATGGCCAGGGGTGCTGGGGCCCTGGGGGGGGGGGGGAGCGTAGTATTGGAGGGAGTGTCGAGTCAAGGGGGGGGGGGACCCTCCTGGCCAGAAACCTGACCCGGATATCTGGGGGGAGACACCTTTAAAAAGGTCCTGAACACTTGCATCTAGGCTTCTGAGCCATTACCATGATGGATGTAACGGAAGTTTTACAGATTCGGATTCCTCTGCTGACCTTAGAAGGGATGAAGATTCCTCGGGGCCTTCGTCTTCTGAGGAGGACTCTGGCCGTTTCCGCTTTCCCTTAGACCGCATGGACAATTTAATAAAAGCGGTCAGGTCCACGATGGGGGTGGCAGATTACAGGCCGGAGGGTTCAGTGCAAGACTTAATGTTTGGTGGACTGGATCCAAGAAAGCACAGGTCCTTTCCACTGAATAGTAAAATTCAGAGCCTGGTCGACCTGGAATGGAAGAAGCTGGAAAAAAGGGGCTCCTTGCCTCCGGCATTTAACCCCTTCATGACCCAGCCTACTTTGACCTTAATGACCTGGCCGTTTTTTGCAATTCTGACCAGTGTCCCTTTATGAGGTAATAACTCAGGAACGCTTCAACGGATCCTAGCGGTTCTGAGATTGTTTTTTCGTGACATATTGGGCTTCATGTTAGTGGTAAATTTAGGTCGATAATTTCTGAGTTTATTTGTGAAAAAAATGGAAATTTGGCGAAAATTTTAATTTCGCAATTTTCACATTTTGAATTTCTATTCTGTTAAACCAGAGAGTTATGTGACACAAAATAGTTAATAAATAACATTTCCCACATGTATACTTTACATCAGCACAATTTTGGAAACAAAATTTTTTTTTGCTAGGAAGTTATAAGGGTTAAAATTTGACCAGTGATTTCTCATTTTTACAACAAAATTTACAAAACCATTTTTTTTTAGGGACCATCTCACATTTGAAGTTAGTTTGAGGTTCTATATGGCTGAAAATACCCAAAAGTGACACCATTCTAAAAACTGGCTCCAATCTTTAGCGGACACCATGTCGCGTTTGGAAAGCCCCTGCGTGCCTAAACATTGGAGCTCCCCCACAAGTGAGCCCAATTTGGAAACTAGACCCACCAAGGAACTTATCTAGAAGCATAGTGAGCACTTTAAACCCTCAGGTGCTTCACAAATTGATCCGTAAAAATGAAAAAGTACTTTTTTTTTTCACACAAAATTTCTTTTAGCCTCAATTTTTTCATTTTCACATGGGCAACAGGATAAAATGGATCCTAAAATTTGTTGGACAATTTCTCCTGAGTACGCCGATACCTCATATGTGGGGGTAAACCACTGTTTGGGTGCACGGCAAGGCTCGGAAAGGGAGGTCCGCCATTTGACTTTTTGAATGGAAAATTAGCTCCAATCGTTAGCGGACACCATGTCGTGTTTGGAGAGCCCCTGTGTGCCTAAACATTGGAGCTCCCCTACAAGTGACCCCATTTTGGAAACTAGACCCCCCAAGGAACTTATCTAGATGCATAGTGAGCACTTATAACCCCCAGGTGCTTCACAGAAGTTTATACCGCAGAGCCGTGAAAATAAAAAAATAATTTTTCTTTCCTCAAAAATGATTTTTAGCCTGGAATTTTTTATTTTCCCAAGGGTAACAGGAGAAATTGGACCCCAAATGTTGTTGTCCAGTTTGTCCTGAGTATAATGATACCCCATATGTGGGGGTAAACCACTGTTTGGGCGCACGGCAGGGCTCGGAAGGAAAGGTACGCCATTTGGCTTTTTGAATGGAAAATTAGCTCCAATCATTAGCGGACACCATGTCGCGTTTGGAGAGCCCCTGTGTGCCTAAACATTGGAGCTCCCCCACAAGTGACCCCATTTTGGAATCTAGACCTCCCAAGGAACTAATCTAGATGTGTGGTGAGAACTCTGAACCCCAATGTGCTTCACAGAAGTTTATAACGCAGAGCCATAAAAATAAAAAATAATTTTTCTTTTCTCAAAAATGATTTTTTAGCCCACAATTTTTTATTTTCTCAAGGGTAACAGGAGAAATTGGACCCCAAAAGTTGTTGTCCAGTTTGTCCTGAGTATGCTGATACCCCATATGTGGGGGTAAACCACTGTTTGGGAACACATCGGGGCTCGGAAGGGAAGCAGTGACGTTTTGAAATGCAGATTTTGATGGAATGGTCTGCGGGTGTCACGTTGCATTTGCTGAGCCCCTGATGTGCCTAAACAGTAGAAACCCCCCACAAGTGACCCCATTTTGGAAACTAGACCCCCCAAGGAACTTATCTAGATGTGTGGTGAGCACTTTGAACCCCCAAGTGCTTCACAGAAGTTTATAACGTAGAACCGTGAAAATAAAAAATAATTTTTCATTCCTCTAAAATTGTTTTAGCAAGCAAATTTCTATTTTCGTAAGGGCAACAGGAGAAATTGGACCCCGATAATTGTTGCCCAGTTTGTCCTGAGTATGCTGGTACCCCATATGTGGGGGTAAACCACTGTTTGGGTGCACGTCGGGGCTCGGAAGGGAGGGAGCACCATTTGACTTTTTGAACGCAAGATTGGCTGGAATCAATGGTGGCGCCATGTTGCGTTTGGAGACCGCCTGATGTGCCTAAACAGTGGAAACCCCTCAATTCTAACTCCAACACTAACCCCAACACACCCCAAACCCTAATCCCAACTCTAGATATAACCCTAGCCCAATACACCCCTAACCCTAATCCCAACTCTAGCCATAACCCTAACCCCAACACACCCCTAACCACAACCCTAACCACAACTTTAACCCCTACACACCCCTAACCATAACCCTAACCACAAGCCTATTCTTAACCCTAATTCCAACCCTAACTCTAATTCCAACCCTAAGGCTATATGCCCACGTTGTGGATTCGTGTGAGATTTTTCCACACCATTTTTGAAAAATCCGCAGGTAAAAGGCACTGCGTTTTACCTGCGGATTTACTGCGGATTTCCAGTGTTTTTATGCGGATTTCACCTGCGGATTCCTATTGAGGAACAGGTGTAAAACGCTGCGAAATCCGCACAAAGAATTGACATGCTGTGGAAAATACAACTCAGCATTTCCGTGCGGTATTTTCCGCACCATGGGCACAGCGGATTTGGTTTTCCATAGGTTTACATGGTACTGTAAACCTGATGGAACACTGCTACGAATCCGCAGCCGCCAAATCCGCTGCGGATCCGCAGCCAAATCCGCTGCGGATCCGCAGCCAAATCCGCTGCGGATCCGCAGTCAAATCCGCACAGTGTGCACATAGCCTAATTCTAACGCTAACCCTAGTTCTAACCCTACCCCTAGTTCTAACCCTAGTTCTAACCCTATTGGAAAAAAAATATATTTTATTTTATTATTGTCCCTACCTATGGGGGTGATAAAGGGGGGGGTTCATTTACTATTTTTTGTATTTTGATCACTGTGATAGGTTTTATCACAGTGTTCAAAATGTACAAGGAACGAATCTGCCGGCCGGCAGATTCGGCGGGCGCACTGCGCCCACCATTTTGGAAGATGGCGCCAAGGGAGAAGACTGTCGGACTCCCGGAGGATCGGTAAGTATGAAGGGGTGGTGGGGGGGTGGATCGGAGCACGGGGGGGTGGATCGGAGCACGGGGGGGTGATCGGAGCACAGGGGGGGTGGATCTGAGCAAGGAGGGAGCGGACAGGAGGACGGGGGAGCGGGCAGGCGGACGGAGGGGAGTACCGGACAAAACGGACGACCAGGGAGGAGATCGGTGGCGGTGGGGCAGATCAGGATTTCCAGCCATGGCCGATGATATTGCAGCATCGGCCATGGCTGGATTGCAATATTTCACCATTTTCATAGGTGAAATATTGCAAAGTGCTATGATTGGCTGTTGCACTTTAAACAGCCAATCGGAGCGATCGGAGCCACGGGCTAAAGTACAACTCCCCCTGTCCCTGCAGATCGGGTGAAATTGGAGTTAACCCTTTCACCCGATCTGCAGGGACGCGATCCCTCCATGACGCATACGCGTGCATTGGCACCGACTTTCATGATGCAGCGTATGCGTCAAAGGTCGGGAAGGGGTTAAACGAAGGTATCCCTTTTGAGGATCCCAATGTGAATAGATGGGATGAGGCCCCAAAGCTCGATGCGGCAGTGGCTAAGGCTTCAAAAAAATCTTCCCTACCTTTTGAGGATCTGGGTTCCTTGAAGGACCCTCTAGACAAAAAATCAGACACTTTCTTTAAATGGGCGTGGGAAATGTCAGCTGGCTCCCTGAGGCCGGCATCCGCTTGTGCAGCCAGATCATGATGGTCTGGCTAGATCAACTGGAGTCTCAGACTCCCGCGGGGCTCCTTCTTTCAACTATCTTGAAGGCCTTACCAATAATTCAGGGGGCTGCAGCTTTCCTAGCCGACGCTTCAGCAGACTCTGTAAGGATGGTGGCTAGGGCAGCAGGACTGGCCAATGCAGCTCAGAGGGCATTGTTATTAAAATGCTGTCCAGGGGGTATCCAGGACAGGTCCAGACTCTGCTCCATCCTATGTAAGGGAGAGTACCTCTTTGGTCCAGTTCTAGACGAGCTTTTAGAGAAAGCAGGGGATGATAAAAAGAATTTCCCCAGCTTACCAACCTCTTCCTACCGATGTCCTTTCAGCAGGAGAAGGTTCAGTTGCAGGAGGCCTTCCAGGGAACAAGTTAAATGAGATGAAAGGAAGAGAAAAGGTGCGGGGTTTGTTTTGAGGCTCTTCACGGGAGCATAAGAAGCCATCGCAATGACTAGCTGTGCCCGTGGGGGGTAGGCTAGCAGCCCTTCTACCCAGCCTGGTCACACATCTCCAATAGTAATTGGATTCGGAGTCTGATTTAATCAGGACTCCAGTTAGAATTTTCTTGTATTCCACGGGATAAGTTCAGGATTACTCCCTTCCGGTCTTCTTCCTCAGAGCAGGCTGCCCTGGAGTCGGAGGTCCGTGAGCTATGTCGTAACGAGGTCCTGATAGAGGATCCAGAGGGCAGAGAAAGGTGGAGGATTCTACCCCTCCTATTTTTGATTCGGAAGCCGGACGGTTCCTGTAGAACCATCATTAATCTTAAAGCCCTCAATTTTCTGATAATGCGGTCCCTTTAAGATGGAGCCAATTGGTTCAGCAATAAAATTGATGTTTGAAAACTGTTTTATGGTAGTATTAGATCTAAATGATGCTTATTATCATGTACCTCATCAGTGTTTCCTTACAGTGGCATTTCCATGGGGGGGTTCAGTCCGTCACTTCCAGTTTAGGGCCCTTCCCTTTGGCCTTGCAGTTGCTCCTTGTGTGTTGACTAAAGTTATAGCTAAGGTTATGGCCCACCTACATGAATCCGACATCCTCATCATTCCCTACCTAGGCGACTTCCTTATATTATAGGTAGATCAGCGGACCATTGTCTAGTTCAGTTAGAGAAGGCAATGTCCGTTCTTGAACGCTTGGGCTGGCTACTGAATATTGAGAAATCACGGTTACAGCCCTTGAGAGTGCAGCAGTTTTTGGGCCTAATTTTGGACTCAGAATGACAGGAGTGTCGTCTGCCACCCAACGAGTTGTCTTCGTCAACAGGTTCTGAAGGCTTCTAACAACCCTACCATGTCCCTCAGAAGGGCTATGTCCCTGTTTGGCACTGCACATAAAAAGAAAAGACCATGCCAGAGCAGACTTTTTAAGCTGCAACCTGCTAAGGCGAGGGAATGGTCACTAAGGAATACCATGTTCGACCAGATTGTGCAAACTGGGGTCGGCCAGACATAGACCTCTTCACTACCAGGAGGAACAGGAAAGTGAGACAATTCTGTTCTCTAGACCCCAGAGAAGGCCCACTGGCAGTAGATGCCTTCCTGATAAAGTGGAACTTCCGTCTGGCTTACGCCTTTCCCCCCTTGTTTCTGTTACCTCTAGTGGTGAAGAAAATCAGGAAGGACAAAGCAAGAGTAATAGTGATTACCCCCTTTTGGCTCAGGAGGGCATGGTTCTCATGTCTCAGGACCATGTCTGTGTCCGATCCATGGGGGCTCTGGAAGTTCCAGATCTCCTCTCCCAGGGCCCAGTCTACCATCCACAGGTGGCGGGCCTCCATCTGACAGCGTGGAGTGTGAAAGGACGTTACTGAGGGATAGAGGCTTTTCTCCAAACTTGATAACTACATTTCTTAAATGTAGGAAGGAGGTTACAACCAGGATCTATGCTAGGACCTGGAAAAAATGTTTACGTACCACAGAATTTAGGGCCGGGGAGGGGGTTCCAATAGCTCAAATCCTGGAGTTTCTTCAGAAAAGTCTGGACATGGGTCTTTCCACCAGTACCCTTAAGGTACAGGTGTCAGGCCTGGGCATGCACTATTTTGCTGTGGCATCGCCAGTAACTATTGGGTCTGCAGGTTTATTAAGGCAGTAGGCAAGTCCAGGCCCATACGTAGAGAAAGGTTTATGCCGTGGCATTTAAACTTAGTACTCATAGCCATGACAGAAGCCCCTTTTGAGCCCATTTCATCAGCCTCTGTGAAGATGCTCTCCTTCAAGGTAGCCTTTTTTGTTGCATTAACATCAGCGCGGAGGGCGAGTGACATCCAGTCACTTTCTAGATTCCCTCCATATACACAGTTCTGTTGTGAATTCTGCTCTTGGGCTCCCTCCGGTGGTTATAAGTGGTAGCGCTGCTGTCTTCAATCACAGCATGTCATCAGGTGGCTCCACTTAATTCAATCCACTGGGCTATTTAGTTTTGTTTCACCCTTTAGTCAGTGCCAGTTGTCCATTGTTCCTGGAGGATTCACATCTCTGCCTGGTCTCTTCTGCTTTGCTGTTCATTGCAACAAAGATACAGTTCTGGCCTTGTTTTTGCAGTCCACATGCTGTGGGCCTTATAGTTCAGTGCATTTCTATGTTTTGTCTTGTCCAGCTTGGTCAGTAAAAGGACTTTCTCATCCAAGCTGGTATCTCTGGAGTTGCAGATATACCCTCCATATCTTTAGTTAGATGTGGAGATTTTGTATTTTCTGTGGTGGATATTTTCTAGTATTTTAATACTGACCGCATAGTACTCTGTCCTGTCCTTTTCTATCTAGCTAGAATGGCCTCCTTTGCTAAATCCTGATTTCAGTCTGTGTATGTTAATTCCCTCTCCGCTCACCGTCAATATTTGTGGGGGGCTGTCTATCCTTTGGGGATTTTCTCTGAGGCAAGATAGTTTTTCTGTTTCTTCCTCTAGGGGTATTTAGTCCTCCGGCTGTGACGAGATGTCTAGGGAGGATCAGGAACATCCCACGGCTACTTCTAGTTGCGGTGTTAAGTTCAGGGTCTGCGATCGGTACAGGTACCACCTTCTCCAGAGTACGTCTCATGCTGCTCCTAGGCCACCAGTTCATAACAGTACAACTGGACAACAAAGAGTTAATTGCTTCTCAAAAGAAGGGAAGGAAAGTGCTGAGCCATTTTTTTTTTTTTTCTGTAGTCTGTGTTTTTTTTTCCCTCTTTACCTCTGGGTGGCTCAGGAGTTTGGTGCTGGCATGGATGTTCAGGGATTGGCTTCTCGTGTGGATCAGCTTGCTAGAGTACAGGGTATTTCCGATTATATCGTTCAGACTCCGGTTTTAGAGCCTAGAATTCCAACTCCTGATTTGTTTTTTTGGGACAGGTCCAAATTTTTGAGCTTTAAAAATAACTAAACTGTTTTTTGCTCTGAAACCACGTTCCTCTGGTGATCCCATACAGCAGGTTAAAATTGTCATTTCTCTGCTGCGCAGTGATCCTCAGGATTGGGCATTTTCCCTGGAATCTGGGAATCCGGCTTTGATTAATGTAGACACCTTTTTTCAGGCGCTAGGGTTATTTTATGATGAACCTAATTCAGTGGATCATGCTGAGAAGACCTTGTTGGCCCTGTGTCAGGGTCAAGAAGCGGCAGAATCTTATTGCCAGAAATTTAGAAAATGGTCTGTGCTGACTAAATGGAATGAGGATGCCTTGGCGGCAATTTTCAGAAAGGGTCTTTCTGAATCCATTAAAGATGTTATGGTGGGGTTTCCCACGCCTGCTGGTCTGAATGATTCTATGTCTCTGGCCATTCAGATTGATCGGCGCTTGCGCGAGCGCAGAGTTGTGCACACTATGGCGTTGTCCTCCGAGCGGAGTACTGACCCTATGCAGTGTGATAGGATTTTATCTAGAGCTGAACGACAAGGATTCAGACATCAGAATAGGTTGTGTTTTTACTGCGGCGATTCTGCTCATGTTATTTCTGATTGCCCTAAGCATACAAAGAGAATCGCTAGTTCCGTTACCATCAGTACTGTACAACCTAAATTTCTGTTATCTGTGACCCTGATCTGCTCATTATCGTCATTTTCTGTCATGGCATTTGTGGATTCAGGTGCCGCTTTGAACTTAATGGACTTAGAATTTGCCAAACGTTGTGGTTTCCCCTTGCAGCCTTTGCAGAACCCTATTCCTTTGAGGGGTATTGATGCTACACCGTTGGCTAAAAATAAACCTCAGTTTTGGACACAGCTGACCATGTGCATGGCGCCAGCCCATCAGGAAGATTGTCGCTTTCTGGTGTTGCAGAATTTGCATGATGCTATTGTGCTGGGTTTCCCATGGTTACAGGTACATAATCCGGTGTTAGATTAAAAATCTGTTATGAACTGGTGGTTTAGGAGCAACATGGGACGAGCTCTGGAGGAGGTGGTACCTGTACTGACCGCAGTTCCTGATCTTAACACAATACTAGAAGTAGCCGTGGGATGTTCCTGTCACTCCCTAGACACCTCGTCACAGCCGGAGAACTAACTACCCCTAAAGATAGAAACAGGAAAGCTATCTTGCCTCAGAGAAAACCCCCAAAGGATAGACAGCCCCCCACAAATATTGACTGTATTGACTGTAAGTGGAGAGGGAAATGACAGAATGAAACCAGGAGGAAGCAAAGGGGGCCACTCTAGCTAGATAGATAGAATAAGACAGAGTACTGTGTGGTCAGTATTAAAAAAACTAGAAAAATCCACCAGAGTTTACAAAAATCTCCACATCTCACTAAAGGTGTGGAGGGTAAATCTGCTTTCCAGAGCTTCCAGCTTAACTGAAATCATACTGACAAGCTGGACAAGAAAAAACATAGCAAGTGCTGAACAATAAAGTCCACAAAATGTGGACTGCAAAGGACAAAGCAAGGACTTATCTTTGCTGAACTAGTCAGAACATCAGGGAAATCCAAGCAGAGATGTGAATCCAACCAGGAACCATTGACAACTGGCACTGGCTGAAGGATAGAGAAGGTATAAATAGCCGAGCCAGAATAGACGATCAGTGGAAGCAGCTGCTGACTGCTAAGTCCAAGGAGCAGCCGTTCCACTTAAAACCACCGGAGGGAGCCCAAGAGCGGAATTCACAACAGTACCCCCCCCCCCCCTTGAGGAGGGATCACCGAAGCCTCACCACAGCCCAAAGGCCGATCAGGATGAGCCAAGTGAAAAGCACGAACCAAATCGGCGGCATGAACATCGGAGGCAACAACCCAAGAATTATCCTCCTGGCCATAACCCTTCCACTTGACAAGATACTGAAGCCTCCGCCTCGAAAAACGAGAATCCAAAATTTTCTCAACCACATATTCCAACTCCCCCTCAACCAACACCGGGGCAGGAGGATCAACAGAGGGAACAATGGGCACCATATATCTCCGCAACAAAGATCTATGGAAAACATTATGGATGGCAAAAGAGGCTGGAAGGGCCAAATGAAAAGACACAGGATTGATAATCTCAGAAATCTTATAAGGACCAATAAACCGAGGCTTGAACTTAGAGGAAGAAACCTTCATAGGAATATGACGAGAAGATAACCAGACTAAATCCCCCACCCGAAGCTGGGGACCAACACACCGGTTAGCAAAACGTTGAGCCTCCTCCTGAGACAACGTCAAATTGTCTACCACATGAGTCCAAATCTGCTGCAACCTGTCCATCACAGAATCCACACCAGGCCAATCAGAAGGCTCAACCTGCCCCGAAGAAAAACGAGGTTGAAAACCAAAATTACAAAAGGTGAAACCAAAGTAGCCGAACTAGCCCGATTATTAAGGGCAAACTCGGCCAACGGCAAGAAAGCCACCCAATCATCCTGATCAGCAGACACAAAGCATCTCAAATAGGTTTCCAAGGTCTGATTAGTTCGCTCAGTTTGGCCATTTGTCTGAGGATGAAACGCCGAAGAAAAAGACAAATCAATGCCCATCCTAGCACAAAAGGCCCGCCAAAACCTAGAAACAAACTGGGAACCCCTGTCAGACACAATATTCTCCGGAATGCCATGCAAACGAACCACATGCTGAAAAAACAATGGAACCAAATCAGAGGAGGAAGGCAATTTAGGCAAAGGTACCAAATGGACTATTTTAGAGAACCGGTCACAAACCACCCAGATTACAGACATCTTCTGGGAAACAGGAAGATCCGAAAAAATCCATGGAAATATGCGTCCAGGGCCTCTCAGGGACCGGCAAAGGCAAAAGCAACCCACTAGCGCGGGAACAGCAAGGCTTGGCCCGGGCACAAGTCCCACAGGACTGCACAAAAGAACGCACGTCCCGCGACAAGGAAGGCCACCAAAAGGACCTAGCAACCAAATCTCTGGTACCAAAAATCCCAGGATGACCAGTCAACACTGAACAATGAACCTCAGAAATTACCTTACTTGTCCATCTATCAGGAACAAGCAGCTTCACCACTGGACAGCGGTCAGGTCTATCAGCCTGAAATTCCTGAAGCACCCGCCGTAAATCAGGGGAGATGGCAGAAAGAATCACCCCTTCCTTAAGAATGCCAACCGGCTCAAGGACTCCAGGAGAATCAGGCAAAAAACTCCTAGAGAGGGCATCAGCCTTAACATTCTTAGATCCCGGAAGATACGAGACCACAAAATCAAAACGGGAGAAAAACAGGGACCATCGAGCCTGTCTAGGATTCAACCGCTTGGCCGACTCGAGGTAAATCAGATTCTTATGATCGGTCAAGACCACAACGCGGTGCTTGGCTCCCTCAAGCCAATGTCGCCACTCCTCAAATGCCCACTTCATAGCCAACAACTCCCGATTGCCGACGTCATAATTGCGCTCCGCAGGCGAAAACTTTCTGGAAAAAAAAAGCACACGGTTTCATCAAAGAACCATCAGAATTCTTCTGAGACAAAACGGCCCCTGCCCCAATCTCAGAAGCGTCAACCTCAACCTGAAAAGGAAGAGAAACATCCGGCTGACGCAACACAGGGGCAGAAGTAATTCGGCGTTTAAACTCTTGAAAGGCTTCAACAGCCGCAGAGGACCAGTTCGTAACATCAGCGCCTTTCTTCGTCAAATCGGTAAGGGGCTTAACCACACTGGAAAAGTTGGCAATGAAACGGCGATAAAAATTAGCAAAGCCCAAAAATTTCTGAAGGCTCTTCACAGATGTGGGTTGAATCCAGTCATGAATGGCTTGGACCTTAACAGGATCCATTTCTATAGACGAGGGAGAAAAAATAAAACCCAAAAAAGAGACCTTCTGAACTCCGAACAGGCACTTAGACCCCTTCACAAATAAAGCATTATCACAAAGGATCTGGAATACCATCCTGACCTGCTTCACATGAGACTCCCAATCATCGGAAAAAATCAAAATATCATCCAAATACACAATCATGAATTTATCAAGATAATTGCGGAAAATATCATGCATGAAGGACTGAAATACAGAAAGAGCATTAGAAAGCCCGAAAGGCATCACAAGGTATTCAAAATGGCCTTCGGGCGTATTAAATGCAGTTTTCCATTTGTCACCCTGTTTAATACGAACAAGATTATATGCCCCTCGAAGGTCAATCTTAGTAAACCAACTAGCCCCCTTAAGCCGAGCAAACAAATCAGAAAGCAAAGGTAAAGGGTATTGGAATTTGACCGTGATCTTATTGAGAAGACGATAATCTATACAGGGTCTCAAGGAGCCATCCTTCTTGGCAACAAAAAAGAATCCCGCTCCCAATGGAGACGAAGACGGCCGAATATGCCCCTTCTCCAAAGACTCCTTAACATAACTCCGCATGGCGGCATGCTCTGGCACAGACAGATTGAACAGTCGGCCCTTAGGAAACTTACAGCCAGGAATCAAATTAATAGCACAATCACAGTCCCTATGTGGAGGAAGGGAACTGGACTTGGGCTCATCAAATACATCCTGGAAATCCGACAAAAACTCAGGGACTTCAGAAGAAGGGGAAGAGGAAATTGACATCAAATGAACGTCACTATGTACCCCTTGACAACCCCAACTAGTTACAGACATAGATTTCCAATCCAGCACCGGATTATGTTCCTGTAACCATGGAAAACCCAGTACAACAACATCATGCAGGTTATTCAGCACCAGAAAACGGCAATCTTCCTGATGTGCTGGAGCCATGCACATGGTCAGCTGCGTCCAATACTGAGGTTTATCCTTGGCCAATGGTGTAGCATCAATGCCCCTCAAAGGAATAGGGCTCTGCAAAGGCTGCAAGGAAAAACCACAGCTCCTGGCGAATTCCAAGTCCATTAAGTTCAGGGCAGCGCCTGAATCCACAAATGCCATGACAGAAAAGGATGATGATGAGCAAATCAGGGTCACATAAGAGAAATTTAGGCTGTACAGTACTGATGGTAACAGACCTAGCGACCCTCTTAGTACGCTTAGGGCAAACAGAAATAACGAGCAGAATCACCACAGTAAAAACACAGCCTATTCTGACATCTGAATCCCTGCCGTTCTGCTCTAGTCAAAATCCTATCACATTGCATAGGCTCAGGACTCTGTTCAGAGGATATCGCCATATGGTGCACAACTTTGCGCTCGCGCAGACGCCGATCAATCTGAATGGCTAGAGACATAGATTCGCTCAAACCAGCAGGCATGGGGAACCCCACCATAACATCTTTAAGGGCTTCAGAAAGACCCTTTCTGAAAATTGCAGCCAAGGCATCCTCATTCCATTTAGTGAGCACAGACCATTTTCTAAATTTCTGGCAGTATATTTCTGCCGCTTCCTGACCCTGACACAGGGCCAACAAAGTTTTTTCTGCATGATCCACAGAATTACGTTCGCCATACAATAATCCGAGCGCTTGAAAAAATGCGTCTACATTAAGCAATGCCGGATCCCCTGATTCAAGGGAGAATGCCCAGTCCTGAGGGTCACCACGCAGCAGAGAGATGACAATTTTAAACTGCTGAATGGGATCACCAGAGGAACGGGGTTTCAAAGCAAAAAACAATTTGCAGTTATTTTTAAAGTTCAAAAACTTAGATCTGTCCCCAAAAAACAAATCAGGAGTAGGAATTCTAGGCTCTAAAGCCGGAGTCTGGACAACATAATCTTGGATACCCTGTACTCTTGCAGCAAGTTTATCCACACGAGAAAACAAACCCTGAACATCCATGCCAGCGCCAAAATCCTGAACCACCCAGAGATTAAGAGGAAAAAAAAAGACAAAATAGACTACAGAAAAAAAAATGGCTCAGAACTTTTTTTTCCTTCTTTTGAGATGCATTTAAATCATTTTTGGCCAGTTGTACTGTTATGAACTGGTGGTTTAGGAGCAACATGGGACGAGCTCTGGAGGAGGTGGTACCTGTACTGACCGCAGTTCCTGATCTTAACACAACGCTAGAAGTAGCCGTGGGATGTTCCTGTCACTCCCTAGACACCTCGTCACAGCCGGAGAACTAACTACCCCTAAAGATAGAAACAGGAAAGCTATCTTGCCTCAGAGAAAATCCCCAAAGGATAGACAGCCCCCCACAAATATTGACTGTGAGTGGAGAGGGAAATGACATACGCAGAATAAAACCAGGAGGAAGCAAAGGGGGCCACTCTAGGTAGATAGATAGAATAGGACAGAGTACTGTGCGGTCAGTATTAAAAAAACTAGAAAAATCCACCACAGAGTTTACAAAAATCTCCACATCTCACTAAAGGTGCGGAGGGTAAATCTGCTTTCCAGAGCTTCCAGCTTAACTGAATAAATCATACTGACAAGCTGGACAAGAAAAAACATAGAAAGTGCTGAACAATAGAGTCCACAAAATGTGGACTGCAAAGGACAAAGCAAGGACTTATCTTTGCTGAACTAGTCAGAACATCAGGGAAATCCAAGTAGAGATGTGAATCCAACCAGGAACCATTGACAACTGGCACTGGCTGAAGGATAGAGCAGGCATAAATAGCCGAGCCAGAATAGACGATCAGTGGAAGCAGCTGCTGACTGCTAAGTCCAAGGAGCAGCCGTTCCACTTAAAACCACCGGAGGGAGCCCAAGAGCGGAATTCACAACAGAAATCTATGTCTGTGACTAGTTGGGGTTGTCAGGGAGTTCATAATGACGTTCCTTTGATGTCAATTTCCTCTTCCCCTTCTTCTGAAATTCCTGAGTTTTTGTCAGCTTTCCAGGATGTATTTGATGAACCCAAATCCAGTTCTCTTCCACCGCATAGGGACTGTGATTGTGCTATTGACTTGGTTCCAGGCTGTAAGTTCCCTAAAGGCCGACTTTTCAACCTGTCTGTGCCAGAACATGCCGCCATGCGGAGTTATGTTAAGGAGTCTTTAGAGAAGGGGCATATTCGGCCATCTTCTTCACCTTTGGGAGCAGGTTTTTTTTTTCGTTGCCAAGAAGGATGGCTCCTTGAGACCCTGTATTGATTATCGCCTCTTGAATAAGATCACGGTCAAATTCCAATACCCTTTGCCTTTGCTTTCTGATTTGTTTGCTAGGATTAAGGGGGCTAGTTGGTTTACTAAGATTGACCTTCGAGGGGCATATAATCTTGTTTGTATTAAGCAGGGTGACGAATGGAAAACTGAGTTTAATACGCCCGAAGGTTATTTTGAATACCTTGTGATGCCATTCGGGCTCTCTAATGCTCCATCTGTGTTTCAGTCCTTCATGCATGATATCTTTCGGAGTTATCTTGATAAATTCATGATTGTATATTTGGATGATATTTTGATTTTTTCCGATAATTGGGAGTCTCATGTGAAACAGGTCAGGATGGTATTTCAGATCCTTCGTGATAATGCTTTATTTGTGAAGGGGTCTAAGTGCCTCTTTGGAGTGCAGAAGGTTTCTTTTTTGGGCTTAATTTTTTCTCCATCTATAGAAATGGATCCAGTTAAGGTTCAGGCCATTCATGATTGGATTCAGCCCACATCCATTTAGAGCCTTCAGAAATTTTTGGGCTTTGCTAATTTCTATCGCCGTTTCATTGCCAACTTCTCCAGTGTGGTTAAACCCCTGACCGATTTGACGAAAAAAGGCGCTGATGTGACGAATTGGTCCTCTGCGGCAGTTTCTGCCTTTCAGGAGCTTAAACGCCGATTTACTTCTGCCCCTGTGTTGCGTCAGCCGGATGTTTCTCTTCCATTTCAGGTTGAGGTTGACGCTTCTGAGATTGGGGCAGGGGCCGTTTTGTCTCAGAGGAATTCTGATGGTTCTTTGATGAAACCGTGTGCCTTCTTTTCTCGAAAGTTCTCACCTGCAGAACGCAATTATGATGTCGGCAATCGTGAGTTGTTGGCTATGAAGTGGGCATTTGAGGAGTGGCGACACTGGCTTGAGGGGGCCAAGCACTGTATTGTGGTCCTGACCGATCATAAGAATCTGATTTACCTCGAGTCTGCCAAGCGGTTGAATCCTAGACAGGCTCGATGGTCCTTGTTTTTCTCCCGTTTTGATTTTGTGGTCTCGTATCTTCCGGGTTCTAAGAATGTTAAGGCGGATGCCCTCTCTAGGAGCTTTTTGCCTGATTCTCCTGCGGTCCTTGAGCCGGTCGGTATTCTGAAGGAAGGGGTGATTCTTTCTGCCATCTCCCCTGATTTACGACGGGTTCTTCAGGAATTTCAGGCTGATAAGCCGGACTGCTGTCCAGTGGGGAAATTGTTTGTTCCTGATAGATGGACTAGTAAAGTGATTTCTGAGGTTCATTGTTCTGTGTTGGCTGGCCATCCTGGGATTTTTGGTACCAGAGATTTGGTTGGTAGGTCCTTTTGGTGGCCGCTTTTGTCACGGGATGTGCGTTCTTTTGTGCAGTCCTGTGGGACTTGTGCACGGGCTAAGCCTTGCTGTTCCCGCGCTAGTGGGTTGCTTTTGCCTTTGCCGGTCCCTGAGAGGCCTTGGACGCATATTTCTATGGATTTTATTTCAGATCTGCCGGTGTCCCAGAGGATGTCTGTTATCTGGGTGGTTTGTGACCGGTTTTCTAAGATGGTTCATTTGGTACCTTTGCCTAAATTGCCTTCCTCTTCTGATTTGGTTCCGTTGTTTTTTCAGCATGTGGTTCGTTTGCATGGCATTCCGGAGAATATTGTGTCTGATAGAGGTTCCCAGTTTGTTTCTAGGTTTTGGCGGGCCTTTTGTGCTAGGATGGGCATTGATTTGTCTTTTTCTTCCGTATTTCATCCTCAGACAAATGGCCAAACCGAGCGAACTAATCAGACTTTGGAAACTTACTTGAGATGCTTTGTGTCTGCTGATCAGGATGATTGGGTGGCTTTCTTGCCATTGGCCGAGTTTGCCCTTAATAATCGGGCTAGTTCTGCTACCTTGGTTTCGCCCTTCTTTTGCAATTCTGGTTTTCATCCTCGTTTTTCTTCAGGGCAGGTTGAGCCTTCTGATTGTCCTGGGGTGGATTCTGTGGTTGACAGGTTGCAGCAAATTTGGGCTCATGTGGTGGACAATTTGGTGTTGTCTCAGGAGGAGGCTCAGCGTTTTGCTAACAGTCGTCGGTGTGTTGGTTCCCGGCTTCGGGTTGGGGATTTGGTCTGGTTGTCTTCCCGTCATGTTCCTATGAAGGTTTCTTCCCCTAAGTTCAAGCCTCGGTTTATTGGCCCTTATAGGATTTCTGAGATTATTAATCCTGTGTCTTTTCGTTTGGCCCTTCCAGCCTCTTTTTCCATCCATAATGTTTTTCATAGATCTTTGTTGCGGAAATATGTGGTGCCCGTTGTCCCCTCTGTTGATCCTCCTGCCCCGGTGTTGATTGATGGGGAGTTGGAGTATGTGGTTGAGAAGATTTTGGATTTTCGTTTTGGTGGACCTTGAGGAAGACGCCTCTAGCGTCGATACGCGTGGGTCATACAGCTCTAGGGCAGTGTGTCTATTCAGCCGGTACTTGCTTTTTTCTTTGTGGGAAGAGGATTCCATGCTGGGCGGATCTTTTCCATCATTCAGCCGATCCTAGCTGTTCCCTTGAACAAGGTTCAGCCTCTCTGCTTTGCATGGGGTATGTGCACTTTACATTTGTGAAGATTAGGCAGGCTTTTTCTGGGGTCGCAGCATGCACAAAGGGGCTGTAATTTATATAAATATGTACCTTTTTCTAGCATTGGGACTGTTCAAATAGGTTCTAGTTGTGTATTAGCACATAAGATCTGCATTTCTATGTTATTTGTCCTCTTCCCCACTATCGCATGAGCCGGCATTATACAAGATGAATAGGCCCTATTATGCTGTTGTAGTATTGTACTTTATATTATGTGGACCCTTATTTCCCATCTCTTATGGGTGTTTTTAATTGTTTTTACTACAGTTGTTGGTGTGGTGTGGTTCTAATAATAAAATTTGTTACTGGTTTGTTTAACTGTATTGTGGTGATCCCGTTTTTATGATGCAGCCTTTTCTCTTATAAATTGTCTGGATTTTCGTTTTTCGAGGCGGAGGCTTCAGTATCTTGTCAAATGGAAGGGTTATGGCCAGGAGGATAATTCTTGGGTTGTTGCCTCCGATGTTCATGCTGATGATTTGGTTCGTGCCTTTCATTTGGCTCGTCCTGATCGGCCTGGGGGCTCTGGTGAGGGTTCGGTGACCCCTCCTCAAGGGGGGGGGTACTGTTGTGAATTCTGCTCTTGGGCTCCCTCCGGTGGTTATAAGTGGTAGCGCTGCTGTCTTCAATCACAGCAGGTCATCAGGTGGCTCCACTTAATTCAATCCACTGGGCTATTTAGTTTTGTTTCACCCTTTAGTCAGTGCCAGTTGTCCATTGTTCCTGGAGGATTCACATCTCTGCCTGGTCTCTTCTGCTTTGCTGTTCATTGCAACAAAGATACAGTTCTGGCCTTGTTTTTGCAGTCCACATGCTGTGGGCCTTATAGTTCAGTGCATTTCTATGTTTTGTCTTGTCCAGCTTGGTCAGTAAAAGGACTTTCTCATCCAAGCTGGTATCTCTGGAGTTGCAGATATACCCTCCATATCTTTAGGTAGATGTGGAGATTTTGTATTTTCTGTGGTGGATATTTTCTAGTATTTTAATACTGACCGCATAGTACTCTGTCCTGTCCTTTTCTATCTAGCTAGAATGGCCTCCTTTGCTAAATCCTGATTTCAGTCTGTGTATGTTAATTCCCTCTCCGCTCACCGTCAATATTTGTGGGGGGCTGTCTATCCTTTGGGGATTTTCTCTGAGGCAAGATAGTTTTTCTGTTTCTTCCTCTAGGGGTATTTAGTCCTCCGGCTGTGACGAGGTGTCTAGGGAGGATCAGGAACATCCCACGGCTACTTCTAGTTGCGGTGTTAAGTTCAGGGTCTGCGATCGGTACAGGTACCACCTTCTCCAGAGTACGTCTCATGCTGCTCCTAGGCCACCAGTTCATAACACAGTTCCTAGACGATAGGATAGTACTTAGGCTGGATCCAGCTTACTTGCCTAAGGTAGCTTCAAGTTTCCACAAGAAATAGTCCTTCCCTCTTTCCTCCCCAACCCTACTAACTAGAAAGAAAGGAAGTTCCATACTCTAGATATTAGGAGATGTATTCTGGGGTACCTGTCAGTCACTGATTCTTGGTAGAGGGACAATGCCTTGTCTCCTTTCAAGGCGCCAGGAAGGGTCTTGGGGTGTGTCAAGGAGGACGATGGCTAGGTGGATTAGGGAGGCTATTTCTCTAGCGTATACATCGAGTGGCAGGCCAGCACCAGAGAAGTTGAGGGCACATTCCACTCAATCCATGGCAGCGTCGTGGGCAGAGCGGTCGGAAGTCTCCATTGGCCAAAAATGTAAGGCGGCCAACTTGGACTTCTCCATCCACCTTTTTGAATCATTATAGGTTAGATTTGGGTGTTTCCTCAGACCTCCTTCGGTATAAGGCTACTGCAGGCTGTGATCCCTCCCCAAGTGGTTATTACTTCTCTGTAATTCTCTCGTTGGTGCGGTCATGGGCAACCGAATAAAGTCTTAGTTACTTACCATTAATGGTATTTTTTTCGGAGCCCATGGCAGCACCCTTAGATTCCCTCCCTTTTTGCACTTCTTCCTCTTATAAGGTTCACCTGTGTGAAGTAGTTAGTTGTTAAGAGTATTGTACATAATTTACCATTAACCATGGTGGTCCTCTCGAGCTCTGTAATCCAACTGATGCGTGGGAGGGGTGCCGCCCTTTGGTTCTTCCCGGCTAAAAGAAGCCCCTTTTTGTAATGTACTTACTAGAGATGGGAGAAGCTATTCACAGCAGCCCAGTCTGTAAATTGTAAACACTTATTACCTGCCATCATACCGGCTCTTCTTTTGATTTGCCGGACTGTCGTGAGGTCATCGGTCACAGCCTGGCGTATCAAAAGATGGCACTGAGGGGATGACCATCTAAACAGCGATTCCCAGGGCTCAAATCCAGTGTCATGTCACCTGCCTGCTGGACCAGGGTCCTGCAAATCTATTCTCTGAACTCTAGCAAACACTTTTTGCAAATTTAACATAGGTCAAGGATTTCCCTCTTAAGTTTAGCGAAAACACAAGTTATTACTTACCGTATTTTTCGGAATATAAGATGCACTTTTTCCCCCCAAAAAAAGGGGGGAAAATGGGGGGTGCGTCTTATATTCGCAATGCAGGCTTACCGTGGACCGTGGCGGCAGAGGTGCGGCGGCAGAGGTGTGGAGATGAGGAGGCGCAGTGAGCGGGGTCCCTTTCCCCGGTGAGGTGATGCAGCAGCCCGGTAATGCAGCAGAGCCGGGTGAATCCTGTTGTTATCGGTGCGCGCGGCCATCTTCCTGAGGCCGCGCGTGCGCAGATGGAGGTCTCTGCTGCCCGGGGCTTCAGGAAAATGGCTGTGGGATGCCGCGCGTGCGCAGATGGGGATCGCAGCGGCCATTTTCCTGAAGCCGAGTTCGCATCTCGGCTTCAGGAAAATGGCCGCCGCGATCCCCATCGCGGCTATTTTCCTGAAGCCCCGGGCAGCAGAGACCTCCATCTGCGCACGCGCGGCCTCAGGAAGATGGCCGCGCGCACCGATAACAACAGGATTCACCCGGCTCTGCTGCATTACCGGGCTGCTGCATCACCTGGCTGCTGCATCATCTCACCGGGGAAAGGGACCTCGCTCACTGCGCCTCCTCATCTCCACACCTCTGCCACCGCGGTAACAACAGGATTCACCCGGCTCTGCTGCATTACCGGGCTGCTGCATCACCTCACCGGGGAAAGGGACCCCTCTCACGCCATACCTCTCACTGTGCCTCCTCATCCCAGCACCTCTGTCGGTAACCACTGCTGCCACCCTCCCATGGACACCAGGCCGTGGCGTCGCCCACCTAAGCAGGAAGGGACCCTGCTCAGGTGCACGCCGTACCGCCTCACCCCACGTCTGCCGACACCAAGCCTCCTGTGACCCTGCTCTGCCACCACCAGCCCTCAGGTAAGATACTGTAAATTCGGACAATAAGACGGACCCCCATCTTATAAAAAAATCTTTTTTTCTGCAATTTTCACCCCAAATTTGGGGTGCGTCTTATGGTCCGGTGCGTCTTATAGTCCGAAAAATACGGTACTTTACAAAACTCAACGGTCTTTTTTTTTTTCTTTTAAATGGGAAAGATAAAAAAAAAGTCAGATGGGAAATTGCATCACGGCATGTTATAAACTACACTTTCTCTAGAATGCAAACATCCTATTGAAATTAACTGTAGAAAATATAAATAAACTATAGCTAAGAAGAGAAAAGAAAAGCTAAAAAAAATTAAAGGCAACGCTAAAGAGACAACCGACCATCACAACTGTGCAAGGTAAAATAAAGCCATGGTCATAATACAGATTCAGTAGATGCATTTAGTGAAGAAATCTGTTACCTGGTTGTTAAATAAGCATTTCAAGTTTGGGTGTCAGAAGCTTTTGGTGCTATTGAATCTATATCACAGTGCCCTTATGGCCATTTCTTTACCATGCATAATCATAATGACAGTTTCTCAAAGTTACGGTACCTAAAACCGTTTGCTACACTGACTTTTATATCTGCCCCCTTTTCTCCAGTTATGTTTGATATTTGAAATCAACCAATAGCAGATTTTGTACATGTCCTTTATTCAGGTCAGTGGAGTATGGTAAAGTTCTGATTCAATGGCGCTAAATTCTCTAAGCATCAGGACTATGCTCCAAGTTGTGGGAATTTTGCTGATGTCAAAAGAAACCAGGTGAAGGCCAAATACTGGCTGCCTGGATTTTATGTGGACAGCAAGTCTGCATGGAAATAAAGCTTAGACCTAGCTAAGGTCTGATATACTAGTGATCTCTGTTTTCTACTCTTAATGTAGGGCTCCCTTAATGCATAGTATAGAGATGTTATGAGACGCAATAGCTGAAAGTGATGATTGTCGATGCCCAGCTCAGTCTGTGGTATATGTTCCTGAAGGTCAAAAATATCTGTTGGTCCCAGTGTGGACAATACGTGGTGCTCCAGCACCAGAGCAGATATCCTGAGTTCACTTCGGCCGCATTTTAGCACATGGTATAATAACTTTCCTGCTGTTTGCACGGTTCTGACTGCTCCATCTGATGGCACAAAATGAGCAAGCCCTCCATTAACTTGCAATAAATGATAAGCGCTTGTAAAATCTTGTGGGGGTCTACTGCTTACCAGAGCCCATCTACACTTATTACAGGAGAGCTGTTTGAAGGCTTCTCTCACAACCCAGCCTGTCATGTACATTTCAGAGTTATGAAGGGTCACATCCAACAATCTGGATTGGTAGACATGGCAGGACAGTTCAATATTTGTTTCTTCAAATGGAGACGGAATGAGCTGTTGAAAACTAGTCAAACCATGTCCTATCCATGTACTTGCACAGCGGTCATTCTTTACATTCACATAGAGAAATCCACATTGCGACAACACATTCCCTACAGTACGAGTTACATCAAGTGCTGAAGGTCTTGTATCTGCACCACCTAAAAGAGAAAGAGCGTGGGGAGGACAATTAGAGAAATCAACAATGATGACAATGTGATCTCTAACTGTTCAATTATGCAAGTGTAAGGCCTCAGACTCGGTATTTTGGGTGCCATGTATTGGCAAAGCCTACAACCCCTGGCAAAAATTATGAAATCACCGGCCATGGAAGATGTTCATTCAGTTGTTTAATTTTTTAGAAAAAAAGCAGATCACAGACATGGCACAAAACTAAAGTCATTTCAAATGGCAACTTTCTGGCTTTAAGAAACACTAGGAGAAATAAAGAACAAAAAATGTGGTAGTCAGTGATGGTTAGTTTTTTTTAACCAAGCGTAGGGGGGAAATTATGAAATCGCTCAATTCTGAGGAAAAAATTATGGAATCACCCTGTAAGTTTTCACACCCAAAAATAACACCTGCATCAAATTAGATCTGCTCGTTAGTCTGCATCTAAAAAGGAGTGATCACACCTTGGAGAGCTGTTGCACCAAGTGGACTGGCATGAATCATGGCTCCAACACAAGAGATGTCAACTGTAACAAAGGAGAGGATTATTAAACTCTTAAGAGGGTAAATCATCAGGCAATGTTGCAAAAGATGTTGGTTGTTCAAAGTTAGCTGTGTCTAAAATCTGGACCAAATACAAACAACATGGGAAGGTTGTTAAAGGCAAACATACTGGTAGACCAAGGAAGACATCAAAGTGTCAAGACCGGAAACTCAAAGCAATATGTCTCCAAAACAGGAAATGCACAATAAAACAAATAAGGAACAAATGGGTGGAGACTGGAGTCAACGTCTGTGACCGAACTGTAAGAAACAGGAAATGAAATGGGATTTACATACAGAAAAGCTTAAACAAAAGCCATTGTTAACACCTAAACAGAAAAAAACAAGGTTACAATGGGCTAAGGAAAAGCAATCGTGGACTGTGGATGACTGGATAAAAGTCGTATTCAGTGATGAATCACGAATCTGCATTGGGCAAGGTGATGATGCTGGAACTTTTGTTTGGTGTCGTTCCAATGAGATTTATAAAGATGACTGCCTGAAGAGAGCATGCAAATTTCCACAGTCACTGATGATATGGGGCTGCATGTCAGGTAAAGGCACTGTTGAGATGGCTGTCACTACATCTTCAATAAATGCACAAGTTTATGTTGATATTTTGGACACATTTCTTATCCTATCTATTGAAAGGATGCTTGGGAATGACGAAATCATTTTTCAAGATGATAATGCATCCTGCCATAGAGCAAAAATTGTGAAAACATTCCTTGAAAAAAAGACTCATAAGGTCAATGTCATGGCCTGCAAATAGTCCGGAGAAAATCTTTGGTGGAAGTTGAATAAAATGGCCCATGACAAGGCTTCAACCTGCAAAGCTGATCTGGCAACAGCAATCAGAGAAAGTTGGAGCCAGATTGATGACGAGTACTGTTTGACACTCATTAAGTCCATGTCTCAGAGACTGCAAGCTGTTATAAAAGCCAGAGGTGGTGCAACAAAATACTAGTGATGTTTTGGAGTGTTTTTTTGTTTGTTTTTCATGATTCTATAATTTTTTCTCAGAATTGAGTGACTCCATAATTTTTCCCTTATGCTTGGTTAAAAAAAGTAACCATTACTGACTACCACATTTTTTGTTCTTGATTTCTTTGTGTTTCTTAAAGCCAGAAAGTTGCCATTTGAAATGACTTTCATTTTGTGCCATGTCTGTGATGATCTTTTTTTCTATAAAATTAAACAACTGAATGAACATCCTCCAAGGCTGGTGATTCAATAATTTTTGCCAGGGGTTGTAAATGGAGGAATTATATATATATATATTTGTTGTTTTGGCAGAAAAAAACAAACAAAACTACACTGTTTGCCTTTCACTGTCTCTTCCACTGAGACAGTTGTTCTGATCCTACATCCAAGATGGACACTAGTAGCATGAGGAGCGGTGTTAAGTATGATCCAAGCCTCCACAGCACAGGTAAGATGGGATATGTGGTTCAGACTTGATCACTACTCCCTATGCCACTGCCATCTTGGATTCAAGAAGACTGAACACTGTTCTCCAGAAAGTTGGTGGGAAGCAACCTGAGGGCAGGAACCATGTAGGGGTGACTTTACAGGACAAATGTGTAAAGTAGCTTGGGGGTATGTGCACACATTGCGGATTTTGCTGCGGATTCGCAGCTGCTTTCCATGAGTTTACAGTACCATGTAAACCCATGAAAACAAAATCTGCAGTGCACATGCTGCGGAAAAAAACGCACAGAAACATAGCGTTGTTTATTCCGCAGCATGTCAATTCTTTGTGCGGATTCCGCAGCGGTTTACACCTGCTCCATAATAGGAATCCGCACAAAATCCCCAGGTAAAACGCAGTGCTTTTTACCTGCGGATTTCTCAAAACAGGTGCGGAAAAGTCTGCAGAGGTTCCATCTACGTGTGCACATACCCTTAGGATCATGGCACATTCCTCCAAGACTGAAATGTGAGCTTCCCAATCCTCATATTCCATAAAGTCCTGGAGATTAGACAACTGCTAAAGACAACCAATAATGATGGAATTTATTTTCGGGATATTAAAAGATGGAAATACTTCTTAACTAAAGCTATAATATTCATCATGTTGATCCCCTGCATATTAGCATCATAGACAACTATTTGCACTAAACTAATTTTAAAACAGTTGTCCATTCCACTGTTGTTTAAGGCGTGCCTCATCTCCAGTGTCTTCCATACACCTTACATTATATTACATTACAGATGCTTAAGTAAACCAGACATGAAACTCTACCTGTGCGCCTCACGCTGCTAATAAACTCCTTGAGGTGATGGGTCCCGAATCTATATGTAGTTATGCAGTCATGAGTCATTATTAGACGAGGTAACAGTTCACTGAGCGAAGCAATAGTCACTAGGAGACCAACAGTACACCAGGTCCTAGGACAAGAAGCCACAGAAGTTATAGTCTGCCTGAGACATTTACACAACCACAATTTCCATCAGTGCTTTATGCCAGGATCCACTTCCATTATTATCAGACCTACAGGCTATAGGGCAGCGTGGTGCATTACACATATCCACGTGATGAATGCCCTATAGAAATCTTAGCAGAGTGTAATTAGAAAAATTCAACCATGAAAAAAGTTATGGGTTTCAGAATGTTTAAAATAAGAATGATTTTTACTCTAGTAGGGTGGTTGCACTTTTACAAAAATACAAAGCAAAAAAGGGGTTAACTGGGACTTTTTTTTTTCTTTACAATGTTCCTAAGAACTAACTGTAGTTGCTAACTACCTGTAGGTTATGCCCAGAGTCAATCTCTTCTGCCATAGAACAGTCAAACTGTTGCCCCTGCTGGCGACTCTGGCTTCGGCTGATGCTGCTCTGTCGAAGTGACTGCTTCTCTTCCACTATACTCTGTTGATGGGGCATATGACTGTGGTTGGCATGTTGATTGACAGCCGGCTTCCTGCTGTCAATCAGCACGATGCTGGCAGTCACGCCCTGTCAACAGAGCAGCACAGAAGAAGAGCTACGCTGTTGACTTGGAGTAGCTGAATTGCTGGCTGGAGCGGTCTGTGGCTGCTCTATGCCAGTTACAACAGGAAGGTAGGTGCAAACTAACTTTATTTTATTATGTGCCTAAAAAAATAAGTCCTGGTTAACTCTAATGTGCTGATCTCCCTGAAAATGCTACAAATAGATATTACCTGAAAGTTAGTAAGTTAATAATCTACCCTGCAAACTGCAAAACTTCCGCAAAAAAAACAAAACACTTGTGCGACTTGATTTTAGCGCAAAACCAAAAGAAATGAACTGGAGTATGCTACATAACACGTAGGAGTATATTCACACTGACCATTAAACAGAAATAATGAGAAACAAATATTAACATATACCCTGCTGTAAGTAAAATGCAATAGTGCATATAAGTAACATAGGGTAATTAATAAACACTGTTTTTGAAAAAAAAAAGTAAAAGCCATTCCTTCAGCACCAAGGTGTACCCAATCGGGACAGTATTAAAACCTTATGTGTCAAAAATTACCTTAATGTGAATTAAGGCTGCGCAGGACTGGAGCCCAACTATGGACACATTATGTGAAGCTATATAAATGTAATAACCAGCTCAAAGAAACAGGCCACATCAGGGTATATGATCATTTTGTTTTTATCTTAAGTTTTCTTTGACTATTTTAGAGCTGTTACTTTGCTTTTAAAGAAACTGGCCAAAGCACAAGTTGTAAGTAACATACGTTGATGTCTATGGCAAGTGAGTTGCATAAGACCAAAAATCCAAAGACATTTGTGACTGTGTCACGGTCACAATTTGACACCATAGGAAATCAACAGAAGTGATATTGCAATGCAACACTGCTTTCAGTGTATCCCTACCCCTAAAAGGTGTAAACTAGTGTCTAGTGACGTCCGCTGTCTAATAGGTGCTACAGTCGCAAGTGTATGGAGTGACGCCGGGCCCACTAGATGGCTTTTGCCTGGGAGTATGCATAACGCATACGTACCAATCGGTCTTTGCTCGGAAATCGTCGAATCCTCACAGTGCATGCATGGGGGGATTGATAAGTCTGCAGTCACACAGAGTGAATGCAGACGTATCCGTTTAAACAGGACAACCCATTTGATACAAAACTTTAACATGTTTTTTTTTTACCTTGAAGTTTGGAAAAGGAAGTTATTGTCACAAGTTGTAAGGGTCAATAAGTATTCACGGGTCTCCTGCAGGATTTGTAGTTTTTGCTCCAAGTTATTCTGATTTATGGGGCCTTTGTCACCTTGCAGTCGCACACTCCTGCTACTACAGATATCAAATAATCTACCAATAATCTGCAAGTAAAACCACAAGACAAAATCTCAGGATGTGTACATCATAATAGCAATGAAATACAGTTAAGAGCAGAGTCCAATGCTGAACAAGAGCCTAGGAAAAGGGATCAACAACCTGCGGACAACAGCTGCCTGACCGAATGTGGCTGGCAAACCATTTGTTTATCATTTCTCAAGTTCTGAAGGTTGCTCACCCCTGATTTAGAAGATTTTATGCTGATTGACCAGGCACTTGAAATGGAATTGTTACAGTTCTTAAACACCTTCTCCAAATTAGAAAGTCAATTAATGTTCGGGAAGGGGTCTGCATGTGTATGAAGGGGCTTAGGAACTGTACTCACTCCAACACGTGCCTGATGCCAACTATAATACATTGCCGGCATCTGTCTCTAATAGCAGAACCCGGTACTTGGCTCCGATAGATTAGAGGTGCTTCTTACAAAATTAGAATATCATCAAAAGTTAATTTTTAAGTTCTTCAATACAAAAAGTGAATCTCATTATAGAGTCATTACAAACAAAGTGATCTATTTCGAGGGTTTATTTCTCTTAACATTGATGACAATGGCTTGCAGCCAATGAAAACCCAAAAGTCATTATCTCGGTAAATTAGAATACTTTATTACACCAATTTGAAAAATGATTTTAAAATCCGTAATGTTGGCCTACTGTAATGTATGCTCAGTAAATGCACTCAATACTTGGTTCGGGGCTCATTTTGCATCAATGTGGCGTGACATGGAGGCGATCAGTCTGTGGCACTGCTGAGGTGTTATGGAAGCCCAGGTTGCTTTGATAGCAGCCTTCAGCTCGTCTGCATTGTTGGGTCTGGTGTCTCTCATCTTCCTGTTGACAATACTCCATAGATTCTCTATGGGGTTATGGTCAGGCGAGTATGCTGGCCAATCAAGCACAGTGATATTGTTGTTTTTAAACTAGGTATTGGTAATTTTGGCAGTGCGGACAGGTGCCAAGTCCTGCTGGAGAATGAAATTTCCATCTCCAAAAAGCTTGTTGGCAGAGGGAAGCATGAGGTGCTCTAAAATTTCCTGATAGATGGCTGCGCAGACTTTGGTCTTGATAAAACACAGTGGACCTACACCACCAGATGAACAAGAAAAGAGAAAAAGACTAGACTAATGATGGTGTGCACATCCACATGGTAAAATGTAAGAAAAAAACCCCTTTATTCCACCTCAAGACAAAACAACAATTAAAACATATAAAATACATATAACATGACCAATGAACCATCACCCCAAATACCAAGCCAATTAGGCATAGAATAAACCTGATGAAACGATCAATGCTTATATTAGTAATAAGATCAAAAATGGCCCATGTATACCATAATAATGAATCTATACAGTAAACATGTGCAAACATAGGCGGTGACCCATATCACATCCCTAGAAATACTGTGACCACAAAAATACATATGATAAATAGAGTATATCTTATGCACATAACTACTATCACAGGTGTGCCATATAGGAAAGACATATAATAATGTATTCCAATCCCCAAATCCCTGATATATAGTCCTAAAGAACTAAGATACAGTTAGGTCCATATATATTTGGACAGAGACAACATTTTTCTAATTTTGGTTATAGACATTACCACAATGAATTTTAACCAAAACAATTCAGATGCAGTTGAAGTTCAGACTTTCAGCTTTCATTTGAGGGTATCCACATTAAAATTGGATGAAGGGTTTAGGAGTTTCAGTTCCTTAACATGTGCCACCCTGTTTTTAAAGGGACCAAAAGTAATTGGACAGATTCAATAATTTTAAATAAAATTTTCATTTCTAGTACTTGGTTGAAAACCCTTTGTTGGCAATGACTGCCTGAAGTCTTGAACTCATGGACATCACCAGACGTTGTGTTTCCTCCTTTGTGATGCTCTGCCAGGCCTTAACTGCGGTGGTTTTCAGTTGCTGTTTGTTTGTGGGCCTTTCTGTCTGAAGTTTAGTCTTTAACAAGTGAAATGCATGCTCAATTGGGTTGAGATCAGGTGACTGACTTGGCCATTCAAGAATATTCCACTTCTTTGCTTTCATAAACTCCTGGGTTGCTTTGGCTTTATGTTTTGGGTCATTGTCCATCTGTAGTATGAAACGACGACCAATCAGTTTGGCTGCATTTGGCTGGATCTGAGCACACACTATGTCTCTGAATACCTCAGAATTCATTCGGCTGCTTCTGTCCTGTGTCACATCATCAATAAACACTAGTGACCCAGTGCCACTGGCAGCCATGCATACCCAAGCCATCACACTGCCTCCACCATGTTTTACAGATGATGTGGTATGCTTTGGATCATGAGCTGTACCACGCCTTCGCCATACTTTTCTCTTGCCATCATTCTGGTAGAGGTTGATCTTTGTTTCATCTGTCCAAAGAATGTTATTCCAGAACTGTGCTGGCTTTTTTAGATGTTTTTTAGCAAAGTCCAGTCTCCCCTTCTTATTCTTGATGCTTATGAGTGGCTTGCACCGTGCAGTGAACCCTCTGTATTTACTTTCATGCAGTCTTCTCTTTATGGTAGATTTGGATATTGATGCGCCTACCTCCTGGAGAGTGTTCTTCACTTGGTTGGCTGTTGTGAAGGGGTTTCTCTTCACCATGGAGATTATTCTGCGATCATCCACCACTGTTGTCTTTCGTGGGCGCCCAGGTCTTTTTGCATTGTTGAGTTCACCAGTGCTTTTTCTTTCTCAGGATGTACCAAACTGTAGATTTTGCCACTCCTAATATTGTAGCAATTTCTCGGATGGGTTTTTTCTGTTTTCGCAGCTTAAGGATGGTTTGCTTCACCTGCATGGAGAGCTCCTTTGACCGCATGTTTACTTCACAGCAAAACCTTCCAAATGCAAGCACCACACCTCAAATCAACTCCAGGCCTTTTATCTACTTAATTGAGAATGACATAACGAAGGGACTGCCCACACCTGTCCATGAAATAGCCTTGGAGTCAATTGTCCAATTACTTTTGGTCCCTGTAAAAACAGGGTGGCACATGTTAAAGAGCTGAAACGCCTAAACCCTTCATCCAATTTTAATGTGGATACCCTCAAATGAAAGCTGAAAGTCTGAACTTCAACTGCATCTGAATTGTTTTGTTTAAAATTCATTGTGGTAATGTCCATAACCAAAATTAAAAAAATGTTGTCTCTGTCCAAATATATATGGACCTAACTGTATATGGGAATAAGTTCCCACAGTATAACATACCATAAGTAGGAAAAGGGAAAAAATTAGGGGGGTCCAGTAATAGAATAAACAACAACCCTGGGAAAGGGTAAATACACAACCTGATAAGTGGTCACACATGCATAGGTAAAGATCAACAAAGGGCTACCATGCGGTTGCAGCGATGTGCGTGGGGCCTTTGCCTCACCTCCTTTATTAGGATTCTATGCTCATATGGCTTATCTGATAGCCTTGTTTCCAGTTGGTAATGTGGTTTTACCCACGCACATCCCATAGGCTATGGTAGCCCTTTGTTGATCTTCGGGGTGATGGTTCATTGGTCATGTTATATGTATTTTATACGTTTTTAATTGTTTTGTCTTGAGATGCAATAAAAGGGTTTTTTTCTTACATTTTACCATGTAGATGTGCACACCATCATTAGTCAAGTCTTTTTCTCTTTTCTTGTTCATATTTATAACAGACTAGGTGTTGCACCCCATTTTTTGCTATACATATCGATATATTTGTAATAGCAGTGAACCCCTTTGATTATGACTACACCAGCAGATGACATGGCCCCCCAAAGCATCACTGATTGTGGAAACTTAATACTAGACCTCAAGCAGCTTGGATTCTGTGCCTCTCCACTCTTCCTCCAGACTCTGGGACCTGGATTTCCAAATGAAAAGCTAAATTTACTTTCATCTAAAAACAACACCTTGGACCACTGAGCAACAGTCCAGTTCTTTTTCTCCTTGGCCCATCCTTCTGGCATTGTCTATTGGTCATGAATGGCTTGACACAAGGAATGCGACACTTGTAGCCCATGTTCTGGGTACATCTGTGTGTGGTGGTTCTTGAAGCAATGAGTTCAGCAGCAGTCCTCTGCTTGTGAATCTCCCCTGAGTTTTTGAATGGCCTTTTCTTAATCTTTTCAAGGCTGCAGTTATCCACGTTGCTTGTGCACCTTTTCATTCCACACTTTTTTCCTTCCACTCAACTTTCCATTAATATTCTTGGATACAACACTCTGTGAACAGCCAGCTTCTTTAGCAATCACCTTTTGTGGCTTACCCTCCTTGTGGAGTGCGTCAATGACTGCCTTCTGGACATCTGTCAAGTCAGCAGTCTTCCCCATGATTGTGGAGCTACTGAAACAGACTAAGGAACCTTTTTAAAATCTTAGGAAGCCTTTGCATGTGTTTTTTGTTAAGTATTCTAATTTACTGAGATAATGACTTTTGAGTTTTCATTGGCTGTAAGCCATAATCATCAACATTAACAGAAATAAACACTTGAAATAGAGCACTCTGTTTGTAATAACTCTATATAATAGGAGTTTCACTATTTGTATTGAATAACTGAAATAAATTAACTTTTTGATATTCTAATTTTGTGAGAAGCACCTGTATATAAAGACTTGAATGATCAATAACACAGGCTAGGTTAAGGATCCTGTTACAGATGCTTTTCTACTCTAGAAAAATTGCCCTATCAATCTCTGACATCAGCAATTAAATGGAACATGAGCCATTGCACAATCATGGTGGAGCAAAGGATTCTGTTACTACCATTTTGGTACTTCTATGAAGCTCAGCCACAACCTAAGCTTCATAGGAGACCATGTTCTTCACTATATACTGCAGTATCCAGTAGCTATACGATCGTAGGTTCAAGGGGGATAAAAAAAAGTCAAAAAAAGGTTTACATTCAAATCGCCTCAATTTTTCACCCATTAAATAAAGGAGAAAAAAAATCAAAGATCTCTGATATTCATCATAAAATCTCTTCCTTGTCAACATCTTTGGGGGACACAGGAACCAGGGTTTAATATGCTGCCACCTGGAGGCTGACACTAAGAATACAGCTTAGAAAAAAAAAACCTGACTCCTCTCCACCAGACTACACATGGGCAGCCAACACCCAATTATTCAGTTAACTCTCCCCACAACCAAGGGAGGTTTAGGTGCCCTCCAATAAGGGCTATGAGAAAGATTTTAGGGCGAGTGCCCCCCCCAATTTTTTTTTCTTGGTAGCTTCGTTGGAGAACTCAATTGCCAGCTTTTCAAAGGACACCTGTCTGTAAAAATCGGATTTTTTTTCTTGCACCCATTGACTTGCATTGGCGAGTTTTGTCCGAGATACGAGAACAATTGCAACCTGCTACGATTATTTTCTCAGTTCGATTTCGGCTTTTTTTTTTTCTAAGACCAGCGTCACACAGCAGTTGAGTCTTTCATGCAAAAGAATAGGGCCGAGTATGCTAATGTTACTCGGCTCAAACTCTAACATTTATCAGAGTGTCATCCGAGTGTGATCTGATCACATGAGAGAATTGCAGCACAGGTGCAGAGAAGACTGAGAACCTAATTTCTCCACTGTCTGTTTCTGTGTAAATTGGACTGCACTCTGATAACAACCAAGTGCAGTCCAATGTTATACGCCAGTGTGAGCGAGCCCGAAGGTGTATTCTCCCAGTGGTAGCATATTAACCCGTTTCCTCCAATGAAGTGACCAAGATAAACATATTTGGCATCACCTTATCCCCCAAAAACTAAACAAAAACAATATATAAAAATATAGATTTGATTAACCCCTACGGTAAACACCAACAAAAAATTCAAAATGCCTAAATAAAATTTTCAGTAAAAAGTGATTAAAACCTATAGGTCTTAAATTTGTGTGAATAAAAATGTTAGCTCACCATGCAAAAAACTAAGTCCAGAATTTTTTTCATCACTTAAATAAAAAAAAAAAAAAAAAAGCTATGCAATTTTGGGATTGCCGTAAATGATCCGGACCCAGATGTGCATATTTCCAGGTCATTTTTATTGCACGATAATGCTATCAAAAAATTAGTGTCACCATTTCATCCCACTTTGAATTTTTTTTCCCCGTTTTTCAGTATACTGTATGGCAAAAGGAATGAGGCCAGTGAAAGCTATAGCATGTCCAGCAAAACTTATGGCTCTTGGAAGAAGGTTAGGAAAAACAAAGCGCAAAAATAAAAAATTCTCTCGTCGTTAAATATAATGGCATTCATAAAATCCTTAAAAACTTACCTTTATGAAGTTGATAATGGCCTGAAAACCATGAAAATGTTCAGAATTTAACTCCTGAATAAACTGCAGTGCATTTGCTACAGTATCACTTAGCTTATGACACAACAGCGTCATCTTCTCAAGCTTCAGGTCCTCTACAAGTGGAAACATTCTGGGCAGGTTCATCAGATCAGTGATATACTGCCAGGTAATGACTCCTTCAGGACTCAGGATCGAGCCAAGCTCTTCTATCATGTCGCTGATTGTCTGCAGTTCATGGCTAACATCAAATACAACATAATGTCTGTAATCTCTGCTAGGCAAGGAGAAGTGCGTCCGTAGTTCCCAAGGATATGTGAAATCACAGCCGAGCAGAGTGCACATTTCTTCATTGCGTAGATGTCTGTCCATTGTTACAGCAAATACCTCAAAACGCTTCTCGTACAGTTCATGCAAAACATGAACAAGAAGTTGCTTTTGTGCTTGTGGGGTCAATGATTTAACATGAAAATAAGCAATAGGGACTTTCCAATGACCAGTTGCTCCAACAAGCATGAACATCAGGACTTCATTAGCCACATCTTGGCTTCCACTTCCCGCACCCCCTTTACCGAAGTTCACAAAGCCTACAAGTTCATTTCGATCGGAGTCAAAAGCAACATTTTGCTGAATGGAAAATGTACTTAAAATAAGAGACACCTGGGTATACAAGTGTGGATGAGATTGCTTCTTCTGCATCAATGCTTTCAGGACTAGAGCATTAATTCCAGGACCTCCACGATCTGACTTCAGCCACCTAAATTTATACATACACAACGTATTAACAGTCAGCCAAACAAATGATTCACCTTTCTGCATATTGGATCCAGCTGGATGAAGCACATAAGGTGGGAGTAAATCGATTTTTCAACAATGTTTTTTTTCACTTGATAAAGATGCCGATACAGAGTTGAAACGTGTTGTGAATAAAAAAGAAAAAAAAAACCCTTTTTATCATTACTTTAGGAAGAATCAATTTACCGTATATATTCGTGTATAAGCTGAGTTTTTCAGCACATTTTTTTTGTGCTGAAAACGCCCCTCAGCTTATACACGAGTCAGCTGTCCCAGAGGGCCAGCGGGGGATGGGGAGCAGCGGGTCACAGAAGCTGGAGCCGGTGGCTCTGGCTAAAGCTTGTGCCGCTGCTTTAATAGTGCACAGTGCCAGCCGCAGGCTTCCCACACTCATGATACTCCCCTACCGGCGCGCCCTCGGTGCAGGCACTGCATCTCGTTCCGGCCGCCAGCAGCCGAGCGATCACGTGGCACCACTCATTAAGGTAATGCATATGCATGCTTCTCCACTCCCATAGGCACATTAATTACCTTAATGAGCGGGCCATGTGATCGCACGGCAGAAAGAGCTGCTGGAAGCCGGAACAAGATGCAGTGCCACTGAGGGAGTGCAGGCAGGTAAATAGGATGTTGGGTTTGTTTGTTTTTTTTAATAACAGGAATCGTACACAGGGATAAGGACTGGGGAGCCATGCACAACAGGACAGGGACTGAGGAGCCATGCATATAATGACAGGGACAGGGGGGCCATGCATACCACGATAGGGATGAGGGGACAATGCATACCTGGCTTATACGCGAGTCAATAAGCTTAACCAGTTTTTCGGGGCAAAAGTAGGTGCCTCGGCTTATTCTCGGGTCGGCTTATACTTAATTATATATGGTACTTCAGCAGTGAAGGCCACCTAACGTGCTTCATCCAACAGGATCCAATATCTCCTGGTGGAATAATCCACCAGCTTCGGGGCAGCAGCTGTCACAACTCCACCAGGTGAGCAGAACCAGCACTTACCCACAGGGTATCACGATATTGCTCTGCTTCCCACATCTAGATTATAAGTATATAGCAGTGCTGAGACCCGCTATGTATAGAACAGGAGATCAGAAGATTGCAGGTTCAAGTCCCCTAAAAGGACTTTTAAATACAGTAAAAAAGTGAGGAAAAAAAACCAATAGGTTAAAATTCACCCCCCTTTTGCCTTATAAAAAATAAAAAAATCAGATTGGTTGGTAAATGGCGTAACAAGAAAAAAAAAATCAAAACGCCAGAAATAGGGTTTTTTGGCCATCGTAACATTTCAGTAAGAGGTAATCAAAATATTGTATCTACCCCAAAATAGTATCAGTAAAAACATAAGCCCAGGGTGCAAAATATAACCCCTTACACATCCCCATATCCTTAAGAATAAGCATAAAAAAAAATTTGTTACAAATTTTTGATTTTTTTTTTTCCACCACTTACCATATTTTTTGGATTATAAGACGCTCCGGATTATAAGACGCACGCCAAATTTTCATGAGAAAAATAGGAAAGAACTTTTTAATAAAATGGTGGTGCTTCTTATAATCCATGCGTCTTATTGCTTAACGGGGTGGTGGCTGTGGTGAGGCAGGGGTCCCTGGTGGAAAAAGCAAGAGTGGAGCGTTGCCGCAGGTAGGGATGAGTGGGTGTTTCAAAGTGCAGCACGCCGCTACGGGTGTCCCGGTGGCGGTGCTGCACTGTGTCCACTGTGGCGGTGCAACGCTAGGTCCCCCGTGCTGCGGGGGGCTCTGCTGACATTTTGTGAAAGGCCAGAGCCCCCCAGCAAGTTATTCCATGGTTTCCTGTGCGGCAGTGGACTCTGGGAAAATAGCCGCCGTGAGGCGGCACAGATCGAGATCTTGGCGCCGAGATCTCGGGAGATGAGATCTCAGCGCTCCCGGGGCAATTTTCCCAGAGTCCACCGCCGCATAGAAAACCATGGAAGAACTTGCGGGGGGCTCTGGCCTTTCACAAAATGTCGGCAGAGCCCCCCGCAGCACTGGGGACACAGCGCAGCACTGCTACCGGGACACCCGCAGCATCATGCCGATAAGATATATCTGCTTTATAAGACGCACCCCCATTTTCCCCCCAAATTTTGGGGGGGCAAAGTGTGTCTTATAATCAAAAATAGAGTAAATAAAATAAACTATACTATTCATACTGGACCTGGAGAAGCATATTTTCTGGTCATTTTTACCATATAGTGAACATGGCAAATAAAAAAAATAAAATAAAAAAACTATTGTGGAATTGGGCTTTTTTTTTGCAATTTCAACGCACTTTGAATTTTTTTTCCAGAGCATCACATGATAAAATCGATGGCGTCATTCAAAAGTACAACTCGTCTTGCAAAAAAACACCAGCCCTCATAAGGCTATGGGGATGGAAAAATAAAACAAGTTTTGGTCATTTGAATGAGGGGAGGAAAAAATGGAACCGCAAAAATGGAAAATCCCAAGGTCATGAAGGAGTTCAAAGTCAAGTCATGGATCGACAATAAGACATAACCCATATCTACTTTAATAACTGAAGCCATAACACCAGAGTGAACAATGACTAACATTGTCCTAGCACTTACTGTCGAAGTCTTCTTGGCCCCGGCAGGGGCAGCTTGATTTCCTTCCTCAGGTACTTGTATGACAGAGGGTCATTCAGTTGTAAAGTCAGGGAAAACATGCGCTGCTGGGCAGAGTACTCCGATTCAGGCTTTTTGAAAAGTTCCAGAGGAATGTCTAGCGATACAAAATAAGAGTTTATATGTGTGAATATTGCTTACATGACTTAGGAAAACGGATAAATCGCATAATGCTCTGTATTCATCAATATAAACAAGCAATTGGAGGAAGAAATCTGCGCTTCTCAGGTTCTGCAGTTCTCACTAAGATACTTGAAAACATGTCAAGTAAATCAAACAAAAGAGATAACAATATAAGATCTTATTATAAAAAAAAAATAATCATAAAATCATTCTACAATTAAGTCTCTTTTTTTATTGAGCAAAATGATCCAACATCTCTTCTAAGTGGCAAAAGTATTTAAACCTTTAGGATTAGCAGATCATTTAAAATGTGAAATTATATTCTGGGGTTTTCAATAAATTGATTTACAAAGGTGTATGTGGGCAATATGGTTTATATAACTTTTCTGCAGGAGCCAATTTTCGTTTTCACTTTTTCCTCCCCTTCTACCGAGTGCCATAACTTTTTTATTTCTTCGTCCACATAGCCATACGAGGGCTTGTTTTTTTGCAGGACAAATTGTACTTTTGAATTACACCATTTTATCTTGTGAGTCACTGAAAAGTGGGAACAAAATTCCCAAGTGTGTTGAAATTGCCAAAAAAAAGTGCAATTTCACAAATTTTTTATTTTTTTATTTTATTTACTACATTCACTATACGGTGAAATGTAAAACTGACCTGGCACATTTATTCAGTACAATTAGTTACCAAACATGCATTATTTATTTTTTTTATTTAAGTGGTGAAAAAAAAAAATTCTCGCTTGTATCGCTATTTTCCTAATAGTTTCAATTTTTGATCGATGAGACCGTGTGAAAGTTTATTTTTTGTGCACTGAGTTGATGTTTTTATTAACACCATTTTGGGGTGGATGCAATGTTTTGATTGCCTGTTACTGAATTGTATTAATATCGAGCCCACATCAAAGTTAGGACCTCAGCATATGACGTAACTGTACATCATATGATGGGAAGGGGTTAAAGAATAGGGAATCTATCAAAGTCTGAATTTCACAGCACATTTGTTGAAGTGTGTCACGGCATGAGCAACAGATTTTTGAGACCTTCAGCAGAATGGTTGTTGATGTTCATGAGGCTGGAAAAGGTTACAAAACCATCTCTAAAGAGTTTGGATGCTACTTATCCACAGTCAGACAGATTACAATGGTCAACACAAAAAAATCATCAGCAAAGGTAATATGTCTGTTTTATGGAGTTTGATGTGCAGATTCCAAAAATATGCTTAGGATTTGCTCTATCACAAAGTTTCTGAGATAGAAGTATTTTTATTACATTATTCCTGCATTTTCAATGTATGTGGCTTTTCCTATGTTATTTTCATTTCTTTGCTTGTCTTACTTGTGAATTTTCTTACAGGGACAACATCACTAAAGGTTTTAGTGAGTTTTATGGGAAGGAGTATTGACAGTGCTGTCAACCAATGACTGCTTCTCTGTAAGTCAGATGATATGGGGAGGAGCTGTTATGAGGCGGTAAGATTTAAGTCAGTCAAAAAAGGATGGTGATGGCAGCAAGGACTGGTATCTGAGACTGACAGAAGACAGGCCTCTACAGGGATATGAGCCCTGCCACAGGGAGCTAGAATGGAAGGCAGCGGACATCCGCCATTGTGAGAGGATTTTCACTGCATTTCTGGGAGGGCAAGTCGCTTCAGGGGGAAGAAAACAGCTCAGCCACTGAGGTGTAAGTGAGGGTCTCCACAGAGAGAGAACCTGACAGCAGCCAATATCACACCGAGCAACTGCCTTTCTGCAAATGTTCATCTGTAAGGAATAGGCTGACCTGTTTCCCTCTCAACTGTATATAGTTATCTACCAAATTACCCCCAGTAAACTCAGTTGTATATACAAGCTGCCTCTGTCATCTCTGGGGAAATATCTACATATAGTCGGTCAGCTCATCGCAGTTTTTTTTTTTTAGTTTGTCACCACCACTGAACTGAACTTACTCTACTGTTTGATCTGATTTAAAGGAGAAAAATGCCCCAACTATGAGTATTTTAAGTGTCCACTTGGTGATAAAGATAAAGCTGGGCCCCTCATGTGATATGCTCAAGTTGTTCAAATGGTCTTCGTGACTGGTTGAATATGAGATAAGTGGCTATGCCATTGGCTGTTCCCATTTGGAGAGAAGACAAAAATCATAGTGATGACTGCTACTTTTTTTTGTCAGACTGAAGGGCTTTTCTACGAAGAACAAACTTAAAGGGAACCTGTCACCCCCAAAATGGCTGGTGAGGTAAGCTCACCGGCATCAGGGGCTTATCTACAGCATTCTGTAATGCTGTAGATAAGCCGCCGATGTTACCTGAAAGAGGAGAAAAAGACGTTAGATTATACTCACCCAGGGGCGGTCCCGCTCTGGTCCGCGTCCGACGGGTGTCTCCGGTCCGCTCCGGCGCCTCCCATCTTCGTTCCATGACGTCCTCTTCGGGTCTTCGCGCCGCGGCTCCGGCGCAGGCGTACTTTGTCTGCCCTATTGAGGGCAGAGCAAAGTACTGCATTGCGCAGGCGCCGGGCTTCTCTGACCTTTCCGGCGCCTGCGCACTGCAGTACTTTGCTCTGCCCTCAATAGGGCAGACAAAGTACGCCTGCGCCGGAGCCGCGGCGCGAAGACCCGAAGGAGACGTCATGGAACGAAGATGGGAGGCGCCGGAGCGGACCGGAGACACCCATCAGACGCGGACCAGAGCGGGACCGCCCCTGGGTGAGTATAATCTAACGTCTTTTTCTCCTCTTTCAGGTAACATCGGCGGCTTATCTACAGCATTACAGAATGCTGTAGATAAGCCCCTGATGCCGGTGAGCTTACCTCACCAGCCATTTTGGGGGTGACAGGTGCCCTTTAAGAATAATTACCCTGAACTTGAACCTGCAATTAGGCCAGTTCCACATGATGGTACCTTGCCAGTTCCTGTGGTTGTCTGGATTGGAAGAAAATGAAGTAGAATATGAGGACTATGGAGCTAAAGCTACTGGCGAAAGACATGGAAACCTCAAGTCAAGATGAGTATGTACCTGATGGAGCAGCCAAAACGCTTTACTCCACATGAATTAAATGTTCTCATCAAAGACCTTTCATTATCAAAAGATAAAGCTGAACTTCTTGCATCTAGGTTGAAACAGAAGAATCTTCTTCATGATGATGTCAGTGTGTTATTACCGAAATAGAAGTAACACTTTAACCAATTTTTCCACACTTGATGGACCAATGGTGTACTGTAACAATGGGAATGGCCTCTGAAGAACTGAATAGTATTTTGTTGCAGATTGGCGATAGTTTGACTCATCCCAAAGAAGTTTGAAAGCAGTGCCACTTCACAATGGAAATATGAAACCATCAATTCCTATTGCTCACTCATGTAATCTAAAGGAAAGTTATGAAAATCTCAGTTGTTTTGGATGCTATACAATATAAGCATCAGCAATGGAATATCTGTGGAGATTTGAAAGGGATTGGTCTACTAGTGGGAATGCAAGGAGGTTTCCCAAAATATTGTTGCTTATTCTGTTTATGAGACAGTAGTAATACAGTAGAGCATTTTGTTCATCGTGATTGGGGACAGAGAAACATCTATGCTCCAGGTAGAGACAATGTTCAGCATAATCCTTTAGTTGCTCCAACAAAAATCTTTCTTCCTCCACAAATAAAGTTGTTATTGATTCAAAACTTTGTGAAATCCATGGCAAAGACAAAGTCACAAGGCTTCTAGTACATTTCACAGAAATTCTCCAGCATTTCACCAGCAAAACTGAAGGAAGGGGTATTTGTTGGTCCTTAGATCAGAGAGCTTATGAGAGATGATGTTTTTGAAGGAACTCTAATTTATAAGGAATTGAGATCTTGGAAAAGCTTCAAGTGGATCTGTGAAAACTTCTTAGGAAAACAAAATCTCCAGAATATGTTGAAGGTGTTGAGGAACTGCTAAATGCATACCAGTGTCTTGGACGTCGCATGTCTCTGAAAATGCACTTTTTGCATTCACATTTAGATTTCTTCCCTCAAAATCTTGGGGATGTAAGTGATGAACAAGGCGAGCGGCTTCACCAGGACATTAAAGTAATGGACCTTAAGTCAGCAAATTATGGTAGAAAACCCACCAACATAAAGATAAAGCTGTTTTGTAAGAAGAAATGAGCTAAAATTCTTTTAAGACAATGTTTAGGAATAATCGTCAAATGTATTAGTCCATGGATGAGTGTTAGGGATCACACTCACTTGCGAGAAACTCAGATGAGTCTCGCACGTCAATACCCGGCACTGCACCTGGCACAGAGGAGCAGAGCGTGTGGCTGCATGTATTCCTATGCGGCCGCACGCTCCGATCTGAGTGCCGGCAGCAGCACCGGGTATTAACATGCGAGACTCATCCGAGTTTCGCGCAAGTGAGTATGAGTCCTTAGACTCTGAAACAGTCTTTCATACACAGACCAGGTTTGTCAGGGCAGGTGTAACACTGATAAATGATAGCCTTTTGTATCCCCCTTCTGTAACACGCTTTGCACCTTTCTGCAACCTTTCTCACTTTGCAGTTTGAGGGACCTCACAGAGGAAAAGTTGTTCTGGTAAAATACTGACACCTTCAGTTCCGGAACTACTAGGGCTGACTCCTTCATGACTATCAAGCATTAGGGCCTTGAAGACAACCTCCTGGAACTGAAGGAAGGTCCTGGTCTGGCCTGCACATCGTGATAGCACAAAAGAGTTATTATTATTTATTTCTATAGCACCATTGATTCTATGGTGCTGTACATGAGAAGGGGTTACATACAAATTACAGATCACTTACAGTAAGGAAACTAACAATTACAGACTGATACAGAGGGGCAAGGACCCTGCCCTTGTGGGCTTACATTCTACAGGATGGTGGGGAAGGAGACAGTAAGTTGAAGGTTGCAGGAGCTCCGGTGTTGGTGAGGCGGTAGTTCCGGTAGTGGTGAGGAGGCAGCGGGGTCAGTCCAGGCTGTAGGCTTTCCTGAAGAGGTGGGTTTTCAGATTCCGTCTGAAGAATCCGAATGTGGTTGATAGTCGGACATGTTGGGGCAAAGAATTCCAGAGGATGGGGGATATTTGGGAGAAGTCTTGGAGGCGGTTGGGTGAGGAGCGAGTAAGTGTGGAGGAGAGAAGGAGGTCTTGGGAGGACCGGAGATTACGTGAGGGAAGATATTAGGAGATTAGTTCAGAGATATATGGAGGAGACAGGTTATGGATGGCTTTGTAGGTCAGTATTCGTAATTTGAACTGGATACGCTGAGGGAATGGGAGCCAGTGAAAAGATTTGCAGAGGGGGGAAGAGGAGGAGTAGAGAGGAGAGAGATGATTGAGGGCATGCACAAGCATTTTAGTAGATTGATGGTTGAGGAAAGGATGGATTCTGGAGATATTTTTGAGCTGTAGGCGACAGGAGGCGGAAAGAGCTTGGATGTGCGGTTTAAAGGACAGGGCAGAGTCAAGGGTTACTCCGAGGCAGTGGACTTCCGGTACAGGGGAAAGCGTGATGTCGTTAATTGCGATAGATAGGTCAGGTAAGGAAGATCTATGAGATGGAGGAAAGATGATGAGTTCAGATTTGTCCACATGGAGTTTGAGGAAGCGAGAGGAGGAGAAGGAGGCTATGGCTGATAGACACTCCAGGATTCTGGACAGCAGAGAGGTGACGTCTGGGCCAGAGAGATAGATCTGAGTATCATCAGCATAAAGGTGGTACTGGAATCCATGGGTCTTTATGAGTTGAGCAGGCCAAGTGTATAGATTGAGAAGAGTAAGGGTCCTAGAACAAAGCCTTGGGGGACTCCAACAGAGAGAGGGTGGGATGAGGTGGTAGTGTGGGAGACGCTGAATGTGCGGTTGGAAAGGTATGAGGAGATCCACGATAGGGCGAGGTCTTTGATGCCAAAGGAAGAGAGGATCTGTATTAGGAGGCAGTGGTCAACTGTGTCGAAAGCAGAGGACAGGTCTAGAAGGAGGAGTATAGAGTATTGTCCGTTAGCTTTGGTTGTAAGTAGGTCGTTAGTAATTTTGGTCAGGGCTGTCTCAGTTGAGTGATGGGGCGCAAACCAGATTGTAGATTGTCAAAGAGCAAGTTAGATGAGAGGTGGGAGGAAAGTTCAGTGCGGACGAGCAGCTCCAGGAGTTCGGAAGCGAATAGGAGGAGCAATATTTGGAGATAGCTGGACATAGGAGTTGGATCGAGGGCTGTACGTTGCCATCTGTACGATGTCCATGGCCAGCTTCTTGTACTAAACTTTGGCTTTTATCATGGCACTGTACGGCTGGAGGACTTGATCAGATATATCAACTCCCACCATGTTCTTGCTGTACTCCAGTACAAAGTTTGGTTTGTGGACCTCGTACAACGGTGGGGATGTTGCCATCACCATGTATGGTGGTCAAGAAAAGGACATCCCTATTGTCGTTGACCACTCGGATGTTGGCGCTACATTGGGCTCTGCTTTCACCCTTTCTGAGCACCTACCCAATTAGCATCCTAGTTTTGTGGACAGTACCGTATGCTGCAGTAGCTCGTGCAGAGATGACCTTGACGGGTGGAATGCGGGTATAAAAGCTGATGGAAATAAATACACTAGCGCCCCAAAAATGGAGATATAATGAGTGTGTAGAAAAGCTGCAGACAGATACACAGACCAGTGTGAAAAGCTGTGGAAGAAGATAAAGAAATTGATAACGGATTTTGTTGGTATAAAAGCTATCTGCATAGAGGTGAACACCTTGATCCAGCAGTGGGTCCCAGGATGGATGGGGGGGTATTCAGGGGGTGTAACCCAAGGCACTCTCAGAGTTTGTAGAGTTTCATCCGTACTTGGCCCTTTTACTAGGCAGATATTGCCGGAATTTGATCCTCCCCATGAAATGTATTAGGGACTCATCCACGCAGATGTCCCTTTGAGGAACGTACACCTCAGCAAACTTGTTGCTAAAGTGACCAGTGACTGTCCGAACTTTGAAAAGTCGATCAAAGTTGGGGTCACCTTGGGAGGATATTGTGCATTATTATTATAATGCTAAAATTTGTAGATGGCCTTAAGGCGTGTCCGGGGCATGCTCTGGAGCCACAGAAACAAAGTGCCACCCAGTGTGCGCGCTCACAACATATACGTCACCAAGTGACTGACTCATCGCGACTCTGGAGCATATGCAGATATAAAATTTAGCTGGGGACGTACAACCAGATTCAGTGCGCATGCACAAAGGACCTGATACTCAGTGCGCAAGCGTGAAATTTTCTGTGCGATTGTTGTGACATCGGGCAGTCCAGGCAGAGGTTGCAAAGAGCATGAATAATTTTAAGATGACCGTGAGGGAAGGATAGAAAGCACCTCACCAATAACTGAAAAAGAGGGTATATGCTGCAATCACCTAAGGATAAAAAGTGTGTGTGTGTGTGGGGGGGGTTAGATTAATATTGGGAAATTTTACTTGCGAAGACCAAATGTTAGTGATGAACATTGCATCACAAGAAAGACATTGATGGCAGTGTAATATTGAAAAAGGATGTGACCGGTTCCCTTTAAGGACAAGTTTTTGCACAAATATGGAAAATTCTCAAGGGTTCACAAACTTTAAAGCACCACTATAGGTCTCTTCATTTAGGCGTCCAGGTTTCACATATGCATTCAACACATTTATTTAATGCATAAAACCAATAATTATAGCGTATACAGCTGTTCACATATCCATTGATTTTCTTGGACTTGATAATTTTTTTTGCGAAGACAAAAAACTGAGAAAATAAGTTTGGAATAAATTTGGAGCTCAAACTTGCCTATTCAAGTACATTGATTCTTTAAAAAAAAAAGAAAAAAAAAAAAGGGGGGGGGCAGCACTTGGACATCCAATTGCAGTCTGTTTTTTAAGGGTTTTTATGGTAGGAAAAGCTTGAAACTTTTTGTTCTGCATGTAAGAAGTAAAAGAAAAAAAAACAGATGACATGTATAGGAAAAACATACACAAAAAAAAGAAACTGAATCAGGCACTCTTATAAAGTCTGGTTTTTTTCAGCAAATTAAAAAAAAATCATTGAGAGATCGTTCAGTGTGCTTTAGCTGCCATTGTTCTCGGCAGCACAAATCCTATTTACACAGGATGATGCGCTTCCGAGAATGATAATGTCTTATGCAGATACTCGGGTGATAGGCAGCCTTCTATAGACTGAAAAATTGAGAGTGAGCTTTCTTAGAAATACTTGTTCACGACAGCCTCGCAGCTCATGTTCTCACAACAGACAGTGCAATTTAGGGTGCCCTGTTCTATGTGAAGCTGGAAGCACAAATCTTCTGTTGGCTTGCACCTGTCTCCCACCATACTTTCACATTAATCATCTTGGGTGGAAAGTTGGCAAAACTGCACTTGTCTACAGTAAACATTTTTTTGACAAGTCAAAAGTTCAACTGAAAACAAGTTGACTATCCATGTACGACATGCCAAATTCATCATAGTGGCTTATGCTGGATTATAATCTGATCCACCTTTAGACTGTCAATTCTAACTTTAAATTTTCACATTTCAAGACATAATTCTCTTTTCCATCTAGACCACACCCTTTGTCAAGAGCTGACCAGATTACTGGTACGTTTCACCTAGTAAACCTCCCATATTGTGTATAATTTTTTTTCTGTTTTTTTTTTTTTTTAAATGTCAGCTGGTACCTTCATAAGGCTGAAGAATGTCCAAAAGCTGGGAGCTCAGTAAGTTTCGCTTGATAAGCTCATGATAAATACTAAGGCAAGTCTGGCGTGAACGCTTCTCTCTGTCTTTCGCATTTCTAAGTTCCTTCTCTTTTTGTGCTCTTGAATCTTCTGATATTTGGAGCTTCCTTTTTAGAGTATCAAGATCTGGAATGAAATATGGGTGATCCTAGAAAACAATGTTTAAACTCAAAGGTTAAAACAAGTAATTGAATGTCAATAAAAACATTCCACATAGGCAATTAAAACAGGTATCCTATCTGCTACAGAAGTTTGCATTTTTATACTTCCCATAAAATTCCTTTCTATTTGAATAGACTTGCGACATAGCTCTGAACCTATTTGTTTTCTTCTTTCTCAAGGTCAGTTTTGGGTGTTTGTGGGAAATGTTTTTTTGTTCCCCATGTTCAAGTCATGTTGGCATATGATCTGCTACTAGAAGATTTGACAAAAGTGTTGGCTCTGCCTTCTACAAGTGCACTCTGTTTAGTGCCACAAATGGCAGGAGAGCAAATACAAATCAATGGAGAAATTCTAGAACAAGTAACAATCAAAAATCAACGTGATCTAAACTCGGGGAAAAAAAAAAATAGTGGCAATCACAGGTGACAGATGAACAAGAAATAAAGAGAGAGTGATGTCCTACAATCTATTCATTGAGAAAGGGGTTTTATAGGAAGTACAAAAACAGGGATTTTTTGTGTACTCACTGTAAAATCCTTTTCTCCGAGCCACTCATTGGGGGGACACAGGACCGTGGGGTGTATGCTGCTGCCACTTGGAGGCTGACACTAAGTTAATACAAAGAAAGTAAGCGGCTACTCTGCAGTATACACCCTCCTGCTGGCTCCTAGAGAACCAGTTCAGTGCAAAAGCAGGAGAACATTAACAACATATAAAAGTACATGTCAAACTAACTAAAAACACCAGCCATTAGGCTAACAGGGTGGGCGCTGTGTCCCCCAATGAGTGGCTCGGAGAAAAGGATTTTACGGTGAGTACACAAAAATCCCTGGTTCTCCTTCGCCTTATTGAGGGAAACAGGACAGTGGGATGTCCCAAAGTAGTCCCTGGGTGGGAAAACGACAGAAAACATCAGGCTTCACGTAACAACTGCCTAGATGTGCGCCACCGCAGCCTACAGAATTCATCTGCCCAGCCCCGCATCAGCCGAAGCTTGGGTATTATAGTGCTTCGAGAAAGTATGTAGGCTGGACCAAGTCGCGGCTTTACAGACCTGCTCCACCGACGCCTGATGCCGAATGGCCTAGGAAGTACTCACTGACCGAGTGGAGTGCGCTCTGATCCCCACTGGGATAGGCTTACCTGTGATGCGGTAGGACTCCTGAATGGTGGACCAAATCCACCTAGCTATCTTGGTCTTTGAAGCGGCTGGGCCCTTCCTGTGGCCCTCAGGGAGCACGAACAAATAATTCGACCTTCAGAAGGACACCATCCTCGATACGTACCTTCGTAGAGCTCTGACTATATCCAGAGTATGGAGAGCCCTTTCCACCCTGTGAACTGGAGTTGGATAAAATAAAGGAAGAACAATGTCCTTGCTAAGGTGGAAGGATGAGACAACCTTGGGCAAAAAGGATGGGGACTGCCTGAGGACAACCTTGCCCTGATAGAAAATAAGGAAAGGCACCCGACAGGAAAGAGCAGCCAACTCCGAAACCCGCCTGATTGATGTGATTGCCACTAGAAAAGCAACTTTCCAGGACAGAAAGGTGAGCAAAATGCCCTGAAGCGCTTCAAAAGGAGCTTCCTGTAAGACTCCCAAGACCAAGTTAAGGTCCCAAGGTTCTAAAGGTCTTCAATGGGGGGAAGCACATGAGTAATCCCCTGAATGAACGTCTTCCTCTGAGGTTTTGGTGCAATCCTATGCTGGAATAAGACCAATAAGGCAGATATCTGGCCCTTGAGCGTCCAGACCGGTCTGTAAGAATTCTAAAATGGTGGGAATAGAGAGGATGAGGGAGACGTTCACAAGCTTTGCACCAAGCAAAACATGTCTTCCAGGTATGGTGATAAATGCGTACCGACGCAGGCTTATGAGCACTGATCATTGTGGGCGTGACCTGTTGTGAAAAACCAGCCTGGGTCAGAATCCAGGATTCAACGGCCAAGCCGTTAAACACAGGGCCGCTGAGTTCTGGTGGTAAATCGGCCCCTGGGAGAGCAGATCTGGACAACCCAGCAGTCGCCAGGGTACGTCAGCGACGAGGCGCACCAAATCTGTGAACCACACCCAGCGTGGCCAATCCAGAGCGACCAGGATCACTGGAAGCCCTTCCGCTTTAAACCTTCTAATGACTCTCGGAAGAAGCGGCAGCGGGGCAAAAACGTACGGAAGATGGAAATGTCGCCACAAAAGAACCAGGGCATTCATTCCAATGGCTCTTGGATCTCCCTACCGAGCTATGAACCTGGAGACCTTGGCGATCAGTCTGGACTCCAACAGATCCACATCCGGGGTCCCCCAAGGAAGACAGATCTGTTGGAAAACATCCGGATGAAGTTCCCACTCCCCCGAAGCAAAACTCTGGTGGCTGAGGAAGTCTGCCGCCCAGTTTTCCACACCTGGTATGTGTACTGCTGAGATTACCGAGTGGTTCCTCTCTGCCCATAGAAGAATGCGAGATACCTTGCATATGGCTGCCCTGCTGCGGGCACCTCCTTGTTGGTTGATGTATGCCACAGCCGTTGTGTTGTCTGATTGAATTCGGATGGGGTGACCCGCTAGGAGATAATGAAACTGCAGAAGCGCTAGCCATATCGCTCGGATTTCCATTGATTGGAAGTTTCGATTCCTGAGATGACCAGCGGCCCTGAGAGGTGTGATGACGAAATACTGCTCCCCAGCCAGAAGACTGGCATTGGTAGTCACCACTAGCCATTGAACTGGGAGAAAGGACTTTCCCTGGTTGAGGGAAGAACTCAATGTCCACTATCTGAGAGACTGCCTGACCCGGAGGGATAGGCGGCACCGGCAGTCGAGGGAGAACGGGTTCCTGTCTCACGCCGCTAGAAGAGCATGCTGTAGGGGACGGAGGTGCATCTGTGTGAAAGGAACCGCTTCCATTGCTGCCACCATTTTGCCAAGTACCCTCATCGTAAAGCGGATGAAATGAGGGGATGACTGAGAAAGTGCGCGGGCTCCTTGCTGAAGGGCTAGGACCTTCTCTTGAGGGAGAATCACCTACCCTCAAGAGGTGTCCAGGGTCATGCCTAAAAAGGATATCTGCTGAGCTGGAAGGGGGAAGACTTGGCTAAGTTTATCAGCCAACCCAGAGGACAGAGTATCGCAAGTGATGCGAATAGACTCCGCGCAGTCGTGGAAAGACGGACCCTTGACCAGGAGGTCGTCCAGATAGGGTAGTAAGACCACGTCCCGGGAGTGCAGGATGGACATGACAGCAGCCATGACCTTTGTGAAGACCCTGGGAGCGGTAGCAAGGCCGAAGGGCAAGGCCGTGAACTGAAAGTGCTGTTCGTGAATGGCGAAATGCAGGAACTTTTGGTGGGGGGGGGAATTGGGATGTACAGGTAAGCATCTCGAATATCGATGGATGCTAGAAACTCCCCTTTTTCCATTGAGGTGATGACCGAACGCAGAGACTCAATGCGGAAATGATGGACCTTGACAAACTTGTTTAGAAGTTTGAGGTCTAGTATGGGTCTCTTGAACCTTTCATTTTCCGGAACCGGGACAATGATGCCATCGTGGCGCAGAGTCTATGGCTCGGGAAAGAGCCTTTGCCCTTGATGCTGGAAGTCGGGAAGGAAAGAACCGAACCGGGGGACGCAAATAATTATTATTTTATTTTTTTTTTTTAATCTGTAAGACACCAGGTCTCTGACCCATTCGTCGCAAACGAATAAGAGCCAGACCTGGTGAAACAGAATTAGGCGACTGCCTACCCTGCTGGTGTTGACTGGATAACCCCATGAGTCATTGGGCAGAAAATCTGTGGGACCTAGATCCTTTCGATCCAGACAGTTTGGGCCGGCCCTTCCATCGCTGATTGGACCTAAAGGATTCCTGGGGTCCTCTGTTAGTGTGAGGAGAGCGTCCTGATCCTGAAGAGGTAGTGGTAGTGGACCAATCCTGATCGTCGCGAAAGGATCGGAAACGGATTTGTTGTTGATGCCAAAAAGGACACCTAAGCCTCTGCTGGGGACGAAATTTGCTCTTTCCTCCTGTAGTATCAGAGATAAGCTGATCCAGCTTCTCTCCAAACAAATGCCCACTCTGGTAAGGAAGAGATGTCAGACTTTTTTGATGCAGAATCTGCCTTCCATTCTCTGAGCCATAACGATCTTCTGATTGTGATGGCATTTGCCGCCGATAGAGCCGAACAGCGTGTACCAGGTAATCTCCTGCCTGAGAAATTTGGCTAGCCAGCTGCATTGCCTCTGGAGGAAGATTACTGCTCTGAATGGAATTAGCCAAGGTCTCAGACCAGGAAACCATTGCTTTAGCTACCCACGCTGCAGCGAAGGAAGGCTATAGAGCCGCACCTGAGGCGTCAAAGACAGATCGAGCCAAATTTTCTATCTGGCGGTCTGTGGGATTTTTAATAGATGATCCGTCTGGCAGGGATAGAAGGGTTTTGGATGCCAGACTGGCAGGTCTACTACACTCGGCCCATTCTTTTCACAGATCAGCTGAGAAAGGGTACTCCACTTCAAGCGCTTTTTGTCCTGTAAAGCGCTTATACGGTCGCATCCTGTGCTGATTAACTATATCCTGAAACTCCGGGTGAATGGCCAAGGTTCTATGAGGACACTAAGCTTTTTTGACACACACAGCGTGATCCGGCACAGAGCCGGAGTCTTCATCAACCTTCAGAGTTTGGTTGCGGTTTTTACTGCGGAGTTATCGCGGTTTCTATTGCGGATTCTGCTGCGGGTTTACACCTGCAGTTTTCTATTGGAGGTGTAAATCCGCAGCGGAATCCGCACAAAGAATTGACATGCTGCGGAATGTAAACTGCTGCATTTCTGCGCGTTTTTTTCTGCAGCATGTGCACTGCGGATTTCGTTTCCCATAGGTTTACATTATACCGTAAACGCATGGGAAACCGCTGCGGATCCGCAGCTGCGGAAACGCTGCGGATCCGCAGCAAAATCCGTAGCGTGTGCACATACCCTAATAAGGAATGTCGAGTCAGAAAACAAACTAGCTATCGGGGAATCCACAGGGGGAAGAATGTGAACTATTGAGCAACAGATTGCTCTACAAAGGAAAAAACTACCTCAAACCTCTTAATGAAAGGCATGCATCGGTGTTTCCATTCTTTGGCAAGAAGATTGTCAAAGTCTTCGTGGTTGGGAAAAGTGATTTGTTGCAGTGTAAGGAAGGAAACCTCTACCTGAGAAGAGGCAGACCAGTTCTTAACTTGAAGGGTGTCCATCACTGCCTGTATGAGGTCATGCATGGCAGAGGTTAGCTTAGTATGCTGCTCAAAATCACAGTCTGTGTCAGAGGATGTACCCTGGGGATGCGTACTCCAGAGGAAGAGAAATTGTCTCAACCGCTGTGGCTCTATTCCAGGCTGGCCACAAGGATCTGTGTTAAGAGATCCTACTTTTCTTGTGAGAGTGCCTGTATGGAAGGGGGAAAGGGACTCCTCAAGTTGTATGTTAAATGGAGCCAATAGACCAAATAAAAAAAAAAAAAAAAAATCGATGTACAAGCTTTGCTGACACGCACTCTAGGTAATCGACCACAGGTTGGGAGAGGCTGGCAAAGTTATCTATGGAAATCGCAGTAAGTTTGTATCCACACCGGAGCAGCACGATGTTGTTTTGGCAGGTAAACATCTTATCACTCAGGTTGCTTTTCGCCAGCATTAATTAAGGCTGACGCTGATTGGAGCATTTGCATGAACCGGGGTATTTAATCCCACCCGTTCAGACCGCGGGCTATGCTACTTATCCATGGCATCCGGTATCTGACATCCTCGTTGATGTGCCTCCTGATGAACCGAACCACGGGGAAACGCGTTGAGGCGTAACGTATAAATAACATGCAATATTGCGGATACTATTGACATACCCTGTAGTGTGACCCAGTGTATCTGTATGGGCATTCTATAATGATTATTGATGTCGTCAGCCTCATTGCTGGGCAGTTACTGGCCCTATAAATGATATATGTGTTTGAATTGGCTTGACAGCTCATAGGATATACTTATACTGTGATATGGACAATAGTTTATATTTTTTTTTTTTTTTGCTGAAGTATTATGTGTATGTGGCATATCTGATAGCATACCCACTGCAATTTAGCAGTTAATAGTGATTGATTATCGTAGGGGCTGGATCCCTGCAAGGAGATGATAGTATTTATCCTGTTTCTTGCCTTTGTCCCTCTTTTGCTAATTTCATTATATTGAGTTTTATTGGATTTCTTTGACCATTTTTTTGTCTTTCTTCATCTCTGTTCTTATATTGTTTTCTCACCTGCATAGTAGGGTGAGTTAGGGCAGTGAGGGGTAGCCTACGTTGAGTGGGGGCGCCAAAAAATCGTTATCAGGGTGCCAACCTCCACAGCCAGGCAGGGGACAGGAAAGGTTATTGTAGGGTATGCGCTAGACCTTGGTCTTTTTGTATTTTTCAGGCAGATTTTTCCTGCCAAAAGCACTGGGTGTGGTGTTTTAAATAAATTTTTAAATAAAAATCTTGTTTTAAGGGGATACATGTACACTAAGCTTTGATTCTAATTCCCAGTATGTAATTTTTTCTAATATTAATAAAAGTTATCTATGGCCCATGTCAAACACATAACCCATTTGTGGAGCTCAGTCCCTTAAGACAATCCAAGAAGTTCAGAGTGGGTGAATAATTAAAAGGGTTATTTGGTGGACACAAGCTATTAATGGAAGTCTGACCACTGAGACCTGCACCAATTGGCAAAACGAGGCTGCAGTGCATATGTGTGACCCATGCTCCATTCCTTCCCTATGGATATGCCGAGGGCTACACTCTGCTTTTACTGCCAATATGATAGAGAATTTACAGACCAAAAGTTCAATTTGAGGGGTAAGATGAAGGTTGCTGCTTGTCCTCGAGTAGGGCCACAGACTCATAGTTGGGCCTCGCGCTGAAGCAGCACTTCTTGCGTGGATGCAAATGCCATAGGCCTTGAAGAAGAAAGACTGGGGACCAGCAGAGGGGATCAGGGGTGCCCCAAGAGGGCGCCACAGCAGAGACTCAGTCTTTAAAAGTGGCGCAAATGCATAAGGATCATATGGCAGTCGGATGTGGGCAGCCATAATGGAGGCCCAAGTAGCCCATAAAAGAGGAATAGGTACCTCTGTGGAGACCCAAAGGCGATTACATTGAGGGAAGACTTCAATGAAAACCCAGGAAGGAGCCCTAATAAGGCAAGTAACAAAGATAAAAGGGGGTGGGTTATAACTATAAAAAACTTCCAATGTCTATGGACACCCACAAGGTCAAACCTTAAGTGATTTTTAGATTGTTGGGCAACCGGCACTGCAGCAACAGTCTCGCATGTCGAGTGACTGGTGGAGATGTCGGGTTTGCAGTGAGCTACCCTACTCTTGAAAGCACGATGTGTCCTCTGTGGAGTGAAGGTAAAAGGGGAAACATCCGTGCCACCTAAGACCAAAAAAAAAAGGTTAAAAAGGGGAAAATAAACTGAACAAGACGTGTCAGTTGCATGGTGTCCTAGGAAAGGATATATCGCATATGTGGAGCCAACAACTATTTTTTCATCTATTGACAAGCCTCCTAGTGGCAAGGTGTGTACACCCGCAGTCTTGTGTCCTCCAATATTATTAATGAGAAATCAACAAATATACTGCTCTCAAGTTTGAAAAAACAGGCAACAAGCGGAAAGATATATTTTCAATAGCTTTCAGTGTCATAAACCAAATACTTGTGCTATTTTTAAGAACTGGGGTGGAAGCGCGATGCACAATTTCAAGCAACACATATCAAATGAAGTATTCTTTTTTTATGCCTAGTGCAGCAAAGTGTATTAGGAAGGAAAAACGTAACAGCCCTTTTCTATGAAGTGTGTCTAGATATTTCAGTAGAAATGGCATTTCTGGGTTGTTTGTCATGTTTATTCCTTCGACCTCACTGATGTGGTTCTCCTAATGCAGACTACATTTGCCATTATAACTCTGCCATTGCAGAGGAGGCAAAGTCTCACCACACTTCACTTGTTCTGATTTGGCTCCTATTGAATGTCAGCAGTGAAGGATCAATACCAGATCTGCTGACCAATAATTCACACTGAGGTCTCAGCTACCTGTCCTAGGTGGTATTTGCAAGATAATTTATTTATTTTACGAAAAAGTTAATTTACATTCTTTACTCCCAACAACCATAACCTGTAAGACTCCAATTAGAGATGGGAGAATTCATTTGAAGGCTTAGGCTGTGTGCACACGATGCAGATTTGGTGCAGAATTTTCTGCACAAAATCTGCATCTTCTGGCAGAAAACGCAGCTGACAATTCCTGCGATTTTTATGCGTTTTTAATGCGCTTTTTGTGCAGTTTTCATGCGTTTTTAGTGCGTTTTTTTCAGTGCAGTTTTGGTGCAGTTTTTTAGTGCGGTTTTGTGCGGTTTTTTTTTTTTAAAGCTAAATAAAGAGAAAGTTTAAAAAAAACAAAACATTTCCTAGTCCAACCTCTTCTCAATCTCCATTTTGGAAAGCCATAACCACTTTCTGACAGGCCTCACCATGAGTGCTGGTAATGAACAACAAAGGGAAGATTGCAGGTAAGGCTACTTTCACATTTCCGGCTTTTGGCAAGCATTGCAATGCCTCGTTCTGTGGAAAAAGGAGATTTTTGTGTACTCACCGTAAAATCTCTTTCTCTTAGCCTCTAATTGGGGAACACAGGACCATGGGTGTTATGCTGCTGTCCACTAGGAGGCGACACTATGCATAATCTGAAAAAGATTAACTGTGGCTCTTCCTGTGCAGTATACACCCCTGGAGGGCATCAGCCTTCTCCAGTTTTGTGCAAAAGCAGTAGGAAGAACGTAACATGAATAACATAATTATGCCTGTAAGAAGGCAACTATGTACGAGCTCAAGAAAACAATATGAGAACAAAACAGTTACAACGGCCCGGAAAGGGCAACAGGGTGGGAGCTGTGTCCCCCAATTAGAGGCTAAGAGAAAGAGATTTTACGGTGAGTACACAAAAATCTCCTTTACTCTGTCGCCTCATTGGGGGACACAGGACCATGGGACGTCCTAAAGCAGTCTCTGGGTGGGAAGCAATGGACGAATATTGTGCATATAGGGCCCTATACTTAGGGCACCGCCGCCTACAGGACACATCTACCCAGGCTCGCGTCCGCTGAGGACTGGGTATGAACCCTGTAGTGTTTAGTAAACGTGTGTAAGCTAGTCCAAGTGGCTGCCTTACACACTTGTTGTGCCGAAGCCTGGTGCCGAATGGCCCAGGAGGCCCCTACCGCCCGTGTAGAGTGTGCCGTAATACCGGCTGGAAGAGGAGAATTCTTAAGGCGGTAGGCCTCTTGTATGGTGGATTTGATCCACCTGGCAAGGGTAGCTTTGGAAGCTGGCAGACCCTTGTGGCCGCCTTCCGGAAGGAGGAAAAGAGAATCAGACCTCCGGAAGGACGCATTCCTAGACACGTATATACGCAATGCCCTGACAAGGTCAAGCGTATGCAGAGCCTTCTCCACTCTATGAACCGGAACCGGACAAAGGGATGGTAGTGAAATTTCCTCATTGAGGTGGAAGTCGGACACAACCTTAGGAAGGAAGGATGGGACCGTACGAAGAACTACCTTGTCCTGGTGAAAAGCCAGGAAGGGCCGTCTGCAGGAGAGTGCTGTCAGTTCAGACACCCTGCGTAGCGAGGTGATTGCCACCAGGAAAACCACCTTCTGGGAAAGAAGGCGGAGCGGGACCTCCTTAAGGGATTCGAAGGGTGGTTCCTGCAATGCTGTCAGGACCAGGTTGAGGTCCCACGTTTCTAGTGGTCGTCTGTAGGGGGGAACCAATCGGGAAACCCCCTGAAGGAAAGTCCTTACTTGTGGCTTGGTAGCAATGCGCCTTTGAAAAAGCACTGAGAGGGCTGACACCTGGCTCCTAAGCGAGCCCAATGACACCCTGGCCTCCAGACCCGATTGGAGAAAACCAAGTACTTTGGGTAGGGAATAAGGGAGTGGGATCTGGCCACGAGATTCGCACCAGGTAAAGAAAGCTTTCCAGGTACGGTGATAAATCTTGGCAGACGCTGGTTTCCGTGCTCTGATCATGGTTCCAATGACTTCCATCGAGAGCTCTGCCTGGGTTAGAACCCAGGTCTCAAGGGCCACGGCGTCAAATTCAGAGCCCCCGAGTTCTGGTGGTAGAACGGGCCTTGTGATAGAAGATCGTGGCGGTCGGGGAGACGCCAGGGGGCGTCTGCTGTGAGTTGTACGATGTCGGCGTACCATGTGCGTCTGGGCCAGTCGGGTGCAATTAGGATGGTTGGAACTCCCTCTTGTTTGATCTTCCTCACCACTCTGGATATCAGGGGGAGAGGTGGAAAAATATACAGAAGCTGGAACTGGGTCCAGTCCTGAAACAGAGCGTCTGCTCCGAGCGACCGCGGATCGTGTGTTCTGGCCATGAAGTTGGAGACCTTGGCATTGAAGTGGGATGCCATTAGGTCCACATCCGGGGTCCCCCAGCGGAGACAGATCTGTTGAAAAATTTCGGGATGGAGAGACCACTCTCCTGAGTCTATTCCTTGTCGGCTGAGGAAGTCTGCTTCCCAGTTGTCCACACCCGGAATGTGGACCGCCGAAAGAACCGACCCTGTGTCCTCCGCCCAGCGGAGGATGTGTGACACTTCTCGCATCGCCTGGGTACTGCGGGTCCCCCCTTGGTGATTCACATATGCCACAGCCGTGGCATTGTCCGACTGTATTCTGATGTGAGAGGCTGCCAGTAAGTGAAGGAAGGCCCTCAATGCCAGAAGGATGGCACGAATTTCCAGGATGTTGATGGGCATGGTCGCTTCCACTGGGGACCACTTGCCCTGTGCCCTGTGGTGTAGGTGCACCGCACCCCAACCCGTCAGGCTCGCGTCGGTGGTCAGAACCTTCCATTGACCTGTGAGAAAGGATTTCCCCTTTGCTAGCGAGGTTGGCTTGAGCCACCAGTGCAGGGACTTCCTGGTTGACGACGTTACCTGGAACTCCCTGTTGAGAGAAAAGGGATTCCTGTCCCAGGACTTGAGAATGGGTGGTTGGAGAGGTCTGAGGTGAAACTGGGCAAATGGGACAGCTACTCCCCTTGCTGAATCCAGAGCTGCATGGAGCATGCAGTCTGCTACAATTGCTATTTGAACCGCTTGGTCCGACAGCTCAGGAGCGGATGCTTGGAGAGCTTGTAAATTCTTTGCCCAGGCCAGAATGGCCTTGGCAGCCCAAACTGAGGCGAACGCGGGAGCCAGGGATGCCCCTGCTGCCTCGAAAATTGAACGAGCCATGCGTTCTACCTGCCGGTCTGCTGCGTCCCTGAGGGTTGAGCTATCTGGCAGTGAAAGGAGGGTCTGTGCTGCTAGCCTAGAGACTGGGGGGTCCACTTCAGGTGGATCTGTCCATTCCTTGGTGTCCTTCTGTGGGAAGGGGTACCTCGCCTCCAGATATTTGCGATTAGCGAATTTTTTCTCAGGCTGTGAGAGCTGCTTTTTAAGGATCGCCTTAAACTCCGGGTGGTTAGAGAAAACCTTAGGCGGCTTCAGAGGTCCTTCAAAGGAAATCTTATGTTCTGGGGCCTCTGGTGGCGGATCAGAAATGTGCAGCCCCCGATGGATGGATGAAATTATGTCCTCAACTAGCGCTATATTGCTAGGAGGGATTGGGATCAGGGACCCCTCCGTGTCTCTGTCTGAATCAGAGTCACAGATGCCTTCCGAATCCTGTGTATCAGTGAAAGGCGCCCCCTGCTGAGTGGGCTGGGGAGGAGGCCTTCTCTGGTGTGTAAAAACACGCCCTTTCTGTCTCGATCCACCCCCTGTATGACACTGTAGAGTGTCATATTTGTCATCCGGGGGCGGGCCGGGGGGCGGAGAGGAGGCGGCAGCTTCAGCTAGGCCGAAGCCGGGGCCTAAATTAGATGCCTGAGGCCCAGAAGGGCTCCAGGCCGGCGCAAAAGTCCGGGAGGGGGTCGGATGTGAACCGGACCCCTCCGGATTTAAAGACAGGATGGCGGTGGGGCTATAAGCGGAAGGGGGAGCCCGGTAGGGGTCTCCCTGAAGCAGTATAGAGCTGGTGCTGCCGCAGAGACAGGGGCGCAGGGAGCCCTGTGTCTGTATGTGCCATGCCTGCCAGCACTCCCCCCGGCCCCAACAGGAGCCCGCAGCTGGGCTGGGGTCCCTGGATGCAGGCGCAGTGTGCTGGCCCATTGCTGGGAGCTGTAGAATGCTGCCTGTACAGGCCCTACCTGAGGTGTCTCAACCTAATACCCCCAGAGGGGGATAGGGAGGGTGCTGTGTGACCATCAGGGGGCTTTATCCTCGCCTCGACCTCAACCCAGAAACCAAAAGGAATTGGGGAAGGAGGGGGGTCTTGACTTCGAACCAGCACCCGAGGGACTGGTGAAGGAGCAACATGGGGAATAGCCATCTCTACTTCAACTGGGCACCCCATAATAGGGGGCCGAGGAAGGAGCCATGCCGGGAGTCTCACAGGAGACCCTCTTTTCTTCATCTGTAATCCCGTCGGAAAAAACGGAGTAAAAATCTTTTAGGTGTGCCTCCTATGCGACACTAAGCAAAAACTGGAGAAGGCTGATGCCGTCCAGGGGTGTATACTGCACAGGAGGAGCCACAGTTAATCTTTTTCAGATTATGCATAGTGTCGCCTCCTAGAGGACAGCAGCATAACACCCATGGTCCTGTGTCCCCCAATGAGGCGACAGAGTAAAATGCATCCTGCAAAGTTGCCCGCAGGATGCGTTTTTTCACCATAGACTTGTATTACCGACGCATGGACACACGTTCCATACGTCGTGCACTGGATGCGTTGGTATTTGGTGGACCGTCGTAGCGAAAACATTTTCAAGGGAACACTTTTTCGTACGTCGGGTCCTGCAATTTTAAAGTGCGCAGGCGCTACCGGAACTACAGCCCCTCCTCCCTCGGACTTAACTATGGGCTGCGGACGCGTTGAAACACTGCGTCTGCTGCCCACGTTGCACAGATTTTACACAACATGCGTCGGTACGTTGTGCTGACGCTTAGCGACAGCCGCGTACTGACGGATGTGTGAAAGAAGGCTTGGCTACTTGCACATTTCCTTTTTTTTCCCCCTCACAATGCGTCCTTTTGGGAATAAAATGCATCCTGCAAATGTGCCCGCAGGATGTGTTTCTTTACCATAGACTTATATTGCCAACAGATCGTGACGTATGGCCACACGTTGTGTCCATCGTGCACCGGATGCGTCGGGTTTTGGCAAACAGTCTTCTTTGAAAAATGTTCAAAGGGAACTATTTTATGTCCGTTGCATCCACTGTTTCAGACTGCGCATGCTCAGCAGGAAATATCGCTCTAACGCTATTTCCTCACCCAGCAGTCTGGTGGAAATGTTAAAGCACACACTTCCGTCTGTACATTGCGCCGATGATTCGTGACAGGCGACTACCGACGGAAGTGTGAAAGAAGCCTAAGCTACACCGTGTGTACAATAATATTACATGTCTCTTTTTGACTGTGTTGTGCAGTAACGCATATTTTTCCTACAGTCACAGACCAGAAGACGAAAAATGTGGGTACACCCAATAGTAGAACAAAGAACTATGAAGGGACATTTTCTATAGAGACATAGTTCTATATCAAGATTTGAGGAGGTACGTTTTTCTTATGTGAAATGACTTCCTATAAACGTATCCATGTCTGACCGGACCTTTTTACTCCTTTTTTCCCCAGATACCCAGATAAATTCATAGCGTTTTGTTGGCTGAGCATACCAGCTTTTGATCAACTTCTTTCTGTCGTCCGTGCTGAGCTGACATACGTGGACACTGTGATGCAGAAGTCCATCTCTGCTGAGGAAAGGCTGCTCATCACCTTGCGGTATTTTTGAATTTTTTGTTTTGTCTGTCATAAGTCCTCTTTGACACGTCAATGTCTCCGGTACAAGTGGTGAAAGTTTTTTCCATGTCCTGGAGACACTGACAGACCATTTAAAGGGAACCTGTCCCCACAAAATCGACGCTGAGCTAAGGCCACCGGCATCAGGGGCTTATCTACATCATTCTTGAATGCTGTAGGTAAGCCCCTGATGCTGGTGGGCTTACCTCACCCTCAATTTTGGTGGGGACAAATTCCCTTTGAAGACTGGGATCACACATACGCGATATACGTCTGAGTCTCGCCGGTGAAATCCCACCTCTGGCGTCGGCACTCATGAGCGGAGCATGCAGCTCCATGTGTTGCTATGCGGGTGCACGCTCCGCTCCGGAGTCCAGACGCAAGAGGAGTGATTTCACCTGTGAGACTCGGCCGTATCTCGCGTATGTGTGATCCCAGTCCAGTGTTTGGGTGTACGCACAGGTCAGCTTGGTGTTATGTAAATTATTATTTATTTATTTTTTTTACATTTTCCGGGTGCATGGTACACAAACACATACACACATGGCTGGCCACCACGAAAGAAAAGTGCTGTTCAACAGCGGAAGGTGATGAAGAGCATCGCGTTATTCTCCCCGGCTCAACACACAAACTCTTTATCACCTGCTGCTGGTGACCAGCGCTTTTCTTCTTCCATGGTGGCCATCCATGTGTTACTAATGTCTGACACAGTTACACACCTGTACACAGAGATCACTGGTCAGTTAGTCCTTACCGTTAGTATTGTGACATGTGAAACAAACCTGTCAGTAGTTTTTGCCGCTATAGAACATGTTGAAAACCAACCTATCTACTGCATTGTTACATTGACTGGGGAAGAGACCGACCGAGGAGACTTGGCTGCAGGTTGCAGCAGGCTTTCAGTCTGTGGCCAATTTCCCAATCTGCATAGGTGCAGTTGATGGTAAACATGTAAGGGTTCAGCAGCCACCACGATCAGGATCACGCTTCTTTAATTATAAGAAGTATTTTTCAGTGGTCCTGATGGCGGTGGCTGATGCCCATTACAAATTTGTTGCCATTAACGTTGGTGCCTATGGTAGTACCGGGGATTCTCGGGTGTTGCGAACTTCACAGATTGGGATGCAAATTCCCTTTGTGATGGTATCGGATGAGGCCTTTGCTTTAACAACCAACCTTCTGCGCCCATACCCACGAAGGGGACTGGATGCTCGACGGAGGATTTTTAATTATCGGCTGAGTCGTGCACGAAGATATGTGGAATGCACCTTTGGGATCATGAGTAGTCAGTGGAGGATCTTTCACACACCCATCCAGCTGGATACTGACACCGTTGACACTGTGATTAAGGCTTGCTGTGTGCTTCACAACTATGATCGTGACTACAGTACTGACATAGATGTGGAGCACCAGCAGCCTGTATTTAATCCAGTGGTCAATGTGGGTCTGGGAAGACTATCCAGCTCGTGTGTGTGTGTGTGTGTGTGTGTGTGTGTGTGTGTGTGTGTGTGTGTGTGTGTGTGTGTGTGTGTGTGTGTGTGTGTGTGTGTGTGTGTGTGTGTGTGTGTGTGTGTGTGAGAAACCTTCACTGACTACTTTATGAGTCCAGAAGGTGCCGTGCACTGGCAATACTCCTGTGTCGGTGATGTGCAGCCGGACCAGCAGAGGGTGGACGAAAACTAACCCGAACATTGAAAATTAAATTGAAGACCAAGAAACATTTTTCACTTTTTTTGGAAAAAAAAATTGTATTTTCTTTTCACTTATTAAAAAAAATTAATAATCTTACTATTTTTTGCTTTATTTCAAATTATACTTTTTTTTTCTTTTTAGTCTAATTATGAATGACAGGAAAAAGAGATATGTAATGCTGAGGGCCAATTGTTGTGTGTGTTGTCCCGTGAACGGAGGGTTACCATAGTGGCTTCATCAGGGCCCAGTCATTAGTTGTAGGCCTAAAAAGATATTTTTTTCGTCGTATATTCTATAGGTCTAAGAAATGTTATTTTAAAAATAAGAAAAGGCAAATTTTAGGGAGTTTAGTAAATAAAGTTTTAAAAATACGCTATGGGATGGTGAAAATCCAAATTTATTTATAAATCATTAAAAATAAGGTATGAAAAAAGTAGTCATTGCTTTGTTAAACTTCATTCTTTTATTAATTATTTTTTAACTAAATCACAATTATAGCACGAGTTGATTTTCAGAAAAAATTGTCGGGTATGGGTATTCAAAAATAGTGTGACAGAATATAATGGAACAGCATTATGACTGTCAACATTTTAACTAATGTAACATAGTATACTTCGGGCCAAATCCAAAGTGGTCAGAGTTGGTATCAGAGTAGTACTGGCTGGTAGGCCGGTGATACCGTTGGTCATGCTGCAGTGGCTATGGCGGTGTTGGTGGAGGTCTCACACTCTGTGTGATACCTGTTACAATGTCCGCTAGGGGGGCAATTGGTGCAGGTTCCTCGAACGCATCCAAAAGGGCATGGACAGAGCTCATAAATTTGCTCAGTCTTTTCGGTGGCAATAACCGTGCCTTGTTTGCTATAGTAGACCCAAAAAGATCAAGATAATCCTCTTTGGCCAATTTGTTAAGAAGATCAATGGTCTCATTGACCCTTTTTGTTTTTTTATCTTCTTTTTTCTTGCTTAATTTTCTTTTGGGGGGTGGGACTGTTATTGGCACCGGAACGACAGAGGTTCCTTGGGTTCTTGGCACATCACTTTGGTCAGCCGAAGATGTTGAACTGGAACATATTCCCGAAGTGCCTGCGACAACAGGGATAGAGCCTGGTGAGCCCAAAGCAGATGCGTCATCTGCTGACTCTGCTGTTTCTGGTGTTGAGTCCTCTACGGGGTCAGGAGCTGAAATGTTCCCTTCAGTGCTGTGAAAAAAAAAGGAATTTTTAAGTTCGATACAATAAATTATATTCATCATTACTGCATTCACTTTAGTTTTAAAAAATTACCTCTCCAAAGTCCTGCTTGTGAGCAAGAAACTTAGCTCCTCATACAAGCTGAAGCTCCCTTTGACTGGGGAAGACCCGCTTTTGGACCGGCTGTTCAGAATTTTTTGGAAGCGGTCTTGCACAGAGCGCCACCGCTGTTTGACCTCTTTATCTAAAACAATAAAATAATATGATCATTACATTCCCTTGAAAATAAATTTTTCTGCAAGGTGTAAAAAAAAAAAACTTACTAATTTGCAGCTGCAGGCTACAGTTGTAGCCGTCATAATGCAGATACAGGTCACGTAAAATCCTCGTCCAGCAATTTTCACGTGCATACTTGTCTTTATATGCCTCATTGGCCAGGTCCCATATGGCGGGCATGTCCCTTATCTATAATGGATAACAAAATGTAATTAAAAACCTTCCTCAGATGTAATAGACATTAAAAAAAGGAATAATCTAAAAAAAAAAATGAGAAATTGTAGACACACCAATATGTTATATATAAGGGTCACTTCCGTCTTTCTGTCCTTCTGTCTGTCATGGATATTCATTGGTCGCAGCCTCTGTCATGGAATCCTAATCGCTGAATGGTCTCGCCAGCTGCCTGTCATGGCTGCCGCGATCAATCAGCGACGGCCACAGTCCGATTAGTCCCTCCCTACTCCCCTGCAGTCACTGCTTACACAGGGTTAATGCCAGCGGTAACGGACAGCGTTATGCCGCGGGTAACTCACTCCGTTACCGCCGCTATTAACCCTGTGTGACCAAGTTTTTACTATTGATGCTGCCTATGCAGCGTCAATAGTAAAAGGATCTAATGTTAAAAATAATAAAAAAATAAAAATCATTATATACTCACCTTCCGACACCTTTCCCGCTCCTCGCGACACTCCGGTGACCGCTCCATGCATTGGCAGGTTCCGGTGGCAAGGATGGTATGGGAGAAGGACCAGCCATAACGTCACGGTCATGTCAATGAACTCCGGGACTCTCGTTTTAAAGACACTGCTGCGTGAGAAAATTTCACGGCAGATCAATTGCCGTAAAGTGAGCTCCCGGAGTTCATTTAACTCCAGGAAACGAACGGGCAGCTCCGATACACTGCAGGAGCGATTAACTCCTGCAGTGTATCACCGGAGGACGTCGTGGGACAAGCGATATATATGGATTACGACGGAAAATATTTTTTTTTTTTTATTTTGGGACAAGGATGATCGTGGATGGTGGCCTTCGGGGACGTATGTGGTGAGTATGTACTATATGTAAATGTGTGTTTGTGTTTTTAACCCATTGTAGTTAGTCGCCTGACGATGGGACAACTCTCCCATCATCACATTTCGATGGGAGAAGTAGTCCCACCCGACGAATGACTACAATGAGTCACTACTGACAGACACACAGACAGACACTACATACCATTTCAACCATACGCCTCACATCGATCCCCATCCAACGGTACGACTCCATTTTCGCTACACTCCGCCCACACACTTCTTCCACATCACTGACGTCACTTCCTTCTGCTGCGGTTTTGACACCCAAATCCGCATAAAATCTGCAGATGGTTTTTACATCTGCAGTTTTTATGCGGATTTGACCCACAAAATGGGAGTCAATGGGTGCAGAAACGCTGCAGAACTGCACAAAATAAGTGACATGCACTTCTTTGAAATCTGCAGCGTTTCTGCGCGGATTTTTCTGCACCATGTGCACAGCTTTTTTTTCACATTGATTTACATTGTACTGTAAATCACAGTGCAGTTCTGCAGCGTTTCTGCTGCAGAAAAAAAACGCTGCAGAACTGCACTAAATCTGCATCGTGTGCACATACCCTAACAGTCCATCAGCCAGGTCAGTAATCCATTACTGCTGGACGGGAGGTCTATGAATCTGCTTGCCTCACAGCATCTCTTTTCAATAGCTGGGAAGAAAGGAGATTTGTAGGTCTCCTGTACAGCAGTTACAGATTACGGACCTGGCTGATGGGCCAGAGTTTTGTGAATTGATTCCCCATCTCTATGTCATTATGTATTTTTTTTCTCTCATTGAGCATCACTTGAAGGCTCCATATCTACCGTAACTTTAAAAAGAATACCTACTTACCCACCAGTGTATTTTAAGTGATGTAGTTTCAGCCTGTCTCCCCTGCCTTCTGCTTATGGGAGTGGGGGATTTCACAATGATCACTCTTACAAGAAGAAGTCAGGGGAGACAAGCAGGAGTTGCATCTCATATAATACACTGGAGATTCTGCTAAAATCACCATCAGATAGTGTAGCAGACAGTGTGAGTCGGGAGAATATAAGAATATTACAACTTTTCAGTTAATCAACTTATGGACTTGACAAACATGGGAACTAGGGAGGCAGGCACTTGGTGTTGAGTGAAGGCTTTGGAGAGAAGGCAAAGTCTCACCACACTGTACTTATTCTATATAATAGGTAATGAGGTCATTGTTTAGTTCACAAAAGTCATAGAGACTGGCCTCCTATCTACATAGCCAGCCCTTATGTCACACCCCTATAAATATCGCTGCCTCCCTTCTACAGAAACTGAAGTTTAACTACATATGCTAATCAGGCTGCTCAGTTCACCATTTCAACCACTAGGTTTGCATGCCCCTGCCTTCGTTACTGGTGATTGACAGCATTGACTTGCTTGGTGAGAAAGATGAGGCCAATCAGAAGTGAGAGGCGAGAACATGCAAAATCAATCAATGGAGTAATGCACTGAGCCTCTTTACCACATCAATAAAATAACGAGCACCCTAATTAGCATACTGATTGAATTTCAATGGGGAGACATTAAAATCCACAACAAAGTGCCACATGTATAAAGAACTTGGTCAATGGCAGTTTTCTAATTTACTTTATGCTTTAATTCCTCAGCACGATCACAAGATTATCCGCTAATGGTGAGTAGGCTTGGACTGGCCCACAGGAGAACAGGTAAATCCCCTGGTGGGCCCCTGTGTAGGAGTAAACCATTAAGGGTATGTGCACACGTTGCAGATTTTTCCAAGCGGAGTCTGCAGAATCCGCAGGTAAAACGCCCTGCGTTTTACATGCGTATTCACTGCAGATTTTGTGCAGTTGTGCGGATTTTGCCTGCGTTTTTATACCTGCGGATTCCTATTATGGAATAGGTGTAAACGCTGCAGAAAATAAACCGCAGCGTTTCCATGTGGAATTTTCCGCAGCATGTGAACTGCGGATTTGGTTTTCCATAGGTTTACATGATACTGTACACCACATGGAAAACTTCCGTGGATCTGCAGGGCCAAATCCGCTGCGGATCCGCAGCCAAACTGCAACGTGTGCACATAGCCTTACCCTCAACGTGGGCAGTAGTTGGTCCTCACTATTCACAGACGAGGGAAGCAACTAATCATTCATGAAAAAAATTATCCAGTGTATTATTATATAGAGACAGAGGTAAGTTTGTGACTGAGGGTAGTGTAATATTTGCAGGTGGCAGAACAGTGGGTTGCCAAAGTCACTGTTACTCATGGGCCATTGCCATCCCAGACCAATGCTCATGGCAAAGAATTAAAAAAAAAAAAAAGATTATTCACTATATAATATTATATATGTAAAACCCTAATGCCCTTTGCAACTGGAATTCGCTTGCCCTTTCTGGCGCCATGGGAGTGATTCAGAAGCACTTCAGGTACAGTTTGCATTTAATGTGGTCTTGCTTTTAATACATTTAGGAGGCCTTTATGGCACAGCGAATATAAAAAAACGTAGAGTAGAACTGCCCCATTATGAGAATGCCTTGGCGTGGTGGGGTGGCTCAAAGAATTGATCAATTGTTTGCTAAAAGGAGATTTTTGAGTACTCACCATACAATCTCTTTCGCTTAGCCTCTAATTGGGGGACACAGGACCATGGGTGTTATGCTGCTGTCCACTAGGGGGCGACACTATGCATAATCTGAAAAAGATTAACCGTGGCTCCTCCTCTGCAGTATACACCCCTGGACGGCGTCAGCCTTCTCCAGTTTTGGGCAAAAGCATTAGGAGGAACGGAATATGAATAAAATAACCATGCCTATAAGAAGGCAACTATGTACGAGCTCAAGAAGACAATATGAGAACTCAACAGTAACAACGGCCCGGAAAGGGCAACAGGGTGGGAGCTGTGTCCCCCAATTAATGGCTAAGAGAAAGATTTTACGGTGAGTACACAAAAATCTCCTTTACTCTGTCGCCTCATTGGGGGACACAGGACCATGGGACGTCCCAAAGCAGTCCCTGGGTGGGAAGCAATGAACGAATATTGTGTAGACAGGCCCCTACACTTGGGTCACCACCGCCTGCAGAACACATCTACCCAGGCTCGCGTCCGCTGAGGACTGGGTATGAACTCTGTAGTGTTTAGTAAACGTGTGTAGGCTAGTCCAAGTGGCCGCCTTACACACTTCTTGTGCCGAAGCCTGGTGCCCAATGGCCCAGGAGGCCCCTACCGCCCATGTAGAGTGTGCCGTAATACCGGCTGGAAGAGGAGAATTCTTAAGGCAGTAGGCCTCTTGTGTGGTGGATTTGATCCACCTGGCAAGGGTAGCTTTGGAAGCTGGCAGACCCTTGCGGCCCCCTTCCGGAAGAAGGAAAAGAGATTCAGACTTCCGGAAGGGCGCAGTCCTAGACACATATATACGCAGTGCCCTGACAAGGTCAAGCGTATGCAGAGCCTTCTCCACTCTATGAACCGGGACCGGACAAAGGGAAGGCAGAGAAATTTCCTCATTGAGGTGGAAGTTGGACACAACCTTTGGAAGGAAGGATGGGACCATACAGAGGACTACCTTGTCCTGGTGAAAAGCCAGAAAGGGCCGTCTGCAGGAGAGTGCTGTCAGTTCAGACACCCAGCGTAGCGAGGTGATTGCCACCAGGAAAACCACCTTCTGGGATAGAAGGCGGAGCGGGACCTCCTTAAGGGGTTCAAAGGGTGGTTCCTGCAATGCTGTCAGGACCATGTTAAGGTCCCACGTTTCTAGTGGTCGTCTGTAGGGGGGAACAAATCGGGAAACCCCCTGAAGGAAAGTCCTTACTTGCAGCTTGGTGGCAATGCGCCTTTGAAAAAGCACTGAGAGGACTGACACCTGGCTCTTAAGCGAGCCCAACGACAGCCTGGCCTCCAGACCCGATTGGAGAAAACCAAGTAGTTTGGGGAGGGAATAAGGGAATGGGGTCTGGCCACAAGATTCGCACCAGGTAAAGAAAGCTTTCCAGGTACGGTAATAGATCTTGGCAGAGGCTGGCTTCCGTGCCCTGATTATGGTCCGAATGACGTCCAGCGAGAGCCCTGCCTGGGTTAGAACCCAGGTTTCAAGGGCCACGCCGTCAAATTGAGGGCCCCTGAGTTCTGGTGGTAGAACGGGCCTTGTGATAGAGGATCTGGGCGGTCGGGGAGGCGCCAGGGGGCATCTGCTGTAAGTTGTACGATGTCGGCGTACCATGTACGTCTGGGCCAGTCCGATGCGATTAGGATGGTTGGAACTCCATGTTCCTTGATCTTCCTCACCACTCTGGATAACAGGGGGAGAGGTCAAAAAATGTACAGAAGCTGGAACTGGGTCCAGTCCTGAACCAGAGCGTCTGCTCCGAGCGACCGCGGATCGTGTGTTCTGGCCATGAAGTTGGAGACCTTGGCATTGAATTGGGATGCCATTAGTTCCACATCCGGGGTCCCCCAGCGATGGCAGATCTGGCGAAAAATTTCGGGATGGAGAGACCACTCTCCCGAGTCTATTCCTTGTCGGCTGAGGAAGTCTGCTTCCCAGTTGTCCACACCCGGAATGTGGACCGCCGAAAGAACCGACCCTGTGTCCTTCGCCCAGTGGAGGATGTGTGACACTTCTCGCATCACCTGGGTACTGCGGGTCCCCCCTTGGTGATTCACATATGCCACAGCCGTGGCATTGTCCAACTGTATTCTGATGTGAGAGGCTGCCAGTAAGTGATGGAAGGCCCTCAATGCCAGGAGGATGGCACGAATTTCCAGGATGTTGATGGGCATGGTCGCTTCCACTGGGGACCACTTGCCCTGTGCCCTGTGGTGTAGTTGCACCGCACCCCAACCTGTCAGGCTCGCATCGGTGGTCAGAACCTTCCATTGACCTGTGAGAAAGGATTTCCCCTTTGCTAACGAGGTTGGCTTGAGCCACCAGTGCAGGGACCTCCTGGTTGACGACGTTAGCTGGAACTACCTGTCGAGAGACAAAGGATTCCTGTCCCAGGACTTGAGAATGGCTAGTTGGAGAGGCCTGATGTGAAACTGGGCAAATGGGACCGCTTCTATTGCTGCCCCCATCCTGCCGAGGACTCTCGTGGGGGTTTGCGGAGGAGGGTGCGAACTCCTAGGCGGAGAGCCAGTGCCTTGTCCTTGGGAAGGAGTACTTAGACCCCTTGAGGTGTTGAATAGCATTCCCAGGAAGGTCAGAGACTGACTCAGGGTTGGTGATGACTTTTGTAGGTTGACTAACCAGCCCATGCGACCAGCCCATGTCGGTTGTGATTGAGACGCTGAGCTCGCAGTCCTTGAAGGTGGGAGCCTTGATGAGTAGATCGTCCAGGTATGGAACGACTACTATGCCTCTGGAGTGCAGGACGTCCATAGTGGCTGCCATGACTTTGGTAAACACTCTGGGAGCCGTGGAGAGTCCGAACGGGACAGCCACGAACTGGTAGTGGTCCTGGTCGATTGCAAACCTGAGAAATTTCTGATGGGCGGGTGCAATAGGTATATGCAGGTATGCGTCTTGTATGTCTATGGAGGCGAGATATTCTCCCTTCTCCATGGACGCAATGATGGACTGAGGGGACTCCATGCAAAAGTGACGGACCCGTACATATTTGTTGAGCTGTTTTAGGTCCAGTATGGGCCGTACGCTGCCTCCTTTCTTGGGAACTACGAAAAGATTGGAGTAGTGTTGAGAAGAGCCATAAGATCAAATACTTAATTAAGCTCAAGACGTAAGAGATTGAGAGAAGTAACCCATAACGTGTATTGTTTAACCTTACATAAGTTTTCCCAGATCAAAGTGAGACACTAAAGATGGCTGCCATTTCCTGTATCAGCATGCCATGTGCTGGTATCCAAGATGACGCCCACCCTGATGACCTCATGGATCCACCCACAGTGACGCCCACCCTGATGACCTCATGGACCAACCCACCCTGATGACCTCATGGATCCGCCCATGGACTTGCTCATTGCCCAACCCACTAACCAATGGAATACATCCGATCACTCCCATTTTAGAGCTAACCGAGCCCCCTTACAGGAGATATATAAAAACTTGTGTCTGACTAAATAAAAGTCCTTTTTGGAGCGGAGCCATAGATTGATCAAGGAGAGTTTACATCTGACTGTGTGTTGTCATATGTTTATTTCTTTTGGTGCGCACCTGATCAATATCCATTAGGCCAGGAGAAGGCAACTGAAGTGAAGTGAACATTTTATTAATTGTTCAACCCAACATATTTGGCCGCCCAACCTGGGGCCAGCAGAGGAAGAGCCCTGAACCCTGAGGACCGGCGAGTGGAACAGCAGGACGCGCTGAATACCCCGAACCTGGAGACTGATGAAGTCTGCAGATTTTTTTTATAATCTGTAGTCTTTACCTGTGTCCTTCGGGGTATCCTGTGCAGATTGCCTGACCGTGTCCGGTTTTCTTGGTATCTGTAAAACGGCAGAAGGGTCTCTCCGCTGCTGGTCATTTAATTGCAAGAACCGTCACATGTTTTAGTTGCCTACTGCCTGTTAGGTGTTGTGAAGAGGGGAGATGACTGGTAGAAAAGAAAAGCAAGCGTTAGAAAAGAAAAGCAAGTGGTAGAAAAGAAAAGCAAGTGTTGGAAAAGAAAAGCAAGTGTTGGAAAAGAAAAGCATGTGTTTGGAAAAAAAAAAAAATTTTTGTCTGTGGTACAGTACACGGTTGTCGCCTGTGATACGATTTTCAGTTCTGTATAGGAGAGACTAGGACCTTGAGTGAATTGACTCGGCCTAGGAGGGACCCGTTAAACTTTGAGTGAGATGACTCGAGCCAATTAAATTTATAGTTTTGCCTTGTGACCGAGTGAATTGACTCTGCAAGGGGACTGGTAAGTTAGGGAGCAATTTTATTAAGTAGGGAATAATTGGTTTGTAAAGTACGGAACACGGAAGTCAGACAGGGACCACGTGACAAGAAGGAATAGGAACTGAGTGCTGCAGACTCAGTTCCCTTTAGAATCTCAGGTTTGAGTCATCTCAGTCTTATTGTTTGTTTGGTGTTTGTTATCTTGATAGAGATATACTGTATATCTATAGAAAGATGGAGAAATTAATGCAGTTCTGCCGTATTGGCTCTAAGCCAAATTCAGATGGCAAGTTAGACCCGTGTACATTAGTAGCGACTCGTGAAGGGAAGAGTCATGTTAAGCAATATAAAAAGCTTATGAAGTTGTGTGGAATGCCAGAAGGGGGAAGGTTACAGCCCCTGGAGTGGAAGATTTTCTTGAAAGAAATAAAAAGGTATCCTAGAAGATAATGGATTGTTCTCTACTGCTAGGGCGTGGGAAAGAGTCTCTGAAAGTTTGTATAGAGAAAATTGGGTAGAAGAGGAAAGGAATAAAAAGGGTAGAGTTTTGAGTTATGTGTATTACAAAAAATATATATCCTGTGAGCGACCAACACCGTATAATGGTGGCCTAGAGCATTGTGCTAATTCTAATAGCAGCCATTTTGTGGATGGACCATGTGCTAGTTCTAGCGGCAGCCATTTTGTGGATGGCAAATGTAATTCTGGCAGCAGCCATTTTGTGGATGGCAAAAGTGTTAATGCTAACGGCAGCCATTTTGTGGATGGCAAATGTGTTAATGCTAACGGCAGCCATTTTGTGGATGGCAAATGTGTTAATGCTAACGGCAGCCATTTTGTGGATGGCAAATGTGTTAATACTAACGGCAGCCATTTTGTGGATGGCAAATGTGTTAATGCTAACAGCAGCCATTTTGTGGATGGCAAAAGTGTTAATGCTAACGGCAGCCATTTTGTGGATGGCAAATGTGTTAATGCTAACAGCAGCCATTTTGTGGATGGCAAAAGTGTTAATGCTAACGGCAGCCATTTTGTGGATGGCAAATGTGTTAATGCTAACGGCAGCCATTTTGTGGATGGCAAAAGTGTTACTCCTGTCGTGAATCCAGCAATTCTCCCACCTGGATCGTCCCCGGCACCGACCCTTTCTACTGTCTCTTCCACTGCCAATTTAGCCGCACACCCACATGAGATGCTCCAAGCAACGGCCTCTCCTCCCAATGCTTCCGCTACAACAGCACGCTCACACAGTCTACCTAACCCTATACCTCACAGGCTGTCTCGCAGCCAAGCGCACACCTGTATGGGACGGTGGCAACTGTAACAAGGGGGGGCGCAATCTGGGAGGGGGATACCAATAGCACAGGAAGCACAAAGGGGAAGGAATGTTGGCAACCTACTTTTGAAAAAGAACTTCCTGGGGGACCCTTGTTAGTGGTGGGAAAGGGTGACATAACAACAATGGAGACAGACGCTATTGTTAATGCTGCCAATTCTTGGTTAGAGCACAATGGAGGTGTAGCTAGAGCTATAGTGGAAGCAGGAGGGGCGACTATTCAAGCTGACAGTCGAATCATTGTGGAGTCACGTGGTCAGATAGCTGTTGGGGACATAGCGGTGCCTAAAGCTGGCAATCTCCCGTGTAGAATGATCATACATGCTGTGACCCCTACTTTTGACCCTATTCATGCAGACGTTAGTGCTCAACAACTTCGTGCAGCAATAACTCGCATTTTAGAGTATGCAAATATTAGTGAGCAGATTGAGACCTAGACAATTCCCGCCATTGGTGTTGGCATTTTCGGTTTCCCTGTTCATGCATGTACAAGGGAAATCGTTGGAATTATAATAAACAAGTGTAGCCCCCCCAAGCATTTGCTGCCTCTCTGAAATCAGGTTAATTAGTAATGAGGACAGGACTGTTAAAGCTTTTAAGACTGCTTGAGTCACCTGGACCCCACACCATGATACTGGAGCTGCCCAAATAGAGCCCCCTTACAGGAGATATATAAACTTGTGTCTGACTTAATAAAAGTCCTTTTTGGAGTGGAACCATAGATTGATCAAGGAGAGTTTACATCTGACACTGTGTTGTCATATGTTTATTTCTTTTGGTGCGCACCTGATCAATATCCATTAGGCCAGGAGTAGGCAACTGAAGTGAACATTTTATTAGTTGCAACCCAACAGTAGAACCCTCGGAAGCGCTCGGCCGTGGGAACCGGTACTATGACTCCTGTTTGAAAAAGCGAGGAGACCGCTTGGTGGAAGGCACGAGCCTTGGCTGGTTTTGGGGGGACAGAGAGGAAGAATCGGTCCGGTGGGTTGGAGGTGAAGTCTATTTTGTATCCAGAAGACACTAGTTCCATGACCCACCTGTCTTCTGTACTAGGCAGCCAGACTTGATGAAAGAGCAAAAGTCGGCCCGCCTACGGGTGTGGTGTCTTCAGGAGTCCGTGAGTCATGATGAGGAGAAAGTCTGAGATTTTCCTCCTCTGGGCTTAGGCTGGCCTGCTTTTGACTGCCAGGTCTTGTCCAACCTTTGCGTCGATCGTGAGTTGTCCCTGCATGGGGAACGGTTATGATTTTGTGCTGGACGCGAGACGGACTAGCGCGAGGAGTTCCGAAAGGATCGGAATAGAGTTTGGTTACACTTCTTGTAAGTGCGTATAGGTATCAGTTGGGGAAGAGAGGTACTCTTACCCCCGGTGGCATTGGATATCATCATGTCCAACTGTTCACCGAAAAGTCGCCCACTGAGGTAGGGGAGGTGCGTGAGGGACTTCTTTGGAGGCTGCGTCCGCTTTCTATTCCCGCAGCCAGAGGATACGCTGAATTGTGATGGCGTTTGATGCTATCCCCGCTACACCCCTTGCTGAATACAGAGCTGCATGAAGCATGTAATCTGCTATAACTGCTATTTGGTCCGACAGCTCAGGAGCGGATGCTTGGAGGCCAGCTTGTAAATTTTTGGCCCAGGCCATAATGGCCTTGGCAGCCCAAACTGAAGCGAACGCGGGAGCCAGGGATGCCCCTGCAGCCTCAAAAATTGAACGAGCCATGCGTTCTACCTGCCGGTCTGCTGCGTCCCTGAGGGTTGAGCTATCTGGCAGTGAAAGGAGGGACTGCTGCTAGCCTAGAGACTGGGGGGTCCACTTCGGGTGGATCTGTCCAATCCTTGTCCTTCTGTGGGAAGGGGTACCTTGCCTCCAGATATTTGTGATTAGTGAATTTTTTCTCAGGCTGTGAGCTGCTTTTAAGGATCACCTTAAACTCTGGGTGGTTAGAGAAAACCTTAGGCGGCTTCAGAGCTCCTTCAAAGGAAATCTTGTGTTCTGGGGCCTCTGGTGGCGGATCAGACATGTCCAGCACCCGATGGATGGAAGAGATTATGTCTTCAACTAGCGCTGTATTGCTAGGGGGGATTGGGGTCAGGGACCCCCTCCGTTTCCTTGTCTGAGTCGGAGTCACAGATGCCTTCCGAATCCTGTGTATCACTGAGGCGTCCCCTGCTGGGTGAGCTGAGGCGGAGGCCTTCTCTGGTCAGGGATTGCGGAGATCTGCATTGTCTGCCCCTGGAAGGGGACGGTCTAGATGACCTGGAACTACAGTGTCTCTCCCTAGAAGGGGATGACCATGTGCTATGGGATGACGCAGATGGACTTGACCTATGGGTCCGCTTGCGTCCTGACCTAGACGTGGATGTGCCAGGGTCGTCCTGTTCCTGAGTCAAGCTCTCCCTTTGCTGGGTAACGGTCATAGCCAAGGCATGACTCTGCAGAGCCTGAAGCAATGTGGAGATTAGGTTATCTATAGACTGCATCATAGATTGCAACATCTGAGTGACCCATCCCGGCGTGGCATTAGACACCGAAGCATTGGCAAGGGCTTCTTGGGGCTCTGACACAGTAGTCTGGATGCAGTCCTGGCAGTGCAGGTACGTGCTGCCACTGGGGAGAGCGGTCCTGCAGGCTGTGCAGAATGCATAAAGCAGTCCTGCCTGGTTCTCTTGGACCTTGAGCCCGGCATAGTGCACAGAGTGCAGAAGGGCTGGCTATGCAGAGGACCCTACAGGGGTGGCTATGCAGAGGAACCTATAGGGGAGCCTTATAGGGAATATGGATTCACAGCCAAGTAAAAAATCCAGCTGTGATCTTACCCCACCAGTTTGCCCCTAGGTCCAGGGCCGAAGATCCACAGTCCTGTGCCCCCCGGAGACTGGCTGGCCTGGTCCTGCTGACCGGGAGATGCAGGGTTAATCCTTGTCCTGCAGCAGAAATGGTCGCCGAGAAGAAGAGGAAGAAAGAAAAAGGGGGTGGAAAGCAGAGAAAAAGGCGGCAGGGCTGTGTAAAAACGCGCCCTTTCAGTCTCGATCCGCCCCCTCTATGACACTGTTGAGTGTTATATTTGTCATCTGGGGGGCGGAGAGGAGGCGGCGGCTTCAGCTAGGCCGAAGCCGTGGCCTAAATTAGATGCCTGATGCCCAGTAAAGCTCCAGGCCGGAGCGAAAGTCTGGGAGGAGGTCGGATCTGAACCGGACCCCCGGATATAAAGGCAGGATAGCGGTGGGGCTATAAGCGGAAGGGGGGCCCTGTGAGGGTTCCCCGAGGCACTATAGAGCTGGTGCTGCCGCAGAGACAGGGGCGCAGGGAGCCCTGTGTCTCTATTGTGCCATGCCTGCACTCCCCCCCCCCCGCCCCAACAGGAGCCCGCAGCTGGACAGGGGTCCCTGGATGCAGCCGCAGTGTGCTGGCCCATGCTGCTGGGAGCTGCAGCGTGCTGCCTGTACAGGCCCTACCTGAGGCGTCTCAACCTAATGCCCCCAGAGGGGGATTAGGGAGGGTGCTGCTGTCACCATCAGGGGGCTTTATCCTCGCCTCGACCTTAACCCAGAAACCAAAAGGAATTGGAGAAGGAGGGGGGTCTCGACTTCGAACCAGCACCCGAGGGACTGGGGAAGGAGCGACATGGGGAATAGCCATTTCGACTTCAACCGGGAACCCCGTAATAGGGGGCCGAGGAAGGAGCCATGCCGGGAGTCTCGCAGGAGACCCACTTTTCTTCATCTGTAATCCCGTCGGAAAAAACGGATTTAAAAAAAAAAAATTTTAGGTGTGCCTCCTATGCGACACTAAGCAAAAACTGGAGAAGGCTGACGCCGTCCAGGGGTGTATACTGCAGAGGAGGAGCCACGGTTAATCTTTTTCAGATTATGTATAGTGTCGCCTCCTAGTGGACAGCAGCATAACATCCATGGCCCTGTCCCCCCAATGAGGCGACAGAGTAATGTCTCATTTTGAAATACAGTTAGAAATCAATATGTGCATGTGCACTTTATGTATTGCGTTCTGACCATAAGCAGCGCTGGCTTCTCCCCTCTTTGTATTTGGAACTCACTTGGTGTAAAAACCACTTACCGGATTACGATTACCCTAATAAAAAGATATCCGACCAGTGAGAGATAACAATTTTTATGTAAAAAAAAAACAACCTTAATTTAGATTACTTTACGTGGGAACGTATAGTAGCATACCTGTAACTGTAATTGGCCGTGCACGCTTGCATCTGATCTAGAAGGTATATTGAACTCTTCTGATCCTCTAAATTCTGTGTCATTTACCAAATGAACCTCAAGGCTTGGTAGTGTAGAGGTCTGTAAAACTTTATTTTCAGACATTTTGTTCTTTCGCTGAAACAGTAATCAAATTTAAAATGGAAAAAAATGAAGCTAAATATTATGTCCCACTAAAGTGAAGAACATTCAGCCACTTTACGTGATACATTATGGGATTACGCTATTTGAACAATTTTAAAATATACTTCTCTTAACCACATTTTATAAAGGTGAGCAACTTAAAAGGAATCTGTCAGCAGATTTTTATTATGTAATCTTAGAGCAGCACAATATAGAGCAAGACAGCCTTATCCCAGCAATGTATCACTTACTGGGCTGCTTGGTGTAGTTTTGATAAGAATCCCTGTTTTCTCTGCTGTAGATGTAGCAGTGGGCAGACGGCTGAGATGTGTATAACCCCGCCTACACACCTGATTAGCTGTTTGCTGAAAATGTACACCAGAAACTGCCAGTGGTGCAGGTGGGGTTACACAGATTAGCCTGACTGCTGTGCAAGTGAGACCTAGTCCTGCAGTGATAATCTCTTGCTGATAAAACAATTATTGAATTGAAACAAACACACAGCCTGGTAAGTGAGACATCATTTTAATTAGGTTAATTTTCCCTATATTTATGCTACTCTTAAGATTAAATAGCAAAACCCTGCTGACAGATTCCCTTTAATATTCAATTCTTCTACATATCCGTCATTCTGATATTGTACTTTGTTTGTGGTAACTTTAGGGCGATACGATTTGCATTTACAAATGAGAAGATGGGAAAAGGGATGAAAATTTACAAAACGTCCCAATTTTCAAACTTTTAGTTTTAGTGCCAGTAAAACAGATAATAAACACTGCACAAAATAGCTAGTTTTAACATTCCCAAATGGTCTACTTATGTCAGCATTATTATTGAAACTTTTTTGTTTTGTTAGGATGTTGAATGGGTTCAAAGTTTAGCAGCGATTTTTTTTTTTTTTTTTTTAAGGGACCACTTCACTTTTGATGACCTGAGATTCACTGACTTATTTATAGCTGGCAGTAAAAATTAAAACCGACATTTTTTCCACTAAAATGCTGCTTTAGTAGTAAAAATTAAAACCGACATTTTTTCCACTAAAATGCTGCTTTAGTAGCAATAAACTACTGTTTGGCAGCACGGCAAGGCTTGGTTGGGAAGGAGCGTTAGTTGGGGAGTCAATTTTCCTGGAATAGTTTGTGTGTGTGCATTTTGTGGATCCCTTAAGGTGCCAGAACCATAAAAATCCCCCTCAGGTGGTCTCATTTTTGGAAATTACACCCCTCTGGGAATTAATTTACCATTCTAATGACCATTTTGTCTCCACGGGTGTTCTCCAAAAATAAGCCTGCACTTGGTGTTGCAGAACACAAATTGCGACTATGCCAACCCATGCCCAATACATTGTGCCTTGGCTTGTGCTTCTGAAGACATGCATCCCATAAATATGTGGGCTCTCCCAGCTACAGCTATGCCAAACATGAGGATGCCAACTGCTCTTTAGGCACATTATGGGGCTCAGAAGGGGGGGGATGATTTTGATTCTGGAGCAGAGATTTCCCTCAATCTTTTTTGGGGGGGAGGGGTGGGTGAGGTCTATATTGCTTTTCCAGAGCCTTTGTGCTACCAGTAATGTGGAAACCCCCCCATATTTCAAGCGTGACACATGACACACCTGAGTGGGGACTTGTTTTTGTTAATGAAGATTATGTTTTCATTGATACTATTTTTGAGTACACAAAATTTTCATTGCTTTTAATACTTAGTTAATGCTGAGGACTTACATTGGGGTTTCTGTCTAAATCTGGGAAATATGTGAGAACTATTCACTGTCATGAGTCAAATGGAGACTTTGAATATCGTATGGCTTCTGTTCTGTCTTTACAGAGGAGCACAAAAGTGTTGTTGACTGCACTAAATAGATGGGACACCACCAAAATAGAGGCCATACAAGGTTCTGTGTGTCACCACTGAGGAGCACAAGAGTGTGGTTGACTGCACTAAAGAGATGGGACACCACCGGAACAGAGGCCATACAAAGTTCTCCATTTGTCTCGTTACAGTGAATGGATCCGTCGAGGATTTCATCTGAATCACATTTTTCGGAAAGATATAGACAGAATCTCCAATGTAAGTACTCAACGTAGAGCACAGTAAAAATGTGAACTGAGCCTTACACTATTTTTTTGGGAGCTGAATGAACAAATATATAGCAGTTCAAGAATTGCTTTTATTTTACTTTTTACGCCATTCACCGGGTCAGTACAATTACAGCAATACCAGACTCCTATAGGATTTTTATGCTTTGCTACTATTACACAATAAAAAAATAAATCAGGATTTACTTTCTACAAATAAATAATCTTTCAGCATTTTCATGCATTGAGAGCTATAACTTTTTTTATTTTTAGGCCAACAGAGCTGTAGAAAGGCTTGGTTTTGAGGGATGACTTAAAAGTTTTTACTGATACCATTATGGGGTACATAATATCTTAGTAGATATTTGTGAAGCCAAAATGCACACATAAAAAAGTTAAAGAATTGTTTGTTTGTTTTTTTAAACCCCATATACCATGCTGTATAAGTGATAGTCTTCAGGTCAGCACGCTTACGGAGCTACCACATTTATATACGTTACACTACTTTTGGACACGGACCTATCTTTTTTAGAAAAATAAAACAAGTTTGTTATCATCACATCACAATATTATTTGATTTATACCCTTTTTTTTTTTTTTTTAGGTCATGGATTAATTTTTGAGAGACAAAATGGAGTTTTCAGGGGTACCAGTTTTCGTTTCACAAGACAAGACTTTTTGATCCTTTTTAATTCCTCTTTTTGGGTCACAACATAACGAAAAACACAGTTTTTGCTGTGTTTTTATGCATTTATTTTACGATGCTTGCTTAAGGGATTAAATAATGTGAAAGTGTTATAACTCAGGTAGTACAAGACATGGGGACACCAAATATGTGGGTTTATTTTTCTTTTTGTATAATATTAATGTGATTTTATGGGCAAAACACTAACATGAACTTTTTGTTATTTTGTTTTTTAAGTATTTTTAAAACTTTTTGTTAAACTATTTTTACATCATCCCACTATAGGACCTAAACTTTCAATGGCTTGATCAACAATCCAGAATACTGCAATACAGGAGGCCTCTCACACCATGCTAATGGCGGGACCTAACTGGTCACTATATCTGGCAGTCTATCTTTGACCTCTGACTGCAATGACAACCATTGGCTCCACTTGATTACTTTGAAGGGGCAGATCTGGTGAGGAAGGAAGCTCAGCTGGCAGTTAAGCCAAGCTCCCGAGGTGATGGTGCCGGGCTTAGCCCCTCTGCCCGCACAATCACCAAGACATACCAGTGCTTCCATTTGCAGAAACTCCTCCTTCCCGGATAAAATAAGCCGGATTACTCACCGGTAATGCTCTTTTAGTGAGTCCACGACAGCACCCCACTGGAGAGAGAGGGATCCGCCCCGCAGGAACAGGAAACCTATTGAGAAATAAAAGAGGGCGGTCCGCCTCTCCTCCTCAGTTTTGATTTCAGAGTACCCGGAGGACCGCCAGTATTAGGCAAATATCATTTATTTCATTCTTTAAACTTATTTGCTTATGATTAAAAGGAATTTACTCAATCAGTATTATATTGATCTAGGGCGGGATGTAAGAGGGTGCTGTCGTGGACTCACTAAAAGAGCATTACCGGTGAGTAATCCGGCTTTTTACTCTTCGCCACGACAGCACCCCACTGGAGATCTTTCAGAGACCATCACCTAGGGAGGGGACCACCGTGCTGAGGACAGTCCTGCCAAAGTCTAGGTCAGAAGTTGACGATAGGTCTAGCCTATAGTGGTTATAGAATGTAGAAGGATTTGACCACGTTGCCGCCTTACATATAGTTTCAATCGGGACGTCTCCCCTCTCTGCCCAGGAGGATGCCATCGCTCTGGTGGAGTGTGCCGTTATGCCTTCCGGAGGGATTTCTTTCCTCGCGGAGTAAGCCAGTCTGATAGATTCTCTGATCCACCGGGATAAGGTGCTTTTTGTTACTCCATGACCCTTCTTGACACCCTGGAAGGAAATAAACAGAGCCCTACTCTGTCGCCAGCTGCTGGTCTTTTCAATGTATTTTAACACTACTCTTTTAACGTCTAGAGTGTGATATATTTGTTCTTCAGGAGTGGATGGATTACTGAAGAAAGTGGGCAAGATTATTTCTTGTGACCTGTGGAATTTTTTCGCTACTTTGGGTAGATAGGAAGGGTCTGGTTTAAGAATTAGTTTATCCTGAAAGGTTAACAAAAAAGGTGGATCTATGGAGAGTGCTTGGATGTCACTGATTCTCCTAGCTGAAGTCAGTGCTACCAAGAGGGCCGTCTTTAGTGATAGACATTTAATTGATATTGAGTCTATTGGCTCGAATGGAGAGTCTGTTAGGGCTTGTAAGACTAAATTTAAATCCCAGGGTGGAATCCTAGGTATGTTAACTGGATTCATTCTTTCGCAGGCCGTAATAAATCTGGATACCCATCTATCCCCCGCGATGTTATGGCCATAGAGGGCTCCTAGTGCTGAAACATGACCCTTTAAGGTGTTTACAGTTAGACCCAGTTCTCTCCCTTTTTGAAGAAATTCCAAGATAGAGTATATAGGAATTTCTGATGTATTGGTAGATGTATGGAATTGCAGGAATTTTTTCCATACTCTCGTATAGATTTTTGTGGTGGAGGGTTTCCTACTATGGAGAAGTGTATCAACCAAACCCCCCGAGAACCCTCTTGACCTTAGCATCTGCCTCTCAAGTTCCAGGCCGTCAGGTGAAGATTGTCCACCTGAGGGTGGAAAAACGGACCTTGGAAGAGAAGATTGGGCGTTGAGGGGAGGACCCAAGGATCTGAGATCGACATAGTCTGTAGCCATGAGAACCATGGTCTCTTGGGCCAGAATGGAGCTATCAGTACAACTCTCGCCCCTTCCTCCCTGATTTTGCGTATGACTTGAGGTAGCAATATGATCGGAGGAAACGCGTACGCCAGACTGAACTGCCAAGGGGCTTGGAGAGCGTCCAGAATGTCCGGATGATCCGCTGGTGATAGGGAGGCGAATCTCTGAACTTTTCTGTTTCTTCTTGTGGCGAAGAGATCTATCTGAGGACGGCCCCAAAGAGATACTATGTCCAGGAAAATTTGTTGGTTTAGACACCACTCCCCTTGTTTTAGGGTGTGTCGGCTTAGAAAGTCCGCCTGCTGATTGCTTGCTCCTCTTATGTGCAACGCAGTAAGGGATGCTAGATGATTTTCTGCTAGATTTAAAATTTCCGTAGCAGAAGACATCAGAGTCTCTGATCGCGTACCTCCTTGACGGTTTAGATACGCCACGGTGGTGGTGTTGTCGGACAGGACTCTGACGTTTTTCCCCCGAAGCTGTGGGAGGAAATGGTATAAGGCGTACTTTACAGCATTTAGTTCTTTGAAGTTAGAGGAGCTGCAGCTTTCCTCTATGCTCCATGATCCCTGGCAATAATCATTCCCCATATGAGCGCCCCATCCATGAGGACTGGCGTCAGTGGTTATGGTATGAGATGGCGTTATTACCCATGGAACCCCACTCATCAAATGGTCTGAGTCTAGCCACCACTCTAAGGAAGTTAAAACCTCCTGAGATAAGGTTATTTTTGCATTTAGATGACCCAATAACCGTTTATCCTCTTGTAAAACTTGATGTTGCAGTGTTCTAGTGTGGTGTTGAGCCCATCTTACTGCAGGTATACAAGAGATTAGAGACCCTAATAATGACATAGCCTGTCTTAGGGATATACGTGGATTGTTTATTGCGGCTAGGACTTTGTGTCTGATCAGTGAAATTTTTACCTGTGGCAGAAGACACTTTTGAGATATAGAGTCTAAATGGAACCCCAAGAACGCTTGACGGGAAAGTGGAGTGAGTCTGGATTTGTCGGTATTGATTATCCAGCCCAGGCCCTGTAGAGAGGAAATTGTGTGAGCTAAACGGTCAGTACATTGAGTAGCTGAATTTCCTATTACCAGAAAATCATCCAGATAGGGCACAATCAAGGTTTCCTTCTGGCGAAGGTAGGCCATCACCTCTAGCATTATCTTGGTGAAGATCCTCGGTGCTGTTGAGAGGCCGAAGGGCAGGGCCACATATTGAAAATGATGAACCTCGTTGTTGATTTTTACCGCCACCCTGAGGAATTTCTGGTATCTGTTATGAATAGGGAGATGATAATATGCATCTTTTAGATCAATGCCCCCCATCATACAATTTGGGAAGAGGAGCTTTATGGTGGATCTAATGGACTCCATTTTAAAGGTATAATTTTCGATAAATAAGTTGAGTTTTTTAAGGTTAATGATTGTCCTGAAAGAACCGTCGGGTTTAGAAATTAAGAATAGGGGAGAGTAGAACCCCCTACCCTCCTGTCCCACCGGAACTTGGACTAGGACCCGTTTTGATAATAGGGTTTGAATTTCAAGCTCTAACGCCTGTTGCTGTATAGGCGAGCTGAAAGATGTTATAATATAAGACTCGTGGGGGACACGAGAGAATTTTAATTTAATTCCATCTCGGATGATATTTAAAACCCACGAGCTAGATGTTATCTTTTCCCATTGAGTGGCGAAAAACTTCAATCTACCCCCAACTGGTATATCCTCAGTATTTGTTATCTTTTGAGGGGTTGGGTCTTCTGAACATGGTACCTCTCTGCTTTTCATCTTTAGCGGTCCATGTTGTAGACCTATCCGTTTGCTTTCTTTTGCCAAACGGTCTCCTTTTGAAGGCTCTCCTATAAAAAGGAATGGAAGAGTCAGGAAAAGCTTTTTTCCTGTCTTTCGCCTTCTTTAGTATGTCATCTAGAGTTTTGCCAAAGAGGAACTCACCCTCACATGGGATGGCGCATATTTTAGATTTTGACTGCGCATCGCCCTTCCAGCTTTTCATCCATAGTGCACGCCTTGCGTTGTTTACCAGACCTGCAGACCTTGCCGCTAACCGAAGGGAGTCCGCGGATGCGTCCGCCATAAAGGCTGCTGCACCCCGTATTAAGGGGATGGCTGCCCGTAATTTCTCTCTTGGGGTTTTATTCTCAATTTGTTGGTCCAATTGATCTATCCATATGAGCATTGATCTGGCTGTGCAAGTGCTTGCTACTGCTGGCTTAAATATTCCCGTAGTTGCCTCCCAGGATCTTTTTAGGGAGGACTCGGCTTTGCGATCTAGAGGATCCGAGAGCAGTCCCGCATCTTCTACAGGCAGAGTTGACTGCTTCGAGGTAGAGGCTACAGCAGCATCAACTTTAGGGACTTTTGTCCATGTGAGAAGCTCGTCGTCACTAAACGGGTATTTTCGTTTTGACGATGAGGGTAAAAAGCTTCTCTGATCTTGCTTTTCCCACTCCCTTTTTATTAACGCTTTCACTGCCGGTATGACCGGAAAGCATCTCCTTTTTCTCTCTGCCAAACCCGCAAACATTATATCTTGCGTGGTTTGTGCTCCTTTTGTCTCTTCACACCCCATAGTGTCTCGTATTGATTTCACTAAATTGTCCACACTTTCCACCGGGAAGCAAGGACGTCCCTCAATTTCAGACGATGAAGATGATGATGATGATGATGACGACAGGGAGGCGTCTGAACACACAACCTGGTCACTGTCTGAATTTGACGAGGGTGTCGGTATTTTGGGTTTGGCTTTATGCGGTTTATCTTGGGATATGGCTCTTAATTCTTCCCTGATAATGGTACGCAAGTCCGTAATGGACATTGCCGCTCCTTGTGTGGTTTCAGATATACAGCCTTGACAAAGTTTTTTGGGGTATGAGTCGGGTAGGGGCTGGCTACATAGAGCACATTCTTTATGTTTTGTTTTTTCACGTTTTTTACCCTGACCCGTGCGCTGATGAGAGAAGGAGGAGGGAGAGAGAGAGAGAGGGGAAATAGCATTAGCTTAATAGGTAGAGTCACTCACACTCACCCAGTGAAGCTGATAATACCGGATCAGAAGCCCGAGATCCTGTCCTGGATCTGATCACCGAACCGCTCTTATGACCGGTGTCTGAAGATCCTTTGCTGGGACGATCTTTGGCAGGGGGTACTTGGTCTCCTGTTTCAGGGTCCATGGCACCTGGGGATGACATCTTACATCGCCAGATAGTAGCGCTCATTTGATTTAAATATGGCGCCTAAGCGTCCTCCATCTTGCGCATGCGCAAGGACCGCACCTTCCCCCCCCGCCGCCGGCCGCAGCTTGGATACTCCGGAAGTTCAAACTATACTTCCGGGTAATCCTTGGTGGTGGTCGGCGCGTGCGCAGTCCGAGCCCCGGACTCACTTCCGGAACGCTGTCCTCACCTGCTCAGCGAGGATTCCGGCGCCTGCTATTGCCACCTGCTTCGGAAACGATGCCCGGCGGCCTTACCCGGACCAGGTCATCATCCGGGCTTCTGTCAGGCGAGGAGGGAGCCGTCAAACGGATCTCCCCCGACGCTGCCTCTGGACTGCAGCCCCTGCCGTTCTTAAAAGACACCGCACAGGCGGCGTGCATGCCCAGGTATTTTTTCTTCATAGAAATCCTGTCGTTCCTGCAGGAACAGGAAACCTAAACTGAGGAGGAGAGGCGGACCGCCCTCTTTTATTTCTCAATAGGTTTCCTGTTCCTGCGGGGCGGATCCCTCTCTCTCCAGTGGGGTGCTGTCGTGGCGAAGAGTAAAAAACTATTATGCCTTAAGGAGGAAAGGTGTTAAATAGTAGTGAAGATACTGTGACAAAGTAGCTGGCAAAGTACTGGAGGGGAAGGTATGTATCACTGCATTATTTAGCTTCAATGATATGAACCGAGAAAAATGATCCAGCACACTAAGTACTGAGAGGGGTTAATAAGCTATGTTTAGGGCTAGGTTGAGTGAACAGTGTAGAGTGGGTGGGAGGCTGTTCACCATATCTCCACCCCAGGGTGGAGTCAATAGGATAAATACACATACACAGCCTTCTGGCTCATTCAGTGTTGGGCGTGTCTGAAGGTGCAAGCTCCAGAGCTATGTTTTCATGGTAAGGAAGCTGAACCTTTTGTTGTTTGTTCCTGATAGGGTGGATTCCTGCAGCAACACTGACCGACATATGTTATGTTTCTTGTTTTCCAGTTAGCAAAATAAACATGGCTTTTCTGGCCTAATGCTGCACTGGTTTATGCAGCATCTCTAATAAACCAGTGGAAGATTTAAAGAGACAGCGTTCCTGTGTCTACCTCTATGCGCAGCCAAATGAGTTGATCTACCACAATACTAAAAGGTGCCAGTTCCTTACCCTGTATTTAGTGGATGGTGAGAGAACAGAGGACGGTTGTACCTCCCTAATATATCCCTCCCACTGTTTCCTGCATTACATAAATTGCTGCTATTCATAAAAGGAAATTATAAAGTGAAGAATATTAGGACAGAACTGAGAATGCAATCCTCGCACATTTACCTGGGTGTCTTCTGGAAAATTGAAAATACTGGGTATGACATCATCTCTTAGCCGCTTTGTTTGTCCAGTTGTGTCGAAGCAACTTTGCTGAAAGTGGAGGCTGCAGAGCCGCTGGTACCTGGAAGGCGTCCATAGCTCACCTGTGCTTGTTGCTCTTCTCATAGCACGACACCATTTATCCAACAAGGCAGGATTTGACCTTGGAAACCTTCCACAAATCATAACCAAAATAAAAGAATTTTTTTTTTTAATAATAATAATAATAGCCATGAACTTAAAAAAAATAAATTCTTGAATTTCACGGAGATTCAGGACCTACTGTATTTCAAGAGTGGGGCCCTGTCTCCTGCCAATGTTAATGGAATTGTGGCCATATATGCACTGTTCTCTATATTTTCCAGTAAATGTGTTCCTGATATGGCTGCAGCCAGCTGAAATGTTGGGTCTATTGTGCTTACCGTATATACTCGAGTATAAGCTGAGATTTTTTAGCCCACTTTTTTGGGCTGAAATTGCCCCTCTCGGCTTATACTCGAGTCATACCAGGGGTCAGCAGGGGAGGTGGAGCGGGCGCCGGCAGCAGCAGCTTCTTCCTGTACTCAGCGGTCACATGGTCCCGCTCATTACAGTAAATGAATATTCGGCTCCACCTCCCATAGGGGTGGAGCCGCATATTCATTACTGTAATCAGCGGTACCATGTGACCGCTGAGTACAGGATGAAGCGCTGTGGCGTCGGGGAAGCAGGATCTACACAGCGGCAGGACCAGGTGAGTATACCTGGAGGGGAGCGCTGCGCGATAGTCACCTGCTCCTCGTTCCGGGCGCCGATCTGTCTCCAGCAGTGACACTGAGGTCAGTGCGCGCCCTCTGCTGAACGTCAGTGCTGGAGACAGATCGGCGCCGGAACAAGGAGCAGGTGACTATTGAAAGTGCCGGGGGCCTGAGCGACGGAGAGGTGAGTATGTGATTTATTTTTTTTTAATCGCAGCAAATGGGGCAAGTGTCTGTATGGAGCATCTATGGGGCCATAACGTTCCTGCAGCACTATATGGGGCCATAACGTTCCTGCAGCACTATATGGGGCCATAACGTTCCTGCAGCACTATATGGGGCCATAACGTTCCTGCAGCACTATATGGGGCCATAACGTTCCTGCAGCACTATATGGGGCCGTAACGTTTCTGCAGCACTATATGGGGCCATAACGTTTCTGCAGCACTATATAGGGGCATAATGTTTGTGCAGCACTATATGGGGCAAGTGTCTGTATGGGGCCATAATTAACATTTGTAGGGCACTATGGCATATGGGGCAAGTGTCTGTATGGAGCATCTTATAGGGCCATAACGTTTGTGCAGCACTATAAGAGGCAAATATCTTTATAGAGCATCTTATGGGGCCATAATCAGCATTTGTGCAGCATTATATTGGGCAAATGTGTCTATGGAGCATCTTATGGGGCCTTTATTAACCTTTATGCAGGATTATATGGGGCATATTTTAATATGGAACATCTTATGGGGCCATAATGAACAGTATGGAGCATTATATGGGGCTCCTGATTCAATATGGATATTCAAAGACACTTAACCTACTGATGTCTCAATTAATTTTACTTTTATTGGTATCTTATTACTTTTGACATTTACCGGTAGCTGCTGCATTTTCCCCCCCTAGGCTTATACTCGAGTCAATAAGTTTTCCCAGTTTTTTGTGGCAAAATTAGGGGGGTTGGCTTATACTCGAGTATATACGGTATCTTATTTTTTTGCACTTTCTGCTTATTTGCATTAGTTCAATAATTTACTTTTCTCGTTCTTTCACTAAGAATCCAAGCACAGTACTTGGCTATTTCCAGCAGTCCCATAGACCATGAAGGACGCAGATATGCACATTCTCAGCCTCTATTCTATTCAGAATAGCCAGGTATGTCTTAGGCCGGGGTCCCACGTGCGAGTGCAATGCGAGAAACTCTCGCATCAATACCTGGTACTGCCGCCGGCATAGAAATACATGTAGCTGCACGCTCCGGTCCCGAGTGCCAGCGCCAGTGCCGGGTATTGAGGCGCGACTTTCTCGCATCACAAGTGTGACTCTGGCCTTATTTTGAAACGCAGAAGACTTTCTAAGAAAACATACCGTAGTTTGAAGAGCATGCATGTAGAGAGTGACATGGCAATCATTGGGGACAGGAGGGAGAGACCTGTCAATCACCTGGGGCAGGGCAGAAAAAGCCAGACTAGTCAGGTCCCTTTCTATCGGTTCTGGCCAGATCTCCAAACTATGTTTTCCCTGAAGTGCCGCTGCGTTACAGAGAAAGCCATACCTGGCATCAGCCGTGCAGCCGGGCTCTGGTTCAGTGCGTGGTTTGGGCCACAGGCACCAGCTGCCAGGTTCTCTTTTAGCTTTCAAAAATCGACAAAAGATGTAAATTACCTGTGAAATGTTATTCCCTTCTCTCTGGCCTCCAGGGTGTACCGAGACTTGCACCCCGAGGCGGCACATGACACTGGCATGCTAATGGCGTCCCCTGAAATAAGAATAACAAGCATTGTCAGGGGGAGCGGTAAAATAATAGACAATATATGGAAAGTAGCTAACATTCTTCCCAGATCTACAGCGACCCTTGACCCAGGGGCTCGCTGGCAAATTTCACCCAAATCATCACTACTCTCATAGTATAATCCCTAAGATTCCCCCTCCCTGTAACCATCTGTTCCTCTGACTGTAAACTACATACACCCCTATTTCACAATCTTACACACCCCCGCTGATCACCCACACCCCTTACAATGCCATCATTTTGATCCCCCACCTGTAGTGTAGTTACAATCTGTCCCTCCGCTGGTAGTGTACTCACACGGACCACTTATGGCCTAATCACGCCTCCCCCAGAAGCAGCGGCAACCCATCTGGTTTCCGTTAGGGGTTCGTCATTGGAACGGAAAAAAGATTAAATAATGGAGAACTTTGTCCCACTATTGTAAAAACTGACAGACCCCGTAGTAATCAGTGGGGGTCCTGTCCTTTTGTTTGCATCAGTAATTAAGACAACAAATCTGATTGGCTCGTGAATTTCTCAGGAATTTGGTAAAAAATTTTGTTCAGAAATTGGATTCCAATAAATGTTTATGATCGGACAAATCTGGATGTTACTAATAATCAGCCATGTAAAAGGAGTCGGATTGTGGAAAGCCAGAAGCGCAGGGGCCCGAGCCCCGTGTGACCCCACAGCCATGAGTGAGGACCCTCTCCCCATGATGAAACTTCATGGAGCGCCGTTCTTCTGTTACGTCCACTGGAAATCTAGACACAATTTGACAACTGGGCGTTACCATTTTTCCTAACAAAGGGGAGTGTCCCTACAGTGTGGACAGCACCGATTGGCCAGTGTGAGCCGGGACACGCCCACAGCTGGTAACACCAGCTATACCTGGCTCTTACAAATGGCAGGTTCAGTCTCCGTGCCGCAGGTGGCCATTACTTATGTAACCGCACCTAGTGCATAGCTAGCCGGGGACATGAGGCAGCGGGGTCCTCAGCGCTGTGCGCGGTCCGGCGCTGCACACAGAGCACGGCAATCCGCCGCCGAGTCCGGCATCCTGCACAATAACAGCTGGCAATAACGCTACACTGTCCACACGTCAGCTACGGTACCGGTACTAACTTCACCACAAACCTTACAGGAGAGGCTCACCGTCTACCAACCAAAAGATGGCCGCCGCAAAGCACACAGGGAGGGCAGCCTGCCCAAACACTGAAGCCTATGCTCTGTCCTGCCAGGAGTAAATATGGCGCTCGTGACGTCTTCTTCCTGAACCAATAGGGAACGATGAAATTATGACGTCAAACCATAGAGCGCACTCAGAGCGCCGTCTCTGGTACGTATGCGTCCTCTGAGGACTGGCGCCAACGTAATGACGTCATGTAGAGGGCGGGGTTTTGGTTGAACAGTTGGCGCGTTTTTTTTTGGTGCTGTTCAGTCAGTGCTGTTGTGCGGGCGCGGGAGCCATATTACGTGATACATAGCTGCGGACTCCGGCCTTCTGTATACAGGTATGCGGCGTTATAGCAGAGTTCTGAGCCGTGGCTGCAGTACTGGAGCGGGAGTTACGCTGTGTGGTTCCCTCCCTCGGTGACATAAAGCCGGCAGCTTTATCAGGCGAAGAGGCTGCAGGTCCCCGTGTGGTGGATGAGGTCACATTGCGCAGTCAGTATCTGCACCTGCTGGATCTCGGGGAGCGATCCTGCATTTTCCCATAGACATGTATTAGCGACGGATTGTGACGGATGGCCATCTGTTTTATCCGTCGTGCACAGGATCCGTCGGAAAATAGCGGTCCGTCATGCGGAGAAAATGTTCATAGGAACGTTTTTTTCTGCACATCGGAAAATCGGTCAGCGACGCATCCTGCGCTGCCCGTCGTCGGCTATAATGGAAGCCTATGGACGCAGGATCCGTCGCTGACCGTCACACACAGGAATCCAGCGACTGATCCCGTTTTCCCCCTCTGAGCATGCCCGGAAGGATTTTCAAATTCAGAAAAAAAAAAGTCGCTCTCGCTCTCTCTCGCTCTCAAAAAACGATCCAGCGACGGGTCCCGCCTTATAAAAGAGAGCATGCATGGAAGAATTTCCGTCAGGGAAATTCTCTCGCTCTCTCTTAGGCAGCATCAATAGTAACAAGATAGAATAATAACTAGGATAGAAAAAAAATAAAAAATGCAATATTGTCACCTACCGGCGTTCCCGCGCAGCGTCAGTGATGCTCCCGGCAGCCAGCGTTACTTCCTAGTAATACATTGCGACATTTCGCAATGTATTACTAGGTACGCTGGCTGCCATGAGCATCACTGACGCTGCGCGGGAACGCCGGTAGGTGAGAATACTGTGATTTTTTTAAAATTATTTTTAACATATCCTGATACTTAATTGATGCTGCATAGGCAGCATCAATAGTAAAGAGAGAATTTCCCTGATGGGGAAATTCTTCCACGCATGCTCTCTTTGAAAAGGCGGGGACCCATTGCTGGATTCCTGCTTTTCACAGGCAGCGATGCATCCTGCGCCCATAGGCTACTATTGTAGCCAATGACAGGCAGCGCAGGATGCGTTGCTGACTGATTTTCCGACGTGCAGAAAAAACGTTCCTCTGAACGTTTTCTCTGCCCGACGGACCGTTTTTTTTATGCAGGATCCAGTGCACGATGGATGGCCATCCGTCGCTAATACAAGTCTACACTATGTTCCAAATTATTATGCAAATGACATTTTTCTCTGATTTTCCTAAATGGTTGGTGTCAATGACAGTCAGTCTAATAAAAGTAATCACCCGTTAGAGTATACATCGAATTTTATTGAATAAACCTCCCAATGATAACAGTATAATCTCCAAAATGAATAACTCAAAATGCACTGTTCCAAATTATTAGGCACAGTAGAGTTTCTAAACATTTGATATGTTTTAAAGAACTGAAAATGCTCATTTGTGGAATTTGCAGCATTAGGATGTCACATTCACTGAACAAAAAGCTATTTAACTCCAAAACATCCTAACAGGCCAAGTTACATGTTACCATAGGACCCTTCTTTGATATCACCTTCACAATTCTTGCATCCATTGAGTTTCTGCTTGTATTTCTTTGCATGAAGTCAGAATAGCCTCCCAGAGCTGCTGTTTTGATGTGAACTGCCTCCCACCCTCATAGATCTTTTGCTTGATGATTCTCCAAAGGTTCTCTATAGGGTTGAGGTCAGGGGAAGATGGTGGCCACACCATGAGTTTATCTCCTTTTATGCCCATAGCAGCCAATGACTCAGAGGTATTCTTTGCAGCATGAGATGGTGCATTGTCATGCATGAAGATGATTTTGCTCCTGAAGGCACATTTCTGCTTTTTATACCATGGAGGAAAGTTGTCAGTCAGAAACTCTATATACTTTGCAGAGGTCATTTTCACACCTTCAGGAACCTTAAAGGGCCCTACCAGCTGTTTCTCCGTGATTCTGGCCCAAAACATGACTCCTCCACCCCCTTGCTTTTGTTGCAGCCTTGTTAGGACATGGTGGCCATACACCAACCATCCACTACTCCATCCATTTGGACCATCCAGGGTTGCTCAACACTTATCAGAAAACAAGAATGTTTGGAAATTAGTCTCCATGTATGTGTGGGCCCAATGCAACCATTTCTGCTTGTGAACACTGTTTAAGGGTGGCCGAATAGTAGGTTTATGCAACACAGCAAGCCTTTGAAGGAGCCTACACCTTGAGGTTCGAGGGACTCCAGAGGCACCAGTAGCTTCAAATATCTGTTTGCTGCTTTGTAATGGCTTTTTAGCAGCTGCTCTCTTAATCCGATGAACTTGCCTGGCAGAAATCTTCCTCATTATGCCTTTATCAGCACAAACACATCTGTGCTCAGATACAGCCACAAATCTCTTAAAAGTACGATGATCCCGCTTAAGTTTTCGGGAAATATCTAATGTTTTCATCCCTTCACCAAGGCATTGCACTATTTGATGCTTTTCAGCAGCAGAGAGATCCTTTTTCTTTCCCATGTTACTTGAAAACTGTGAGCTGCTTAATAATGTGGAACATCATTTTTAAGTACCGTATATACTCGAGTATAAGCCGACCCGAGTATAAGCCGACCCCCCCTAATTTTGCCACAAAAAACTGGGAAAACTTATTGACTCGAGTATAAGCCTAGGGTGGAAAATGCAGTAGGTACCGGTGAATTTCAAAATTAGAAATAGATACTCCATACCATTCATTATGGCCCCATAGATGCTCCACATAAAGCTGTGCCATATATAATGCTCTGCACCGTTGCCCCATAGCTGTGCCATATATATAATGCTCTGCACCGTTGCCCCATAGCTGTGCCATATATATAATGCTCTGCACCGTTGCCCCATAGCTGTGCCATATATATATATAATGCTCTGCACCGTTGCCCCATAGCTGTGCCATATAGTGCTCTGCACCGTTGCCCCATAGCTGTGCCATATAGTGCTCTGCACCGTTGCCCCATAGCTGTGCCATATAGTGCTCTGCACCGTTGCCCCATAGCTGTGCCATATAGTGCTCTGCACCGTTGCCCCATAGCTGTGCCATATAGTGCTCTGCACCGTTGCCCCATAGCTCTGCCATATAGTGCTCTGCACCGTTGCCCCATAGCTGTGCCATATAGTGCTCTGCACCGTTGCCCCATAGCTGTGCCATATAGTGCTCTGCACCGTTGCCCCATAGCTGTGCCATATAGTGCTCTGCACTGTTGCCCCATAGCTGTGCCATATAGTGCTCTGCACTGTTGCCCCATAGCTGTGCCATATAGTGCTCTGCACTGTTGCCCCATAGCTGTGCCATATAGTGCTCTGCACTGTTGCCCCATAGCTGTGCCATATAGTGCTCTGCACTGTTGCCCCATAGCTGTGCCATATAGTGCTCTGCACTGTTGCCCCATAGCTGTGCCATATAGTGCTCTGCACTGTTGCCCCATAGCTGTGCCATATAGTGCTCTGCACTGTTGCCCCATAGCTGTGCCATATAGTGCTCTGCACTGTTGCCCCATAGCTGTGCCATATAGTGCTCTGCACTGTTGCCCCATAGCTGTGCCATATAGTGCTCTGCACTGTTGCCCCATAGCTGTGCCATATAGTGCTCTGCACCGTTGCCCCATAGCTGTGCCATATAGTGCTCTGCACCGTTGCCCCATAGCTGTGCCATATAGTGCTCTGCACCGTTGCCCCATAGCTGTGCCATATAGTGCTCTGCACTGTTGCCCCATAGCTGTGCCATATAGTGCTCTGCACTGTTGCCCCATAGCTGTGCCATATAGTGCTCTGCACTGTTGCCCCATAGCTGTGCCATATAGTGCTCTGCACTGTTGCCCCATAGCTGTGCCATATAGTGCTCTGCACTGTTGCCCCATAGCTGTGCCATATAGTGCTCTGCACCGTTGCCCCATAGCTGTGCCATATAGTGCTCTGCACCGTTGCCCCATAGCTGTGCCATATAGTGCTCTGCACCGTTGCCCCATAGCTGTGCCATATAGTGCTCTGCACCGTTGCCCCATAGCTGTGCCATATAGTGCTCTGCACCGTTGCCCCATAGCTGTGCCATATAGTGCTCTGCACTGTTGCCCCATAGCTGTGCCATATAGTGCTCTGCACTGTTGCCCCATAGCTGTGCCATATAGTGCTCTGCACTGTTGCCCCATAGCTGTGCCATATAGTGCTCTGCACTGTTGCCCCATAGCTGTGCCATATAGTGCTCTGCACTGTTGCCCCATAGCTGTGCCATATAGTGCTCTGCACTGTTGCCCCATAGCTGTGCCATATAGTGCTCTGCACTGTTGCCCCATAGCTGTGCCATATAGTGCTCTGCACTGTTGCCCCATAGCTGTGCCATATAGTGCTCTGCACTGTTGCCCCATAGCTGTGCCATATAGTGCTCTGCACTGTTGCCCCATAGCTGTGCCATATAGTGCTCTGCACTGTTGCCCCATAGCTGTGCCATATAGTGCTCTGCACTGTTGCCCCATAGCTGTGCCATATAGTGCTCTGCACTGTTGCCCCATAGCTGTGCCATATAGTGCTCTGCACTGTTGCCCCATAGCTGTGCCATATAGTGCTCTGCACCGTTGCCCCATAGCTGTGCCATATAGTACTCTGCACCGTTGCCCCATAGCTCTGCCATATAGTGCTCTGCACCGTTGCCCCATAGATGCTCCACATAAATCTGTGCTGCTGCTGCAATAAAAAAAAAAAACACATACTCACCTGTCTTGCTTGCAGCTCCTCGGCGCCATCTTCCCGGCGTCTCTCCGCACTGACTGATCAGGCAGAGGGCGGCGTGCACACTATATGCGTCATCGCGCCCTCTGACCTGCACAGTCAGTGCAGAGAGACGCCGGGAAGATGGCGCGACGCCCAGCGTGTGGAACGCAGACAGGTGAATATGCGATACTTACCTGCTCCCGGCGTCCCGCTCCTTCCCCATGACAGCTGGTCTTCCGTGCCGCAGCCTCTTTCTCTATCAGCGGTCACCGGCACCGCTGATTAGAGAAATGAATAGGCGGCTCCGCCCCTATGGGAGGTGGAGCAGCCTATTCATTTCTCTAATGAGCGGTCCCACGTGACCGCTCAGGGGAAGAGCTGCTGCACCCGGAGACCGTGTGACAGGCAGGGGGAGCGTCAGGATCGCCGGGACTAGGTAAGTATATTACAGTGCTCACCCGCCGACCCCACCACCGATCATGACTCGAGTATAAGCCGAGAGGGGCACTTTCAGCCCAAAAATTTGGGCTGAAAATCTCGGCTTATACTCGAGTATATACGGTAGTTTTCCTTTAATTAGAATCACCTGGAAAACTAATTATCCCATGTGTTTAAGATTTATTTCAGTGATCCATTGAGTCCTGAGACACAATACCATCCACAAGTTTATTTGAAAAACAAAACAATTAAATCTTTATCACACTTAAATTCAATTTGCATAATAATTTGGAACACGGTGTATGAGAAAATGCAGGATCCTGCAATTTTTTTTGCAGGATCCTGCATTCTCAAAAAATGATGGATGGTGACGGGAGCAGAAAGACGGAAGTGTGAAAGAGGCTTTAGCAGAGTGACCCCCGAATTCCGCATAATTAAAGGGGTTGTCCACAACTAGGACGCTGCTAATGTTTGTCCCCAATTTTATACTCTCCTCCCATGCCAGCGGTGTCTGCACTCGTGCTACCAGGGCGCATGTCGGGTTATGTCACTGCCTTCAGACATATTGAACATCAACAGAATGGTGGCTGCTCTCTCACTTCCTCTTGATTGATTTGTCCGAAGGCAGAGACAGTGACGCCAGTGCCGATTGGAGCCAGGGCTCATGTGTTGCAACACCACACGAGAACCCCAGGAACGCGAGTGCCAACATGCTGGAGCGCCACCGGAGGTGCTTTTACTTTCATGTGGGCAAACATGGGGCATAAGAAGGAGTTGTCCAAGTAGTGGACATCCCCTTTAGGCCCCCATACACAATAGACTCCCACTAGGTTCAGGCAAGAGTCTGTGGGGACCCAGACTGATGATGTGGGGGAAATTGGGGTCCGATGAGCCCACTTTTGACCAAAGGAGTGCTTGGCAGATGGGCCACTAATTTGTATGGAAGATAACCTCAATCATGTGGCCAGCAGGTATGTGTCCACGATCAGGAATAGCAGCGTATTTTCTCTGCATCTAAAACGCTGTTTTCTAATCACTTAAAGGGAACCTATCACCCCGTTTTTTTCGGTATGAGATAAAAATACTGTTAAATAGGGCCTGAGCTGTGCATTACAATAGTGTAGTTTGTGGACCCCGATTCCCCACCTATGCTGCCGAAATACGTTACCAAAGTAGTCATTTTCGCCTGTCAATCAGGCTGGTCAGGTCGGATGGGCGTGGCTTCTTCCCCCAGATATTGCGTAGTTTTCCGTTGGTGGCGTAGTGGTGTGCGCATGTCCAAGGTCCCCAATCCTGCACGGGGGGGTGAAAATAGCAGCGATGTCCGTTATTCCATTGGTGGTCGGTGGGCGCGGCCATCTTCCTTTGGCCGCGTGTGCGCAGAAGCGGCGCTCTGCTGGCCGCGGCTTCAGGAAAATGGCCGCGGGATGCCGCGCGTGCGCAGATGGAGATCGCGGCGGCCATTTTCCTGAAGCCGCGGCCAGCAGAGCGCCGCTTCTGCGCACGCGCGGCCAAAGGAAGATGGCCGCGCCCACCGACCACCAATGGAATAACGGACATCGCTGCTATTTTCACCCCCCCGTGCAGGATTGGGGACGTTGGACATGCGCACACCACTACGCCACCAACGGAAAACTACGCAATATCTGGGGGAAGAAGCCACGCCCATCCGACCTGACCAGCCTGATTGACAGGCGAAAATGACTACTTTGGTAACGTATTTCGGCAGCATAGGTGGGGAATCGGGGTCCACAAACTACACTATTGTAATGCACAGCTCAGGCCATATTTAACCTATGTCATCATTTATCTCATCCCCGGGTCCTTGAAGAGCCGGATCTGTATCTTTGCCAAGGAGAAGTGGTTGTGTCTAATCAGTTGTCAGAATTGACCACCCCTCTGAATGTGACTTGGGAGCTTGCCAACCCACATATTCAGTGGCTACACAGATGTGCAGTTTTTTTTTTGTGTGTGTTTATTCAATTTTTTTTTATTTTAAGTTTGTTTTTTTGATAAGAGATCAATAAGTATATAGATGATAAATTAATGCCGCTATTTTAACAGATGACATCTTTGTTACATATGATGGGGGCCCCCATGCTGAGATGTTGTGTTTGGTTAAATATGGTTTCTGTTCATGATACTTACTTGGCACTGTATCTGTGAGCGTGCTCCTTTGGGGTTTTCTTGCTGGAGCGCATCTCCCTTCTCCTTTGCACCACATTTGGCTCCCCCTCTACTATTCTTCCCTTTCTCAATATGGCATCTCTTGGCTTGTGCGCATGTCCGCCGTGTCTGGGTCCTGGATGCATCTCTCCGGCTTCTGGCTGTGATGTGGCCGGTCTTTGACATCACAAGGGATTTCCCTCGACCCATCGTGTCACATGGGAGGCCGGGAGAGTGGCGGCCTGGGACCCGGTGCACATGTGCCGTTAATGGCGCCGCTGATGTAGGACACCTGGGGAACTCGGCTATAAGGATCCGGGGATGAGACACACAACCACAGTCCCACAAAGAAGCGCACATGAAACGCGCGTTGGGACTGCTGGGACACACACACTGACTGACAGGCCACATGGGTAAGCTGGATGGTGCTTGTTCTCTTTAGGGTACAGATGGGGATAGCTGCAAAGTGGATGCTCTTATAGTACATGCCTCTCCTTACTTTGCCCTTTGCTCTGGGACATTTTGCCTATTTAACCTCTCTGTATGACTCAATATTTGCACCTTGCTATTTGCACTATGCACCTTTTTCTCTTACCCCCATGACGGCACCACGGAGAGAGCGGGATCCGCCCTCAGGGACAGGAAACCTACATGTGAAAAAGGCGGTACCTCTCTCCCACATCAGTTCAGTTTCCTGTCCCTGTCGGGAAATCTGCAGCGTGATCGTCGTGGGATGCCGGGGGTCCATCTGTGCGGTTATTGTCAGCGGGGGGCCCTGCTTCTATACGATGGTTATTCCTCCCCGAAGGCCACGTTCCCAGGGTCGGCGGGCCTTGTGCGTGAGCGGGGGTGAAGAAAGACCCAGTCTGCTTCTCCCACATGAAAACCTATCAGCCGGTAATAGGTGACAGCGGTCACCTGGTGACTTACCGCCGGTTCTGCAGCCAAGATGCTCGTCCGTGGCGCTCCCTCCGCTGGCGCAGGCGTGCGCCCGGGAACCTAGGGCTGAAGCTGGTCGTCTCCTCCGGCATGGTCTGCAGGCGGGCCGGCGGATCGAGGAACGCCCGTGCTCCCTCCAGGAGCAACATGGCGGCGGAATGCGCGCACGCATGTGCGTACCGGGCACAAAGCATTCTGGTAGTCCCAGAATGCTCGGTGCAGGGGTCACTTCCGAGGCGGCGCACGGCATCTCTGGGTAATGCATCCAGCGGTGCGGCGCCCCGCTTATACATAAAATAGGGCAGAAAACAGATGGCCGGTGCTCAGGAAGGTCTCACCATGAGTGAGGTAGAGCAAGCGGCAGAAGAAATTCTGCAATCCCTGCCAAAAAAGCGCCAACCGCAGCAACACCATCGCCAGCAGCGGCGACAGCATGATACTCCTTCCCAGCGTCGCAGCTCAGGATCTCAACGTAGCAGAGGCTCGGGTGGATCCAGCAGACCAGTAACGGTTCAAGTCGAGGAAGCTACTCCTACGCCAGAACCGGTATCCCAGTTAAGTTAGCAGAGTAAGTGATCTTCGTGAATGCTCAGTTTCTAAAAGGGGTTTTATTGTGTTTTTCTTAGGGGAAGAAATGTACAGCGAAAACCAGGCACAGAGTATACCCGATCTGCTCCGTAGAACTGCCAGCTACATGGGTAGTGTTGAGCATTCCGATACCGCAAGTATCGGGTATCGGCCGATATTTGCGGTATCGGAATTCCGATACCGAGATCCGATACTTTTGTTGTATCGGGATCGATATAATGTGTAAAATAAAGAATTAAAATAAAAAATATTGATATACTCACCTCTCCGACGCAGCCTGCACCTTACCGAGGGAACCGGCAGCCTTCTATGCTTAAAATGCGCGCGTTTAGTGCCTTCCGTGACGTCACGGCTTCTGATTGGTCGCGTGCCGCCCATGTGACCGCGACCAATCACAAGCCGTGACGTAATTCTCAGGTCCTAAATGCCTAATTCTAGGCATTTAGGACCTGAGAATTACGTCACGGCTTGTGATTCTAGGCATTTAGGACCTGAGAATTACGTCACGGCTTGTGATTGGTCGCGTCGCGGTCACATGGGCGGCACGCGACCAATCAGAAGCCGTGACGTCACGGAAGGCACTAAACGTGCGCATTTTAAGCAAAGAAGGCTGCCGGTTCCCTCGGTAAGGTGCAGGCTGCGTCGGAGAGGTGAGTATATCAATATTTTTTATTTTAATTCTTTATTTTACACATTAATATGGATCCCAGGGCCTGAAGGAGAGTTTCCTCTCCTTCAGACCCTGGGAACCATCAGGGATACCGTCCGATACTTGAGTCCCATTGACTTGTATTGGTATCGGTATCGGATCAGATCCGATACTTTGCCGGTATCGGCCGATACTTTCCGATACCGATACTTTCAAGTATCGGACGGTATCGCTCAACACTATACATGGGTAAAAGAACTCTGTGCCATATGCATAGAAAATACCATTTCCAAAGAGTCCCCAAGATTCGCATCCGACTTAAAACAATTAAGTCCCAGGTAGAGGATGCGTTAGAAAGTGCCAAAGGCTTAAAGCATAGGTCTAAACATAGGTCCCCGGAGCCAAGTTCCAGTGAAGAAGATAGTGATACCTCTAATTCAGACAGTTCGCTTTCCTCTCTATCATCCTCGTCTTCCTCGGAGGGGGGCCGCAATTGCTCGGCCATTGATGAGACAGACGCTTTGGTAAAAGCGGTAAGAACTACCATGGGACTAGTAGAGACTAAATCCAAAAAAAAACCGCACAAGACTTTGTTTAGTGGTCTGGAACAAAGGAAACGTAGAGCGTTTCCAGTAAATGATAAAATACATGCCCTAATAAAAAAAGAATGGAAAAGACCAGACAAAAATGTCCTCTTAACCCCGAAAAGGAAAAATCCTTTTGATGAACTAGCCTGTTCTTCCTGGAGTAAAGCACCAAAACTGGACGTCGCTATTGCAAAGGCGTCGAAAAAATTTGCTTTACCTTTTGAAGATATTGGGACCCTAAAGGACCCTATGGATAAGAAGGCTGAGGTTTTCTAAAAGGTTCTTGGGAAGCCGCTGGGGGAGGACTAAAACCAGCTATAGCCGCCACATGTACCGCCAGAGCGTTAATGGTGTGGTTAGACCATCTACAGTCATAACTAAAAGATAGATCCCCGAGAGAATCAGTACTAGATTCAATCTCAATAATGAAAGGAACAGCTGCGTTCCTAGCAGACGCATCTATAGACTCTGTGAGACTGGCAGCAAGAGCTGCTTCCTTTTCAAATGCAGCTAGAAGGGCTTTATGGCTCAAATGCTGGCCGGGGGACCTACAAACGAAGTCCAAATTATGTTCCATACCGTGTGAGGGGGAATTCCTATTCGCCCTACCTTAGATGATATCCTGGAGAAAGCGGGGGACAAGAAGAAAGCCTTCCCTGGGTTCCCTAACCAATTATATAAACGGTCCTTTTGGAACAGGAAACTCATGCGTAGAAGGCCCCCAAAAAATCAGAAAGAAGGATGGGACGATAAAAAATTTAAGGGAGAAGGCTACTTGTTCAACAAGCCTGACACCAAGAAACAACCCCAATGAAGGTGGTCCCCAGGTGGAAGACTGGCACACTTTCTTCCAGCCTGGGAAGGTATATCGGGGAGCCTATGGACCCTAAATATAATAAAAACTGGGCTGAAACTAATTTTTCATACAATGCCGTCTCATCACTTTGTCATGACAGCGCAAAGGAAAGCAGAAGCCAAACAGCTCGGCCTTCAAAAGGAGATTCAAACGCTTTTAGCAAAGAATGTCCTACAGTAGGTCCCAAGCCAGAGAGAGGCATGGGATTCTACTCTCCTCTGTTTCTTCGGATGAAACCGGATGGAACTTACAGGACAATAATAAATTAAAAAAAAATTGAACCAGTACCAAGTGACAGAGAGTTGCTCAAGGGCCATGGTCGGAGGAAGAAAAACTGGGTTCTTCCAACATGAAAGAACTCCTAGCAGTAAAATATGGACTCATCCACTTCCTACACTCCCTCCATTCCCATCACGTGAGGGTATTATTGGACAATGAGGTGGTGGTGGCCTACTTAAATCACCAGGGGGGCACAAGATCTCGTACACTGATGGAAGTAACAAAATCCATTCTATTAATAGCAGAGGCCAATCTGTTGTCACTGTCAGCCCTTCGCATCAAAGGGACAGAGAACCAAACTGCAGATTTTCTAAGCCGAACACAACTCAGGGAGAGTGGGAGTTGAATCAGGCAGTCTTCAACTGCATAGTACAATTGTGGGGTCTTCCAGAAATAGATTTATTTGCGAACAACCAGAACCGAAAGACTCAGGCCTTTTGTTCAATAGACCCGTGCGGGAACCCAGTAACCCTAGATGCCTTTTCAATTCCATGCAATTTTCATCTAGCCTATGTGTTTCCCCCAATAGCGCTAATTCCTTTAGTGTTACAAAAATCAGAGAGGTCGGCGCAAGAGTCATCATGATAGCTCCTTTCTGGCCAAAGAGGGCATGGTTTCCATGGCTAAGGATAATGTCTGTAACAGATCCCTGGGTTCTTCCAGAAATTCCGAACCTGCTGTATCAGGGGCCGGTAAATCACCCGCAAGTAAAGAACTTGCATATGACGGCTTGGAATTTGAGAGGAGCCTTCTAATCGAGAGGGTTCTTTTCAAATCTAGTCTCCACTCTCCTGCTAAGTGGAAAACCAGTGACTACTAGAGCATATGGGAAGGTTTGGCGAAGATTTTTATCAGCATCAAGTGCCAGTTTATCTGAGAAAATCCCAATTCAAAAAAGTGCTAGAATTTCTTCAGAAGGGGCTAGAAAAAGGCTTAGCAACGAGCACGCTTAAAGTCCAGGTAGCAGCATTGGGGGCCCTTTACAACTGTGATTTGGCGGGGAACCGCTGGGTAAAAAGATTCATTAAGGCCTCGACCAGATCTAGACCAGTGGTACACCATACTACACCTCCCTGGGATCTAAATTTAGTTCTCTCTGCACTAACTAAAGCACCTTTTGAGCCACTGTCCCAAGCCTCTTTAAAAATATCGCTCAAAACCTCCCTTCTTGTGGCACTAACGTCAGCACGGAGGATTAGTGACATGCAGGCCCTATCATCATATCTAGCTCTGGCACGCATACTAGATGACAGAGTAATCCTTAAAATCGATCCATCCTACCGTCCTAAAGTGGCATCACATTTTCATAGATCACAGGAGATCTCGCTACCCTCTTTCTGTTCAAACCCCAGAAATAAGAAAGAGGAGCATCTACACACACTAGACGTTAAGAGATGTTTAGTCCAATACCTAGCGACCACAAGAGACTATAGGAAGAATAGGGCTCTGTGTGTTTTCAGGGTCCAAATAAAGGGCATAAAGCATTGAAGGCCACTCTTGCGAGATGGATAAGGGACGCCATCATCCTCTCGTATTCGTCAAGTAATGAGGCCATTCCAGAGGAAGTCAGAGCTCATTCAACCAGATCGGTGGCGACCTCCTGGGCAGAGAGAGCAGGAGCATCAATTGAACAGATATGTAGGGCGGCCATTTGGTCATCTCCTTCCACATTTTTTTAAGCACTACCAACTAGACTTGACCCCCTCTTCAGATCTCACCTTTGGCAGGAGGGTTCTAGAGGCAGTGATCCCTCCCTAATGTACAGTACAGACCAAAAGTTTGGACACACCTTCTCATTTAAATATTTTTCTGTATTTTCATGACTATGAAAATTGTACATTCACACAGAAGGCATCAAAACTATGAATTAACACATGTGGAATTATATACTTAACAAAAAAGTGTGAAACAACTGAAAATATGTCTTATATTCTAGGTTCTTCAAAGTAGCCACCTTTTGCTTTGACTGCTTTGCACACTCTTGGCATTCTCTTGATGAGCTTCAAGAGGTAGTCACCGGGAATGGTCTTCCAACAATCTTGAAGGAGTTCCCAGAGATGCTTAGCACTTGTTGGCCCTTTTGCCTTCACTTTGCAGTCCAGCTCACCCCAAACCATCTCGATTGGGTTCAGGTCTGGTGACTGTGGAGGCCAGGCCATCTGGCGTAGCACCCCATCACTCTCCTTATGGGTCAAATCGCCCTTACACAGCCTGGAGGTGTGTTTGAGGTCATAGCCTTGTTGAAAAATAAATGATGACCCAACTAAATGCAAACCGGATGGAATAGCATGCCGCTGCAAGATGCTGTGGTAGTCATGCTGGTTCAGTATGCCTTCAATTTTGAATAAATCCCCAACAGTGTCATCAGCAAAGCACCCCCACACCATCACACCTCCTCCATGCTTCACGGTGGGAACCAGGCATGTAGAGTCCATCTGTTCACCCTTTCTGCGTCGTACAAAGACACGGTGTTTGGAACTAAAGATCTCAAATTTGGACTCATCAGACCAAAGCACAGATCTCCACCTGTCTAATGTCCATTCCTTGTGTTCTTTAGCCCAAACAAGTCTCTTCTGCTTGTTGCCTGTCCTTAGCAGTGGTTTCCTAGCAGCTATTTTACCCTGAAGGCCTGCTGCACAAAGTCTCCTCATAACAGTTGTTGTAGAGATGTGTCTGCTGCTAGAACTCTGTGTGGCATTGACGTGGTTTCTAATCTGAGCTGCTGTTAACCTGTGATTTCTGAGGCTGGTGACTTGGATAAACATATCCTCAGAAGCAGAGGTGACTCTTGGTCTTCCTTTCCTGGGGCGGTCCTCATGTGATCCAGTTTCTTTGTAGCGCTTGATGGTTTTTGCCACTGCACTTGGGGACACTTTCAACGTTTGCCCAATTTTTCGGACTGACTGACCTTAATTTCTTAAAGTAATGATGGCCACTCGTTTTTCTTTACTTAGCTGCTTTTTTCTTGCCATAATGCAAATTCTAACAGTCTATTCAGTAGGACTATCAGCTGTGTATCCACCAGACTTTTGCACAACACAACTGATTGTCCCAACCCCATTTATAAGGCAAGAAATCCCACTTATTAAACCTGACAAGGCACACCTGTGAATTGAAAACCATTCACGGTGACTACCTCTTGAAGCTCATCAAGAGAATGCCAAGAGTGTGCAAAGCAGTCATCAAAGCAAAAGGTGGTTTCTTTGAAGAACCTAGAATATAAGACATAATTTCAGTTGTTTCACACTTTTTTGTTAATTATATAATTACACACGTGTTAACTCATAGTTTTGATGCCTTCAGTGTGAATATACAATTTTCATAGTCATGAAAATACAGAAAAATCTTTAAATGAGAAGGTGTGTCCAAACTTTTGGTCTGTACTGTACATCTATGAAATTCTCTCCGTGGTGCCGTCATAGGGGTAAGAGAATATCGTAGTTACTTACCGATAACGGTATTTCTCTGATCCCATGACGGCCCCCGTACATTCCCTCCCTTCACGTGTGAGTGTGAACACTAGAGTTAGTCTTAATACTTAGTCACGCGGTGCCTCTGATAACTTAAAATTAAAGTTTTTGTTTGATAACATTTAAGTTACAGCTGAAGTTCTGTTAACCCCTTCCCGACATCTGACGTAATAGTACGTCAGATGTCGGGTCCCCTACTTTGATGTGCGCTCCGGCGGTGAGCGCACATCAAAGTCGCGACATGTCAGCTGTTTTTTACAGCTGACATGTGCGCGCAATAGCGGCGGGTGAAATCGCGATCACCCGCCGCTATTAACTAGTTAAATGCCGCTGTCAAACGCAGACAGCGGCATTTAACTACCGCATCCGGCAGTGCGGCCGGATATGAGCGCATCGCCGACCCCCGTCACATGATCGGGGGTCGGCGATGCTTGTACATTGTAACCATAGAGGTCCTGGAGACCTCTATGGTTACTGATCGCCGGTGGCTGTGAGCGCCACCCTGTGGTCGGCGCTCACAGCACACCTGCATTTCTGCTGTGTAGCAGCGATCTAATGATCGCTGCTGCATAGCAGAGCCGATCGCGTTGTGCCTGCTTCTAGCCTCCCATGGGGGCTATTGAAGCATGGCAAAAGTTAAAAAAAAAAAAAAGTAAAAAAAAATGTGAAAAAAATAAAAAAAATATAAAGGTTTAAATCACCCCCCTTTCGCCCCAATCAAAATAAATCAATAAAAAAAAACCCCAACCTACACATATTTGGTATCGCCGCGTTCAGAATCGCCCGATCTATCAATAAAAAAAAAGCATTAACCTGATCGCTAAACGGCGTAATGAGAAAAAAAATCGAAACGCCAGATTTACGTTTTTTTGGTCGCCACGACATTGCATTAAAATGCAATAACGGGCGATCAAAAGAACGTATCTGCACCAAAATGCTATCGTTAAAAATGCCAGCACGGCACGCAAAAAATAAGCCCTCACCTGACCCCAGATCACGAAAAATGGAGACGCTACGAGTATCGGAAAATGGCGCAATTTTGTTTTGTTTTGTTTTTTGCAAAGTTTGGAATTTTTTTTCACCACTTAGGTGAAAAATAACCTAGTCATGTTAGGTGTCTATGAACTCGTACTGACCTGGAGAATCATAATGGCAGGTCAGTTTTAGCATTTAGTGAACCTAGCAAAATAGGCAAGCAAAAAACAAGTGTGGGATTGCACTTTTTTTGCAATTTCACTGCACTTGGAATTTTTTTCCCGTTTTCTAGTACACGACATGGTAAAACCAATGATGTCGTTCAAAAGTACAACTCGTCCCGCAAAAAATAAGCCCTCACATGGCCAAATTGACGGAAAAATAAAAAAGTTATGGCTCTGGGAAGGAGGGGAGCGAAAAACGAAAACTGAAAAAGCTCCGGGGGTGAAGGGGTTAAGGCTCTGTAAACCAACTGATGTGGGAGAGAGGTACCGCCTTTTTCACCTGTAGGTTTCCTGTCCCTGAGGGCGGATCCCTCTCTCTCCGTGGTGCCGTCATGGGATCAGAGAAATACCGTTATCGGTAAGTAACTACGATATTTTCATAGCTCTTTAATGGATACAGCCCTCCTGCTAGCCAGTCTGCATAGATTTGTAGTGATCAGGTGCCCCTGTGGTGTACTACATAAAGGCCCTCTTTGTGCCTTGTCCATGATAAGCTGTCTTAATGTTACCTATACATAGATGTATTTTTCTTGTGTGATCTGTTTGTTACATTGATTTTTATTCCCCACTATTGTATAACTAAAATCTTTAATATTTATAAATTGGACATTACTCTAAGTTTGTATAGGAGGTATTTTTGAACCTTAATTGGTATTGAGTATGCATTAGTGGGTTTTGCTCATATGGGATAAAAGAACAGCCTGGCGGTTGCTAACTACCTGCCTGTTGTCCCCAGAGCTGACCTCTGCCGGCTCACACTGGTCACAGACCGTTCTTGCTGGCGATTCAGTGGACTCTGCTGATGTCACATGAACAGAGCAGCTTCTTTCCCTCTGCTCTGTTTATGGCGTGTGACTTCGATGTCAGGCTGTTGGAAGCAGGCTGCCAATGAGCATGATGCCAGCAATCACACCCCCGTTGACAGAGCTGCTCTATTGATGTGAATTATCGGCAGGGGCGGACTGACTGCTCTGAGCCAGTGTTGGATAGGACAGGCAGGTAGTTGCCTCTGTTAGCAACCACCTGAATGTTAGGGTACTGTCACACAGTGCCATTTTGATCGCTACGACGGTACGATTCGTGACGTTCTAGCGATATCGTTACGATATCGCAGTGTCTGACACGCAGCAGCGATCAGGGACCCTGCTGAGAATCGTACGTCGTAGCAGATCGTTTGGAACTTTCTTTCGTCGCTTGATCACCCGCTGACATCGCTGGATCGTTGTGTGTGACAGCGATCCAGCGATGTGTTCGCTTGTAACCAGGGTAAACATCGGGTAACTAAGCGCAGGGCCGCGCTTAGTAACCCGATGTTTACCGTGGTTACCAGCGTAAACGTAAAAAAAACAAACAGTACATACTCACATTCCGGTGTCTGTCCTCCGGCGTCTCAGCTTCTCTGCACTGTGAGCGCCGGCCAGCCAGAAAGCGAGCACAGCGGTGACGTCTGACGTCACCGCTCTGCTTTCCGGCTATGGTGCTTACACAGTGCAGAGAAGCAGAACGCCGGGGGACAGACACCGGAATGTAAGTATGTACTGTTTGGTTTTTTTTACGTTTACGCTGGTAACCAGGGTAAACATCGGGTTACTAAGCGCGGCCCTGCGCTTAGTAACCCGATGTTTACCCTGGTTACCCGGGGACTTCGGCATCGCTCCAGCGCCGTGATTGCAACGTGTGACCGCAGTCTACGACGCTGGAGCGATAATCATACGATCGCTGCGACGTCACGGATCGTGCCGTCGTAGCGATCAAAATGGCACTGTGTGACAGTACCCTTAGTCTCTGCTTCAATGGTGTGTTTCTAGGCGTGGTTAATCACTGTTGTGGATGGTAATTGGCTGCTGCATTAATGTGATGGACTGACTCTTCCTCGCTGCATGTAGAAGCAATGGTGCGCAGCTGAATGTGGTCCCATATTTTATTTTAACTCATCGATCTAAGACCTGGTGTCGGTAACCCTGTAGATGTAGACTTGTTGTTTAATGTCCCATCATAAGTGAGTGACGCCACCAAGATCAGCCGTTACATTTTTTATTTCTTCCTATTGTGTCATTGCTCTCTGTATCCCCTGTTAGTGTTTGTTGTGACAGAGCTTTGGTAAGTGTTCATTACTTAGTTGTCGCAACTGTACCGAAAATCCTCCATCATTTATTCCTGCCAGGCTTAGTTCACACTGCATTTTCTTTTGGCATTTTTTGAATGCTAGGAAGACAGACGCTCCACACTTTACAATAGAAGTCCATGGGCAGGCTAAAAAGGTTGTTTTTTGGTCTCAAACCGTTTTATTGATTAATGGATCTCAACAAATGCCAATAAAAAGACGCACAAAAAATGCTGAAAAAACATTACCATAGACAACCATGAAGAGAAACACTGATAAAGCGCTTCAGGAAACGACCAAACAATACAAAAAAATATGCTTCAAGATTCCAAAATGGCAGGAAAAAGCTATTCCTCAAGCATTTTCTTCTTGAAAAAGGATGTTTTTAGCCGCTGGGTGAACACTCGCTCGTAGCGTGTGCTTTCTCTCTCATTTTTTATCTTTTAAGTTAATTATTTCCAGTAATGGCTTAGATTTTCTGATTAATCAGTCTTTCTTTTGTTTGTTTATTTCTTTGTAGGTTATTACAAATACAAGTTGGGTTACTCTTAAAATCATTTGCACGCAATATGGATGGTAAGTGGAGAGACCGATGCAAGTAATAATATGGTGCCACAATTTAGCCAAGCTAAATTCACTGAGAGATAAATATGAAGTATGATAAAAGCACATTTAAATGTTGAAATGCCCCAAAACTTCGTTTATGACCTTATGGAACAATGCATAAAATAAATGAATAAATAAAATCACTACCAGTCTGAATTATTGCTATTAGCCCCACACTTGTTGAAGTGTCTGATATACAAAACAGACACACATCACACTCCCGATATTGCAAAAAAGAGGGGCTTCCATGGACAGCCTTTGTGCTGGCCACTCAGTCTAGCAGGTCCCAAGAGAATACTGGCCTTCAGCCTTAAACCTCTGTAGATGAATCTTTACAAAATAAAGTAGCATTTACATGAAACTGGGGACATTCCTGCCATTGTCAATAATGTAGTTGTGTGCCTCACCAGATGATGCTGACTTGGAGCTTCTGACCTCCCTGCTAGAAGAAAATGAAGGCGCTGAAAGTGGCAGTGTGGCTCATCCTGACTCTTTAAGTGAAACTGATGCTTATGATGAATTGTTTGATGGAGATGAATCCGGTTCATACCATGAAAGCGACAGTTCCGGTGATGGGCAGGATATTGAAGGGGCACAAGAAGACTTCACAACGTTGTTTGGAGATGTTGATGATCTAGAAGACAATACACCTGCACCAGAGTCCAAGAAGCAATCGCCTTCCTCTAGCCAGGATAGATCCAAGAAAGAGTTGGAAGGTAATGTGTGGTATACATTTGTGCATTGTGTGAGATTTTAGGTATTGTTTACAGGCCTGGTTTACAGATGAGTTTTGGAAACTGGATTGTATTGAAATACGTAAAACTACACAGTGTTTTAAGCGGAAAAAAAATTGTTTAGTTAATCTGTAACCTCTGGCGTTCTGAGATCAGACTTCCTTATAATCTAGCATTAATCTGTGACACATCAAGATTATGTGAAGTCTGGGTTTGCTAATTAACCCCTACCTGACATTGGTGCCAACTGTGTTGTCGCCAATAGCCATGTTTATAGGAAGTGATTTGCATAGTTCAATCAATACAATGCCCAACAAGTTTTCGGGGAGCTGAGAGACTAGCATGCATGCTGGACAGTACAGTTAGAGGCAGCCGTATGATACAGTACCCACTGGGCATCAGTGTCCTTGGCAATTGTAAAACCAGACATGCACTTGTGCCCCTCCACTCCCATTCTAAAGACCGTATACCTGAAGGGGCTTGTTAATATATGGCCTAGTAAGTATCTGTATTTATGTTGGTCACACTGATGCAGTTAAGTATTTTATAGTTTCTATTTATTTTCCCTTTTTTTTATAATTTGTAATTTGTATTGAAAGATTTTCATATATAACCCCTTAGTGACAGAGCCAATTTGGTACTTAATGACCGAGCCAATTTTTACAATTCTGACCACTGTCCCTTTATGAGGTTATAACTCTGAAACGCTTTAACGGATCCTGCTGATTCTGAGAAAACCTGTCCCCCACCCCCCGGGCCTATTAAAGTAAGAGCCTCCTTCTGCAGCACTAAGGCTGCATTCTGTGAAGGTGGCTCTTATGTTTTTGATCCCTAATAACGCTGAAATATTCACTTTATAAATTGCTCGCCATACCTGTATTGAGTACGGGGGGTACGTTTTCTCCCCTGAGTTAGCCGCCTCGCAGCCATCCATCATCCCACCGGGCGCCGCCTCCTCTCTGTCTTGTGCCGTCACCAGCGCCTGTGCTCTGCAATTATTTCTCGGGCATGCGCCGTGCGTGCTGCCCTGGAACATACATCAAGTAAGTAGATCGCGCCTGCCTGCATAAATCATAACACACTGCGGGGCAGGGTCTCGGGCCTCCGCTGCACGTAGGTGCAATATCATGACATCAGCTGATGTGAGTTCCAGGGCAGTACGCACAGCGTATGCCTGAAAAATGAAAGCCCGGTGACATGAGGAAACACAGAGGAGGCGGCGCCCGGCTGCGAGGTGGCTTAGTCAGGGGGAGAAACGTACCCCCCGGACTCAATACAGGTATGGCGCGCAATTTATAAAAGTGAATATTTCAGCGTTATTAGGGATAGGTTCCCTTTAACCCCTTCCCGACCCATGACGCCACGTAGGCGTCATGAAAACCCGTGCCAATCCGACCCATAACGCCTATGTGGCGTCATGGAATGATCACGTCGCTGCAGAGCGGGTGAAAGGGTTAACTCCGATTTCACCCGATCTGCAGGGAGAGGGGGAGTGGTACTTCAGCCCCCCCCCCCGTGGCTACGATCGCTCTGATTGGCAGTTTCACTTTCAACAGCCAATCAGAGCGATTTGTAATATTTCACCTAAAAAACTGGTGAAATATTACAATCCTGCCATGGCCGATGCTGCAATATCATCGGCCATGGCTGGAAATACTGAATGCTCAGTGCGCCCGCCGAATCTGCCGGCCGGCAGATTCATTACAAAGTACATTTTGATCGCTGTGGTAGGTTCTATCACAGCGATCAAAATAAAAAAAATAATAAACCCCCCCCCTTTATCACCCCCATAGGTAGGGACAATAATAAAAAAATAAAATATTTTTTTTTTCTTTTTCCACTAGGGTTAGGGTTAGAACTAGGGTTAGGGGTAGGGTTAGGGTTACGGGTAGGGTTAGGGGTAGGGTTAGGGTTATGGCATGTGCACTCAGTGCGGATTTGGCTGCGGATCCGCAGCGGATTGACCGCGGATCCGCAGCGGATTGGCCGCGGATCCGCAGCGGATTGGCCGCTGCGAATTCGTAGCAGTTTTCCATCAGGTTTACAGTACCATGTACACCTATGGAAAACCAAATCCGCTGTGCCCATGGTGCGGAAAATTCCGTGCAGAAACGCTGCGTTCTATTTTCCGCAGCATGTCAATTCTTTGTGCGGATTCCGCAGCGTTTTACACCTGTTCCTCAATAGGAATCCGCAGGTGAAATCCGCACAAAAAAACACTGGAAATCTGCTGTAAATCCGCAGGTAAAACGCAGTGCCTTTTACCTGCAGATTTTTCAAAAATCGTGCGGAAAAATCTCACACGAATCCGCAACGTGGGCACATAGCCTTAGGGTTAGGGTTGGAATTAGAGTTGGGGTTGGAATTAGGGCTAGGGTTGGAAATAGGGTTAAGATTAGGCTTGTGGTTAGGGTTACGGATAAGGTTAGGGGTGCGTTGGGGTTACAGTTGGGATTAGGGTTAGGGTTGGGATTAGGGTTAGGATTAGGGTTGGAATTAGGGTTACGGGTGTGTTGCGGTTAGGGTTGTGGTTAGGGGTGTGTTGGGGTTAGGGTTGTGATTAGGGTTATGGCTACAGTTGGGATTAGGATTAGGGGTGTGTTGGGGTTAGTGTTGAAGTTAGAATTGAGGGGTTTCCACTGTTTAGGCACATCAGGGGTCTCCAAACGCAACATGGCGCCACCATTGATTCCAGCCAATCTTGCGTTCAAAAAGTCAAATGGTGCTCCCTCCCTTCCAAGCCCCGACGTGCGCCCAAACAGTGGTTTACCCCCACATTTGGGGTACCAGCGTACTCAGGACAAACTGGGCAACAACTGTTGGGGTCCAATTTCTCCTGTTACCCTTGCAAAAATAAAAAATTACTTGCTAAAACATAATTTTTGAGGAAAGAACAATTATTTTTTATTTTCACGGCTCTGCGTTATAAACTTCTGTGAAGCACTTGGGGGTTGAAAGTGCTCACCACACATCTAGATAAGTTCCTTCGGGGGTCTAGTTTCCAAAATGGGGTCACTTGTGGGGTGTTTCTACTGTTTAGGCACATCAGGGGCTCTGCAAATGCAACGTGATGCCCGCAGACCATTCCATCAAAGTCTGCATTTCAAATGTCACTACTTCCCTTCCGAGCCCTGACGTGTGCCCAAACAGTGGTTTACCCCCACATATGGGGTACCAGCACACTCACAACAAACTGGGCAACAAATATTGGGGCCCAATTTCTCCTGTTACCCTTGTGAAAAAAAAATTGCTTGCTAAAACATCTTTTTTGAGGAAAGAAAAATGATTTTTTATTTTCACGGCTCTGCGTTGTAAACTTCTGTGAAGCACTTGGGGGTTGAACGTGCTCACCACACATCTAGATAAGTTCCTTGGGGGGTCTAGTTTCCAAAATGGGGTCACTTGTGGGGGGTTTCTACTGTTTAGGCATATCAGGGGCTCTGCAAACGTAACATGATGCCCGCAGACCATTCCATCAAAGTCTGCATTCCAAAACGTCACTACTTCCCTTCCGAGCCCCGGCATGTGCCCAAACAGTGGTTTACCCCCATATATGGGGTATCAGCATACTCAGGAGAAACTGGACAACAGCTTTTGGGTCCAATTTCTCCTGTTACTCTTGCAAAAATAAAAAATTCTGGGCTAAAAAAATATTTTGGAGGAAAGGAAACACATTTATTATTTTCATGGCTCTGCGTTATAAACTTCTGTGAAGCACTTGGGGGTTCAAAGTGCTCACCACACATCTAGATTAGTTCCTTGGGAGGTCTAGTTTCCAAAATGGGGTCACTTGTGCGGGAGCTCCAATGTTTAGGCACACAGGGGCTCTCCAAACACGACATGGTGTCCGCTAATGATTGGAGCTAATTTTCCATTCAAAAAGCCAAATGGCGTGCCTTCCCTTCCGAGCCCTGCCGTGCGCCCAAACAGTGGTTTACCCCCACATATGGGGTATCATCGTACTCAGGACAAACTGGACAACAACATTTGGGGTCCAATTTCTCCTATTACCCTTGGGAAAATAAAAAATTCTGGGCTAAAAATCATTTTTGAGGAAAGAAAAATGATTTTTTATTTTCACGGCTCTGCGTTATAAACTTCTGTGAAGCACCTGGGGGTTATAAGTGCTCACTATGCATCTAGATAAGTTCCTTGGGGGGTCCAGTTTCCAAAATGGGGTCACTTGAAGGGGATCTCCAATGTTTAGGCACACAGGGGCTCTCCAAACGCGACATGGTGTCCGCTAACGATTGGAGCTAATTTTCCATTCAAAAAGTCAAATGGCACGCCTCCCCTTCCGAGCCTTGCCGTGCACCCAAACAGTGGTTTACCCCCACATATGAGGTATCGGCGTACTCAGGAGAAATTGCCCAACAAATTTTAGGATCCATTTTATCCTGTTGCCCATGTGAAAATGAAAGAATTGAGGCTAAAAGAAATTTTGTGTGAAAAAAAAGTACTTTTTCATTTTTGCGGATCAATTTGTGAAGCACCTGGGGGTTTAAAGTGCTCACTATGCCTCTAGATAAGTTCCTTGGGGGGTCTAGTTTCCAAAATGGGGTCACTTGTGGGGGAGCTCCAATGTTTAGGCACACGGGGGCTCTCCAAACGCGACATGGTGTCCGCTAAAGATTGGAGCCAATTTTTCATTGAAAAAGTCAAATGGCGCTCCTTCCCTTTCGAGCCCTGCCGTGCGCCCAAACAGTGGTTTACCCCCACATATGAGGTATCAGCGTACTCAGGACAAATTGGACAACAACGTCCGTGGTCCAGTTTCTCCTTTTACCCTTGGGAAAATAAAAAAATTGTTGCTAAAAGATCATTTTTGTGACTAAAAAGTTAAATGTTCATTTTTTACTGCCATGTTGCTTCTGTTGCTGTGAAACACCTGAAGGGTTAATAAACTTCTTGAATGTGGTTTTGAGCACCTTGAGGGGTGCAGTTTTTAGAATGGTGTCACTTTTGGGTATTTTCAGCCATATAGAACCCTCAAAATGACTTCAAATGTGAGGTGGTCCCTAAAAAAAAATGGTTTTGTAAATTTTGTTGTAAAAATGAGAAATCACTGGTCAAATTTTAACCCTTATAACTTCCTAGCAAAAAAAAAATTTGTTTACAAAATTGTGCTGATGTAAAGTAGACATGTGGGAAACGTTATTTATTAACTATCTTGTGTCACATAACTCTCTGGTTTAACAGAATAAAAATTCAAAATGTGAAAATTGCGAAATTTTCACCAAATTTCCGTTTTTTTCACAAATAAACTCAGAAATTATCGACCTAAATTTACCACTAACATGAAGCCCAATATGTCACGAAAAAACAATCTCAGAATCGCTAGGATCCGTTGAAGCGTTCCTGAGTTATTACCTCATAAAGGGACACTGGTCAGAATTGCAAAAAACGGCAAGGTCATTAACCCCTTCACCCCCAAGGGTGGTTTGCACGTTAATGACCGGGCCAATTTTTACAATTCTGACCACTGTCCCTTTATGAGGCTATAACTCTGGAACGCTTTGACGGATCTTGGCGATTCTGACATTGTTTTCTCGTGACATATTGTACTTCATGTTAAAGGTAAAATTTATTCGATATAACTTGCGTTTATTTGTGAAAAAAATGGAAATTTGGCGAAAATTTTGAAAATTTTGCAATTTTCCAACTTTGAATTTTTGTGCCCTTAAATCACAGACATATGTCACGCAAAATACTTAATAAGTAACATTTCCCACATGTCTACTTTACATCAGTACAATTTTGGAACCAAAATTTTTTTTTGTGACGGAGTTATAAGGGTTAAAAGTTGACCAGCAATTTCTCATTTTTACAACACCATTTTTTTTTAGGGACCACATCTCATTTGAAGTCATTTTGAGGGGTCTATATGATAGAAAATACTCAAGTGTGACACCATTCTAAAAACTGCACCCCTCAAGGTGCTCAAAACCACATTCAAGAAGTTTATTAACCCTTCAGGTGTTTCACAGGAATTTTTGGAATGTTTAAATAAAAATGAACATTTAACTTTTTTTCACACAAAATTTATTTCAGCTCCAATTTGTTTTATTTTACCAAGGGTAACAGGAGAAAATGGACCCCCAAAGTTGTTGTACAATTTGTCCTGAGTACGATGATACCCCATATGTGGGTGTAAACCATTGTTTAGGCGCATGGCAGAGCTTGGAAGGGAAGGAGCGCCATTTGACTTTTCAATGCAAAATTGACTGGAATTGAGATGGGACGCCATGTTGCGTTTGGAGAGCCCCTGATGTGCCTAAACATTGAAACTCCCTACAAGTGACACCATTTTGGAAAGTAGACCCCCTAAGGAACTTATCTAGATGTGTGGTGAGCACTTTGACCCACCAAGTGCTTCACAGAAGTTTATAATGCAGAGCCGTAAAAATAAAAAATCATATTTTTTCACAAAAATGATCTTTTCGCCCCCAATTTTTTATTTTCCCAAGGGTAAGAGAAGAAATTGGACCCCAAAAAATGTTGTGCAATTTGTCCTGAGTACGCTGATACCCCATATGTGGGTGTAAACCATTGTTTGGGCGCATGGCAGAGCTTGGAAGGGAAGGAGCGCCATTTGACTTTTCAATGCAAAATTGACTGGAATTGAGATGGGACGCCATGTTGCGTTTGGAGAGCCCCTGATGTGCCTAAACATTGAAACTCCCTACAAGTGACACCATTTTGGAAAGTAGACCCCCTAAGGAACTTATCTAGATGTGTTTTGAGAGCTTTGAACCCCCAAGTGTTTCACTACAGATTATAACGCAGAGCCGTGAAAATAATTTTTTTTTTTTTTCTCAAAAATGATTTTTTAGCCCCCAGCTTTGTATTTTTACAAGGGTAACAGAATAAATTGGACCCCAAAATTTGTTTTCCAATTTGTCCTGAGTACGCTGATACCCCATATGTGGGGGGGAACCACTGTTTGGGCGCATGACAGAGCTCGGAAGGGAAGGAGCGCCATTTGGAATGCAGACTTAAATGGATTGGTCAGCAGCCGTCACGTTGCATTTGCAGAGCCCCTGATGTACCCAAACAGTACAAACCCCCCACAAGTGACCCCATATTGGAAACTAGACCTCCCAAGGAACTTATCTAGATGTGTTGTGAGAACTTTGAACCCCCAAGTGTTTCACTACAGTTTATAATGCAGAGCCGTGAAAATAAAACATCTTTTTTTTCCCACAAAAATGATTTTTAGCCCCCCAAATTTTTATTTTCCTAAGGATAACAAGAGAACTTGGACCCCAGAAGTTGTTGTTCAATTTGTCCCGAGTACGCTGATAACACATATGTTGGGGTAAACCCCTTTTTGGGCGCACGGGAGAGCTCGGAAGGGAAGGAGCACTGTTTTACTTTTTCAACGCAGAATTGGCTGGAATTGAGATTGGACGCCATGTCGCGCTTGGAGAGCCCCTGATGTGCCTGGACAGTGGAAACCCCCCAATTCTACCTGAAACCCTAACCCAAACACACCCCTAACCCTAATCCCAACGGTAACCCTAACCACACCCCTAGCCCTGACACACCCATAATTCTAATCCCAACCCTAATCCAAACGTAAATGTAATCCAAACCCTAACCCTAACTTTAGCCCCAACCCTAACTTTACCTCCAACCCTAGCCCTAACCCTACCCCTAACCCTAAACGTGACTGAAATACGTGGCACTGAAATACGTGGCACTGAAATACGTGGCACTGAAATACGTGGCACTGAAATACGTGGCACTGAAATACGTGGCACTGAAATACGTGGCACTGAAATACGTGGCACTGAAATACGTGGCACTGAAATACGTGGCACTGAAATACGTGGCACTGAAATACGTGGCACTGAAATACGTGATACGTGGCACTTAAATACGTGGCACTGAAACACGTGGCACTGAAATACGTGGCACTTAAATACGTGGCACTGAAATATGTGATATGTGGCACTGAAATACGTGGCACTGAAATACGTGGCACTGAAATACGTGGCACTGAAATACGTGGCACTGAAATACGTGGCACTGAAATACGTGGCACTGAAATATGTGATACGTGGCACTTAAATACGTGGCACTGAAATACGTGGCACTGAAATACGTGGCACTGAAATACGTGGCACTGAAATACGTGGCACTGAAATACGTGGCACTGAAATACGTGGCACTGAAATATGTGATACGTGGCACTTAAATACGTGGCACTGAAACACGTGGCACTGAAATACGTGATACGTGGCACTGAAATACGTGGCACTGAAATACGTGCAACTGAAATACGTGCAACTGAAATACGTGGTACTAAAATATGTGGCACTGAAATACGTGATACGTGGCACTGAAATACGTGGCACTGAAACACGTGCCACTGAAATACGTGATACGTGGCACTGAAATACATGGCACTGAAATACGTGGCACTGAAATACGTGGCACTGAAATACGTGGCACTGAAATACGTGGCACTGAAATACGTGGCACTATGACTGTCAGAAAATGTTCATTAAACGGTTAGGGGTGAGGTTAGGGGTAGAGTTAGGGTTAGGGTTTGGATCCCTTTATCACCTTGATGGTGGTGGGTGGCTTTTCAGTGTGTTTTCTGTTTTTTTCGATAAAAATGCATGCGTTTTTAACGCAAACAAACGCATGTGCTTAAAAACGCAAGAAAATACTGCAGGTTGTATTTCTGAAAATGAACGCATGCAGAAAAAAACCGCATGCGTTTGAAAACGCGACCAAACGCGTACAAAAAAACCGCATGCGTTTTCAATGTTAAATATAGGGAAAAAACGCATGCGTTTTTTTGTGCAAAAAACGCTGCAGACAAAAACGGAAGTGTGAAACCAGCGACGCTTTTTATAGCAAAAAAGTTTTTGCGTCTCCACATTTTGAGACCTATAATTTTTCCACATTTGCTCCACAGAGTCATGTGAGGTCTTGTTTTTTGCGGGACGAGTTGACGTTTTTATTGGTAACATTTTCGGACACGTGACCGTTTTTGATCGCTTTTTATTCCGATTTTTGTGAGGCAGAATGACCAAAAACCTGCTATTCATGAATTTCTTTTGGGAGAGGCGTTTATACCGTTCCGGGTTTGGTAAAATTGATAAAGCAGTTTTATTCGTCGGGTCAGTACGATTACAGCGATATCTCATTTATATCATTTTTTTTATGTTTTGGCGCTTTTATACGATAAAAACTATTTTATAGAAAAAATAATTATTTTGGTATCGCTTTATTCTCAGGACTGTAACTTTTTTATTTTTTTGCTGATGATGCTGTATGGCGGCTTGTTTTTTGCGGGACAAGATGACGTTTTCAGCGGTACCATGGATATTTATATCAGTCTTTTTGATCGCGTGTTATTCCACTTTTTGTTCGGCGGTATGGTAATAAAGCGTTGTTTTTTGCCTCGTTTTTTTTTTTTT